>NC_062562.1:56924471-57225380 GCF_022837055.1 Prionailurus viverrinus | reverse complement strand
GGTCAGGCAAGAGGAAAGGGGAGGGCTGAAGAGGACCAGTGGATAAGATGGGTGGTGGCGCTGAGGGTGCAGGGAGACCAGGTATGGAGGAAGGTGTACCTGGCGTGCAGGCTGCGGTGCCAGGGACATTGGCAAGGAGAACGTGGTGCCCAGTTAATGTTGTACAGGGCAGGAGTCATATTTTTTTTTAATTTTTTTTTAACGTTATTTATTTTTGAGACAGAGAGAGACAGAGCATGAACAGGGGAGGAGCAGAGAGAGGGGGAGACACAGAATCTGAAGCAGGCTCCAGGCTCTGAGCTGTCAGCACAGAGCCTGACGCGGGGCTCGAACTCACGGACCATGAGATCATGACCTGAGCCGAAGTCGGATGCTTAACCGACCAGGCCACCCAGGCGCCCCGGGAGTCATCCTTGATTACTAGTCACTGAAGCTGTGGGCAGGATGATATTAGCTGGAGAGCTTAAGAAGAGGAGCAGGCCTTGCTTTTTTAAGAACTGACATGTCATGACTGAGCAGAAGGGGACAGGCCTGTGAAATAGAAGGACTGGCCAGAGCGGTATGAGGGGAGAGGGAAAGCAAGGACTTGGATGCCGTTGTGTCCTCCTCCCCTCCTCCCTTTCCACCTCCTTTCCCTCCTCCCCCTTCTTCTCTCCCCTCTCCTTCCCTTTCCTCCTGCCTGCCCCCCTCCTCCCTCCACCCATCCCAGTGTCCACTTCCTCCTTGTATTCCTTGCTGGATCGGCACTAGTCCCCACCCTGACCCTAACCCGTGTGCTTACCCACTCCCTCCGAATCTGTAGTGCATTCTCAATAGTTCAGCTGTGGTTTCCTTTCACATGCAAGCCTGTGGACCTCAACCCAGCTGTCCCGGCACATGCACGCTTAGCCAGCTCCTGTCTGGCCTTAGGGCTGGTTCACATCGTCCCGGAAAGTACCTGGCACTCGGCCTCTTGTCACCCTTTTCCTGATTGTTCCCAAATATGTGTATTACCTGTACTGTCATGTACTCCATATTCGTTTAGCCAACACACTTAAAAGTTTTTTTAAATTTATTTAAAAGGGGAACTTGACAATAGCCATGGATTCATGAGTTCACTCTGCCAGTTATATTCTTTTATATTCTTTTTTAATCTGGAATTTGATAGAAATACTCCCCCCCCCCCCCACATTTTGTATTCACAAATAATATATAACATTTTTTCATTTGTTTTAAAGCTATGTACAAATGGTAAGGTCCTCTGTGTGTCCCACTCCAGGCTTGCCTTTTCTTCCAACACTGTAATATTGAGGTTTATATTTGCTGATAGGTATGGTTTTAGCTCATGAATTTCTCCTGCTGTGCAGTGTTCTGTTATGACTCAACTGTAGTTCATTTATCTGCTCTTTCTCTTGAGGGACATTCCCAGAGCATTTTGCACCCTTCTCTTAAGGCTCCTGCACACTCATTGGCTCCCTGTTCGGTGTCTGTCTCCACCCCCATGTACCCACTGGAAGTTCTTTTGGGGGCAGAACCAGTGTCTTGATCAAGTTTGGGTGGGGAAGTGAGCCTCCACCTCCTTGAGGGCAGAGTATCTATGCAAATTATTTGGAATTCTTTATAGGAGACTTGTCTCTTCTCACCTTTTATAGATTCAGTATTTATTTTTATCCGCGTAGGCCATGGATATGTATTTTATGCTCTGGGTTATAATCCAGCACTATATTATTTTGCTGCTTGAATTGTCCCAGCCTTGGCCACCAGGAGCTCCTCCAGGCTGGCTCCTGTGTTCCTTGACATGCCCCCATCCTTTAGCCTTTTGAGTACTTCCTTACTTTCTGGCACTACAAGATGTTCCAGGCTCATGTTGTGCTACTCCTGTCCTAACCCTGGAACCCACCACTTCTCTGAAGGAGTCCCATTCCTTTTCCTGGGGAATGGTATCAGAGACCAAAGTCTGGAGCTGGCTGTGTTTGTTGCTGCTAGGATGTCATTGTTTCTAGGGCCTCTCAGCAGACAGAGCGTGGAGGTGTGTGTGTGTATGCTAACCCGTGCATGTGTGTCTACAATTGTAGATGCAGAGGTCACGATCGGTCCGTATCTATGTCAAGCTACACATGAGTTGATGCTGGCATCTCTGCCGCTAAGCGAGTACGCAGGGATCATTCTAGCCTTTCCTCCTTGCTTGTTGGTAACCTCCCCTCAATGCCGACAGACCTGATACCCACCATCCACTTCTGCATTCAGGCTCTGTATACCTGTGCGACTTCTACTAGATTGTGAGTCCATGCCCCGGGGGTTGTTTTGGCTGGTCGCCTGCAGGTTCCCAAGCCCCATCTGCGGAGAGAAAGGTTGCTGTTCTTGCAGATATTTTGAGGAGCAAACCCTGAAAGCTAATTTGGCAGATAAAATGGTGAAACGTCTGCCTTCACCCCGGAGCACGAATTGCAGGCAGGCTGGGAAGGAGAGGTTGGGAGGAGAAGCTCTTAGTGATGCAAAGGGGAGCGGGCAGGTTGGCCTGTCCAGGGGCTGCCGTGGAAGATTGCCCCGAGGCAGGATGCCGTGTGAGGAAGGACTGAGACCAGGAGTGGAATCAGGGAGCCCTGGGAAGGCCTGGTCCCAGCAGGCAAATTGCATTCATTGGGAGACATGGAGGAGGCTGGGGAAGGGCAGAAGCTGGTTAACAG
Source organism: Prionailurus viverrinus (assembly GCF_022837055.1). Classification (NCBI taxonomy): domain Eukaryota; kingdom Metazoa; phylum Chordata; class Mammalia; order Carnivora; family Felidae; genus Prionailurus; species Prionailurus viverrinus. Next base: position 57,222,714 of record NC_062562.1, on the reverse strand, counting down.
CTGCACCGCCCTACCTCCTAGCCTTGGCTTCCTTAAGACCCCAGCACACCCCGGAATGATTGCTGTGGACAGCAAGGCCAGTTGTAGACAGAAGGAGGAAGGAATGGCGTGGATGGCTGAGGGAGGAAACCCCAGTGGTTGGCCTGCCTGAGAATAGGCTGGGGAGTCAGTCGCTCTCTGGGAAAGTCAGCCCATGGGCCAGAGGCATCCAGGGACCGGGGGGGGGACGGGTTCCCTCTTGGGTTATACCCAGATGGGGATTCAGTAATTACAGTATTTGACTTAATGTTTAATTGCTAAAAAAAATTAGGTAATAACGTTCTCATGATAGGAAAAAATCCAAGCTGTACAAAAGACGTAAGGAATGTTTTCCACCCTTGTATCATTTCTTTCCAGAAATAGTCCATGCACATTCAAGCATATCCGTGTACATTCCCTACCCCCTGTTTTTTCTTTAAATTAACGATACCATAATATACATTGTTTTGTACCTTGCTTTTTTTCCTCCCCACAAAAAGTGTCTTGAAAGATACTTGCATGTGAAAACAGCTGGATTTCCCTTTTTTTTTTTTTTTTTTTTGCCACTGCCATCGTGATAGTATGTACGGATGCCCCTTCATTCATACTGGCCTTCTAGTGATGGACACATCTGTTGCTTCAGACCTTTTGCGGACTTTCTATTTCTTGTCTTAGTGTATAAATTCATGGCGCAGGTGCTTTTTGCAATTACTTTGGGTTCGGTGGTTTTTGGTTTGTAAAACATTTTCACAGGATCCTTGGGAGATGGCTTTAGCAGATTCTCCAAAGACAAAAATTGAGGCTCTGATGAATGATGTTTTTGCTCAGATCATAGAGGTGCCTGAGTCCGGGTCTTTTAACTCTACATCCAGGGCCCTTTTCACTATCTTCTAGGTAGAAAGAATGTGTACGTTCATATATAAGTTATATATGCTAGAGCAAAAGACTGAGTCCTACCTCCATTGACAGTGATCTGCAAACGAGGGGGCTGTGGCCTGGGGTTGTAGTCACTGAGGTGACTCATCCTTGGGATCCTAGGATAGGGACAGGCCCAGAGCAGGGATCAGGAATCTCTTGTTGAACATATGTGCACCCCTGGGCCCTGGGATTTGGGGCCCACTGTGGCCATTGGTTCATAGGATATGGCGGTCTGCTGGTATGTTGGGGTTGGATGGGAAGCCTCTACGTTATTCTTCTCAGGTACAAGTGTTTATTTCACCAGAAGTCTCCAAATGAAACTGTTCTGCCCCATCATTGTAGTAAGTCGGGTTTCTGTAAGGAGACCCTAAGATCTGCACTGTCAGACTAGGCTAGTGCAGACAGCTCAGGCATTCTTCAAAGGCTTAGTAAGTTATTTGTAGTCAAGGGATCTCCTATCTGAAACATTTACAGTTCCTCTTGGGTCCTTTTGTGCTTCAGGCATGGGACTCTCAAGGGAAGGCGATTGTGATTGTCCTTTGGTGGTCTTTTCAATTGGAGTAGTAACCTACAGAGATGAGAAGACAGAAGTCAGAGTCTGGAAGTGGGGGGGTAGAGGTGGTGACAGGGATGTGGGCTAGCTTCCTTACTAGTGCAGGGTAAGTACTCCTCAATCCATGCCCCACACATTTTCCCTCCTGAGACAGCTGAGTTTTAACCAGTTGGGCCTCTCTAAGAAATGTTGCCACTTTCTCTTGGTACCACCAGTTAGCTTCTTAGAGCTTCTCTCGGATGGCTCAGTGCTGGCCCCTGGATGAGTTCCAAGTGGGTGTCCCCCTGTAGAACCAGTTTACAAACACCTGGAGGCCCTGTCACACGTTTTTTTCTGCATCCTGCACAGTCTCACTGCTTTCCAGAGTCTTTCCAAGATACAGGTTCTAGAGTGGATCACACACTCAGGTGCCCTTTGGGGCCTGGCAGAGGCCAAATGGAGGGAAGCAGCACACAAGAGGAATTGCATTTCTGTGCCCTGTGTATGTAACAGAGACCTTGGTGCACCCAAGAGACACTGCTCACCACTCAGCTCTGTAGGGAAATATAGAGCTGGCATAGCCACATCTTGCCATTTTAAAGAGAAGCTGGAAATCTAGATCTTCATGTGAAGTGTCCCATATTTAGATACAGGCTCAAGGTTTTTTTGTCACACAGTGTGCATCGAACAAAATCTGCCCACAGCCTGGATTCTGCCTTGGGGCTACATTTGGGAACCTTTGCTCACCCCTCTGCACCACCCTTTTGTCCATCCTTTTGCTGCATTACTGTGGGGCCACCAATATAGTAGAATAAATATGTTGCTTGTTTGTTAATGTGTTTATTGGCCACTTGATTATCATTTTAAAATCATCATTCAATTCTTTGAAACATTTTTATATTGGGCTGTTTACTTTACAGTTGATCTGTAGGAGTTCTTATAAATTTGGGATGTGCGACCTTTGTCAGAAAACATGTGAGATAATTTCTCCCCGTCTGTAGCTTGCCTTTCCATTTTCTTAATGGCGTCTTTTGAAGGTTTTCCATTTTGATGAACTTCAGCTATCGGTACTTCATTTATGGCTTGTGCTTTTTTTGCCCTCTCTAAGAAATCTTTGTCTTTGGGGTACCTAGGTGATTCAGTCAGGTAAGCGTCTGACTCTTGATCTCAGCTCAGGTCATGGTCCCACGGTTCATGAGTTTGAGCCCTGCATTGGGCTCCGTGCTGACAGTGTGGAGCCTGCTTGGGATCCTCTCTCTCTGGCCCTCCCCCCATTTTCGTGCGTGCACATGTATGCACGCACATGCTATCTCTCAAAATAAATAAACTTAAAAAAAAGAGAAACTTTTGTCTTTGCCTACTCCAGAGTGTCTTTGCCTTCCTAAGTTTTCATCTAGAAGCATTATAGTTTTAGCTTTTATGTTTAGGTCTGTGTTCCATCCCAGATTATTATTTTTTTATTATGTGATGAATTTTGTGGGTTTTTTCATATGTTTAATTATTTTACCATCTGAATATGAGTGGGTCTATTTCTGAATGCTGTTCTGTACTCTTGAACTGTCTACTTTTATTCCAGTCTTATACTGTCTTGATTACTGTAGTTTTACAGTGAATTTTGAAGTCATGTAGTCTGAGTCTTTCCTTTCTTCTTTAAAATATTTTCTTGGCCCTTTTAGGTCCTTTGCATCCTTATAAATCTTCAAATCAACTCAATTTCTTTTTTAAAAAAGTGTGTATTGGAATTTTAATTGGCATTGTATGGAACCTATGAAACACTTTAGGGACAATTGAAATCATATAAATATGAGCTGTTCCAATCCATGAACATGGTATATCCTTCCATTGATTTAGGTGTTTCTTTTCTGTCAGCAGTTTTTTTTTAGTGTTAAGTGCAAAGTTTTGCAGGTCTTTTATTAAGTTTATTACTAAGTATTTTATTTGATGCTATTGAAAATGATATTTTCTTGTTTTCCAATTCTTTGTTGCTACAGTATAGAAATAAAATTGGTTTATGTATTTTGATCATGTATCCTGCAACCTTGCTAAAATCACTAGATCTAGTAAACAATCATGTCAGCTAGAAAAACTTTTTTCCCTATCTTTTTTGCCATTTTGTTTCCCTTACTTTAATTTACTTGCTTAGGAACTAGTACAATGTTCAATAGAAGTTGAGAGAACAGATTATCTTTGTCTTCTTCCTGATGTTAGGGGAAAGTGTTTACTATTCCACCAGTTTATGTTAGCCATGGTTTTTTTCATGCATATTCTTTATCAGATTGAGGAAGTTCCTTTCTATTCCTAGTTTGCTGAAAGTTTTTATCACACATAAGTGTTGAAGTTTGTAAAATGCCCTTTCTGCTTCTACTGAGACAATTATATGATTTTTCCCCTCTATTCTATTAATGTGGTGAGTTAATATTTATTAATTTTTGAATATCAGACCCACCTTGCATTCCTCAAATTAATCCTAATTGGTTGTGAAAATTATTCTTTTTTTATATTGATGGATTTATATTGCTGGATATAGTTGTCAAATATATAGTTATATCAAATATATATAGTTTTATATATATATATATATAGTCATATATAGTTTTATTTCTTCTTTTATCAGTTTTGTTGTTATGTTTTTATAAGGAATTAACCTATTTTTATCTATTTATTGGCTTAAAATGATTAATAAGATCCTCTTACTATCCTTTTATATTTTTTGGAATCTGTAGTGATGTCCCCATTTTATTTCTGATATGATGATTTGTGGGTTTTTTCTTTCTCTTTTTCCTGACCAGTTTTGCTAGGTATTTATCAATTTTACTAATATTTTCAAATAACCAATTTTTGGCTATGTTGATTTTCTTTATTATTCATTTGCTTCTATTCTGCCGATTTCTCTTCCATCTTATTTTCTTTTTTCTACTTTCCTTGGATTTACTGTGCAGTTCTTTAGCTTCTTAAGATGAAAGCTTAGATCCTTGATTATCAACCCTTTTCTTTTTTTAATATGTAATTTAGAGCTATCAGTTTTCCTATAAGTACTACTTTAGTTTCATCCCAATAATATGCCATATTTTTAGTTGCCATTTGGTTAAAACTATTTCAATTTTTTTTCAAACTTTTCAAAATTGTAGTTCCTTGTTTGACCCATGAGTTATTTATAAATGTGTTGCTTAATTTCCAAACATTGGGGATTTTCTAATTTTTTGATGTTGACTTATGCTTTCATTCCACTGTGGTGAGAGAACAAATATTTTATGGTTTTAGTCTCTTGAAGTTGATAATTCCTTTATGGCCTATATGATGACTCTGGGAATGTGGATAGGCAGGTGAGGCAGGTGCTGGTGTCCTGGGAGAAGGAAGTTGTAGATGTGCAAGGGACCAGCTCAGAGTAGAAAGGGTTCCTTCCCGTGGGGACATCTCTCTTTCCTCCTCTAGTTCTGTGTCTGTCTGCCTCTACTAGACATCTGTATTTGCTGCCACCTTTTCAAACTTTGCTTTTAGGATCACCCAAGTTTTAAGTACCCAAGCTTTAGAGTCAGAAAGTGCTGCCTTACAATGCCATTTCTGTCACTTTCTGGCTTGATGACCTTGAGCAAATGATTCCACCTTTCTGAGCCTCAGTTAATTTTCCTAAAACAATGATGGGAATACCTTCCATGTGGACTTGTTAGGAGGATTAAATGAAATATGTATAAAATGCCTTTCGTAGTTCATGGTTTTGTAAGTGGTATTTTTAGTAGTACCAGTACTCAGAGGATGTAGGAAAGCTTACGTGCACACAGGTTCCCGGTCCCCCGATTTGAGCTATAGTGTTTGTTCTGCTATTGGTAAAAGGCTGCTCCCTACATGTGGCTGTATCCTTGGCCCAGGGGTCCCAGAAGAGACAGCCAGCACAGGGCCAGGGCTCCAGTAGACTGACTGGCTGGTGCTTGCGGGGATGTTGAAATGGAGAGCCATCCGTGTCTTGCTGCCGGGGTCTTGACCCTGATGCCTGGTGAGCAGACGGTCCTCCTGGTCAAGGGGTCCCCCTTGACCTAGGTAGGAGGTCATTCTCCATCCCCCCATGAAGATTACCAGGAATAGAGTTGGCTGACCCCACTGGGACCTGGCATTTGAAGTGCATACAGGAAGACCTGTATCTTTTTGTTCTAGGCTGGGGAACCTAGAGGGGAAAAGTGTATTCAGCCTGGTCATGTCCAAACATTAAAAAAAGGTCAGATGTTGGGCCCCTAGCAATGACAGGTCAGTGCTCTGCTAGGCACAGAAGGTGAGAGTCTTAGCACATTGTGCTGAGTGCCTCCCCTGGGCTGAGTGGCAAGGACCTAGATCTAAACTAGACACTGGCTCTATTGTCAGAGCTCATGATCTGTGGAAGAGAGAGTGCCAAGAGATACCGAATCTGAACGTTGGGAGCACGCTCTGAGGGGGGATGCCAAAGGAAGGACTGGTTGGCTTTCTTGAAAATGTGGAGGGTGCTCAGAAGAAAGTAACATGTGACCTGCTCCTAAAAGGTAAACAGGAGTTTGCTAGGTGGGAAAAGTGAGGAAAGGGCATTCTCATCAGAGGGAGAAGCCTATGCAGAGACCCAGAAGAATAGAATAGCAAAGACTATGCTTGGATATTTGACCCTTTGTTTGAATTGTAATTGTTACAAAACAAAAACAGAAACAAACAATCCCTCCACTGCAGCTTGCCGCCATTTCGACCAGAAGTCAGCCAGCCTCTTGCCTGCGTCTCCAGGACTGTGCTATGTTCAACAGGGAGGGCTGCTCCTGGGATGCCAGGAGGGCAGCTGTGGTCAGGCCAGCAGCAGGCCAGGGCAGGGCATTTTGCTGGCTACAGCGTGTGTGGTGTTGGTCCTGTACTGGAATGTGCTCCGTCGGGGGTATTTGTTTCATTTGGTCACCCAGACTCAAGTAAAACAAAAGGGGGCCCATTCGAAAGGTTGCCACTGATTCCAGGCACCCCAAGATGCTGTCTCCTTGATACTGGCACCCGCGAGGCAGCCCCTCAGTGCCGCCTTCGGTGATGGCAAGGCGCTTGCCAACTGCCGGAGCTAGGGTGACCCCCAGGCTGCCTCCTAGGGTCTGGGCAGCAGAGGAAGCAAGTTCACATCTGTCACCTGTTTGCAGTTTTCATAATTCTTGATTTGGCATTTTGATCAGTCTGGTTTTGGTCAAGGAAATGCATCCGTATCTCATAACAGGAAACCCCTTTTGTGATCTTTACTTCAAGGCATTTTTCTCTCTCTACTTCCCCCTACCTTTTTTTTTCTTTTTTGGCAAAAATACAGACCTAATATGATGTGCATCTTATTAAAAGTTCAGCATAATTTATTGCCGTTGGTTTGTTTACAAAATAAACAATTCCAAACTGCATAACATGGCCTTCCTACAGTCCCTGGTCTTTCTTTTTTTTTCTTTTTTTCTTTTTCCTTAATCTTCCTTGGGGCTGGGATTGGGCTGCGAAGGTAGAGAAGGACCCAAGCTTAGGAGAAGTCACATGGCTCAAGGCTGCTTCCTGTCCAGAGTCACAGTGTTAACCAGCAGAGTCCCAGGATGCAGCAGGGACCGCTTGAGGTGGGCCCTGCCTTCCTCAGTGATGAGAGGGTCTCAGTGCCATGGTGGGAGCCCAGAAGTTTTCAAACCTTCCTCTGCCCAGCCGTCCTCCTGCCCACAGGGTGTGCCGTGGAAAGTATGGGAGTGGGGAAGAGGGGAAAGCAGCCCAAAGAGGGAGCTTCCACACAAGAACTGTGGATGTTTTTAATACACAGTGTTGGAGGGCGGGGGAGCATTTCCAGTGTGGGGGCTTGGACCCTCCAGCCCCAGTACTTCTCATAAGTGCATCGGCCTGTGGGGCAGGCTCAGCATTTCTCCCTTGATGGAGCTCACCCTGCCAGCCCACAAGAGGAGGACAGACAGAGGTGAGATTGGCCCTGGTCCCTAGGACTGAGCTAGCCTGGCTGCTTCTGGGGGACAGGGTCCTGGCAGAGCATGAGATGGTTGTGTCCCCTTTGACGGTCACATCATACCTCATTACCCTCAGCCGAGGCATAGTGGGCACAGGTGGATGTGCTGACTCAAGAAAGCCCCCAAAAGTCCCAACCCTGGGAGGTGTAGTCCACATAGGATCCTAGAATGCAACTGACAGGATCAGGCCTCCTGCTTCTCAGTAAGGAGAAAGGTGGGGCAGAGGCAAGAGGAAGGAGGGAGTGTGAGCTGACCATTCTGTGCAGCCAACACCACAAAATGCCCCTCTGACCCTGACTTGGCCATTGTAAACCCTCCTCGTCTCCTCTTTCCCTCACCCCAAAGTCCAGTATTCAAGGCCGGCTAGTCTGTGCCCCCCGCCTTCCTTTCATACACAAGGACTGCATTTCCTCTGTGTTTATATTCCCTTTCCCCGCAGGGAGCATGGGTGCAGACACTTCAGGGAGCGGCTTGAAGTTCTCCTCCTCCACTCTCCTGCTCCCTGAACCTGCATGCTTCCGCCCTCTGTGTTGCTCTAGCATCCGACTGTTGCCTTGCTGCAGTGATCCCTTGGCCTTAGTGCCCCTGGGAGGCCTGAGAGGTGGCCTGGCTTAGAGGCAGCACTCTGTATATACTGGCTGGAAGGCCTCCAGTGGGGTGGGGGAACTGTAGCCTCCAGTGCCTCTGGTCCTCAAAGCTGCACCTCATGGTGTGTAGCAGCCAGGTGAGAGGATCTCTCAGAGCCCAGAGTTTGGCAAAGCTTCTGCAGTCTTTTCTGTTCAAGAGAAATACAGGCACGATACCCGAGGTGTTGGTGACCCACTGGTGAATCAGCAGCTTGGTGCTGGCCTTTGTCCTCCAGGAGCACACTCCTCCTGGGAGACCAGAAGTGCACACTGGGGAGAAGCAGCACGCAGGAATAAGGGCGTGCCATCTTGGGCCTGACCGTTTGCAATAGGGTCTGGGAGGGGCGGTCAGAGATACCCTGTGAAAGCCCTCAGTTGTCCCAAGGGAGGGGTGGCTTGTGGGGACTCACTTAGATAATAAATTGAAAGTCTAGCATATAGTAGCTGCTCAGGATATATGCTTTCCCTTCTGATTACCATTAGGTTTGATAATAACTTTCTGGAGAATTATTTTAGGGGAAAAACCCTTCATGGAGCTCCGTTCTGGAGGCTTGGCTCTACCAACTGCCTCCATCTTTGTTTTTGGAGTAAGCTCTCTGCTCTGGCGTCTTTTTTTTTTTTTAATTTTTTTTCAAGGTTTATTTATTTATTTTTGGGACAGAGAGAGACAGAGCATGAACGGGGGAGGGGCAGAGAGAGAGGGAGACACAGAATCGGAAACAGGCTCCAGGCTCTGAGCCATCAGCCCAGAGCCCGACGCGGGGCTCGAACTCACGGACTGCGAGACCGTGACCTGGCTGAAGTCGGACACTTAACCGACTGCGCCACCCAGGCGCCCCTGCTCTGGCGTCTTTGATGGGAGGAGAGACCAAAGGAGCCTTCTGAGCTTCCGGTGGCTAGGGGCTGCCTTAGGGAGGCAAGCAGCTCATGTTGCAAAGCGTGGCATAGTAGGCATGGCCTCACAAAGCAATCTGTGTTCATAGTTACTCCGTGCACCCCAAAGCTTCTTTCCAGCTTCACTCTGATTCCTCTGATGGCCTCATCACAGGACTTCACAGGACTACCCTGGATTCTGGGCTCTGGTTGCAAGCTTCCTTCCTCATAACTCTCCCATGCTGTAAAATAATACTTTTTCAAATCATTGAAAATATCAACACATAAATATATAAGATAAAAAGATATAAAATGAGGTTCTTTCCAGCCAGTTCTGTGGAGTTAGTCCCTTCAACTCTCCCAGATGTTGGATTCAAAGCAGGTTCTGGTCTCAGTACCCTAGAAACCCTCATCCATGAGCTCCCGCCAACCCTGCTAATTTCTCCTAGTGCTTGCCGGATGCTGGAGGGACATGCCTTGCCTGGAGCCCAGGAGTGGGTCGGGAGCCCCAGGGCAGAAGGGGAAGGTGCCTTCGTGTGTACCCTCATGCAGGGAATGGGCATCCTCCAGTTTAGAGTAGTGTTTAGCCAGGGGGGCTTACGTAGTCTTCTGGAAAATCACCTTACCCTTGGGGCAGAGGGGCACATGTCTGGATCAGCTCTTCTTGCTCCCCGTGCCAAGCCAGGTCACCCCTGTTTTCTAGCACATCATATTGCTCGGGAACTATTTACTTAGTGCCCTAAGAAGACATGTTCATGAACACACAACAATCTGGGTGGGCTTTGAGAAAAGTAGTGGGGCCAGTAGCACAGACCTGGATTCCCATCAAGGCCCGGCTGCCAGGTCATTATGTAGTGTGGTCCTTTCATCTCTGTGAGTTTCACTTTCCTCATCTCTAAGACAGAGCTTGTAATGCCTGCTCCACAGACATGACCTGCCCTCCCACCCTTTTCACATAGTCAATGTGAGGATTAAATCAGAAAAGATGTATATTTTGGGCCCCCTGTGGATGCTGGAGATGTGGCCTGAGCCCCCTGTGGTTCCCGTGGGCCCACCGCTGTGGGGCCTGGACCCTGGCTCTGTGCTGTTTTCCACCACACAAGCCCCATGGCTTTCCGTGGTTTGGGGTCGGGGCCAAGGCAGGGTTGTCCTCCCTGGTGGCACTCCCTGGTGGGGGTCAGCTCCCCAAAAGAATAGACCCCCAGCTCATTGTTGTCTCCTGAGTCTGGGTGCACTAGAGCTGGCCTAGAGACCCCTGGTGGGACAGATGTTCTGGCCACTTCCACAGCTGCCTTTCTCCCTGTCTGAGAATTTCCCCCATCTTGACTTTCTGTGTTTTTCATCTCCTGTTCTTGACTTCAGCACTGTGTGCAGGTTGGCTTTTTATCTCACTCCTGGATCTTGATAGGCTGGGAGGGTTATCAAAGGCTACTGGGATGAACTATATTATGAATATATTTTTCATGGCTGTTGTGTTAGTTCCCTGTCCTTGTTCCTATTGCTGCTCTAACAAATTACCACTAGGTCTGTGCTACCACTAATTTAGTAGCTTAAAACAACACAGGTTTTTTTTCTCCCATAGTTGTCAAGGTCAGAATTCTGAAATGGGTCTCACAGGGCTAAAATCAGCATGTCAGGGCCGCGTTCCTTTCTGGAGGCTCCGAGGGAGAATCCATTTTCCTGACTTTTCCAGCTTCTAGATGCTGCCCTCATTCCTTGGCTGGTGGCCCCCTCCTCGGTCTTCAAAGCCTGCAGTGGCCAATTGAGCCTTTCTTCTGATGCCATCTCTCTGGTTCTGACTCTTCTGCCCCCCTCTTCCCTATTTAAAGACCTTGTGGTCACATTGGGCCCACCCAGATAATCCCAGATAATCTCCCCATTTTAAGGTCAGGTGATTAGCAACTTTAATGCCATCTACAACCTTAATTCCCCCTTGTTATGTACTATAACATACCACAAGTTCCAGGGATTAGGACCTGGACACCAGTGGGGCATTATTCTGCCAGCCACAGCGGTAATATTAACAGTCACAGAAACAGCTGTCTTTTCTGGAGTGCCTGCTATGTATGAGGCAATGTACATAAATTCACATTAATCCCTTACAACTGCATCATAAAGAACTGACAGAGTCCTATTTTATGGGAGAGGAAGTAGGTCCTATTTCCTATTTGGCCCAGTGCTGGCCCAAAGTTTCAGCTAGTAAATGGAAGGAGCCGGGATTCAAATCTGTGTGCCATGCTGCCTTAAGGCTGTGTGTGTGCACACATGTGCATGCCTGTACGTACACATACGCTGAGTATGTTGAATAATCCTAATGCCATGTGAGAAGTCAAAGCCCCTTTTAACACCGTTCCAAAGAAGTCCGATAATTTGAAAATTCACTCTTCCAGACGTTTTCTATGCATGTATAAACAAATATATAATTTTTTAAAGAAGTCGGACTGTACCATATTGATTGTTCTATGCTGAGGCATTTTTTTTCTTTGTTAATTCATGGCACTATCCTTCATCCTTCCTAAAAGCAGTGAAATATTGCACACACTATAAATTATTTTCTCTTTGGATATTTAAGCTGATTCTAGGTTTCTGCCCTTGACTGTTATAGCTAAATAGGCATAAATGTAAAATTCCATACCTGGTTCTCCCAAACCAGATCCGCAGATGGAGAAACAACTCCCAATCTGCACAGGTTGAAATGGGATCGTTTGCCCCCAAGGGTTGCTGAGATGTGTCCAAGGAGCCTACCTTCTGGCCACCAGGCCAGACCATGTGATGTGTGTGGTGTCCCATCCCAGGGCGTGCTTTGAAATGGACTTGGCCGAGTTGGAGTAGCCAGAGGAACCTTGGAGACTTGCTGGCCGTACTGGAAGGGTGTGCGGCTGGGTGGCATCCCGCTCCATCTGTGTCCAGTGCCCTGGCCTCCAGCTGTGCCTGGTGTACACCCTCGTCCCGGTCCTCCCGTCTGCCTAGCAAGCTCCCGCTCGGCAGTGAGGGCTTGGTACACATCTTGCTTCCTCCGTGAAACCCCGTCCCACCTTGGCTGGGAGCTCCTCCTAGCCTTGGGCTCGGCACAGCTGAGATGTGAGGTGGTGAATTGGTCGGGCTTCACAGCTGCCAGTCACAAGCAGCCCCACTCTGGCCCTCGGGGGGTTGTCCCCAGGAGTCATCAGAATGGAAAGTGGGGACAGGTGTTGGATTCCAGACCTGTGAACCCAGACTACCCGCCTCTGTTCACCCCACCGGTCCGGTGTCCTGTTAGGCCCCTTTCTTGTCTCTCCCTGTCCTTCATTTCCCTCGAGACAACCTGCTTCTCTCCTTGGGCTGTGGCAGTTCACTTTGCAGGCCGGAGGGCAGCAGAACTTGGTGGGTTGGGAGCAGGGCAGGAGCAGTGCCTGGTGCCTGGAGGGACTTCAGACTCAGTCCTTTCATGATGAAAGAGCAGGGGGAGAGGCCACCATGGTCCTCCGGGAGTGGCCCACGGGGGAAGGGCATGCAGCAGAGGACTCCGTTGGGAAAGTGGCCCTGTGGGCCTGTGTGGGAGCAGGCTGCTGACGGGCCTGGGTGGCTGCTAACATTTACGTAATGGAGCGAAGATGAATTTTTCTCATCGAAGTGGAAAAACTGCCAGATTTTTATCAGGGCAAGTTGGTTAGAGTGTTAGTTAAGTCATTTGTCAAAGCTCATTTAGTTGTCAAAATTAAAATCATTTCCCTCCATTTCCTAGTGGATTGGTTATAATGATAACTTTCTTGGCATGACATTTATCATCCTGGTCCAAAGGCAGAGGGCTGGGAGTGGGGGTGGAAGGTATACACAGCGATATGACTCTCTGTTCCTTTTGTGGTAGAAAGATGCTATTTTAATAATATTTTATTTTTGTTATCACATATAACATTAGTGTTCACTTAGCTGTAAATGTGTGCCTGGTTTCAAAGCAGAACAAAACCAGTGGTCATATTCATGAAGGAGGGAAAAGGGATAAGGTGGGTTATTACCCCCCATCTGGTGACACTGATAGCAGGAGAGGTCAGCCATATAGACAGACTGATTTAGTGCCCTGATTTCCAACATGAAATTAAAAACAATAAAAGTCCTGAAATAATTATTTTAAAAAGGTTTGACATAGGGTGCCCGGGTGGCTCAGTCAGTTAAGCGTCCTACTCTTGATTTCAGCTCAGGTCGTGATCTCACAGTTCGCGGGATCCAGCCCTGCATTGGGCTCTGCACTGACAGCGTGGAGCCTGCTTGACATTCTCTCTCCCTCTCTCTGCCCCTCCCCTGCGCCCTTGTGCATGCACGCTCTTTCTCTCTCAAAATAAATAAATAAACATTTTAAAAATTAAAATTAAAAAGGTTTGGCTTATAAGCAGAATACCTAAAAACATTTATTAGTTTTTTATACAGAAAAGAAATGGGCCAAATCACATTCCTCAGATAATCCTTGAGTTTTCTACAAAGATAAATCATGTATGTGGTTGAAACTTCAAACAGCACAAGAGTTACTAATAAAGGGTGAAAGTCTCCCCATTTCACCCCAGACCCACTCCTATAACCAGTGTTAACTATTTTTCTAAAATTTTCCCAGAAAAAAATTTATGCATAAACCACTATATACATAGCTGTGTATATATATGTAAAAGTCCTTTAAGAATTATACTCAGAGGGGCGCCTGGCTAGCTCAGTTTATGGTGCATGCAACTCTTGATCTCAGGGTTGTGAGTTCAAGCCCCATGTTGGGTGTAGAGATTACTTAAAAATAAAATCTTAAAGTTATACTCAGAAAAAATGCTTGCTTTTTAATTTAATATTACACTCTTAGAGATATTTGTCAACATGTAGGTGTTTCTTACTTTTAAATGTTTTGTATATATTGTGTCATGTAGACGTACCGTATTTTATTTGACCACTGTTGAGCCCTGGTCTGTTTGTTGCCTTTTAAAAAAAATTGCAAGTGATGCTGCATAAACATCCTATTTTGTTTATCTTGATGGCCTTGTGTGAATATATCCATGGATAAATCCTTAACAATGTGATTACTAGATCAAATGATCTGTAGCTCTGCACTTGTAGTTTGATAAATATTGCCTAATTTCTCTTCAGAAAGGTAGTGCCAGCTTACAGTCCTACGGTAATGTGTGAGGTTGCCCATATCCCCAGAACTCTGCCCAGATGAAATATTATCAGTTACTTTAATTCTTACCTGACCTGGTAAGTAAGGTAGCAGTATTTCCTGATAGCTTGATTTTTGTTTCTTTCATTTATGAATGAGGCTATCTTCACATGTGTCTATTGGCCATTTGAGCTTCATTGTCCGTAAGTTCCCTGTTTCTGCTCTAGTCCATTCTTGTAGTGGGCTTTCTTTTTCACATTACTTTACATAAAGTCTGTACAATGAGGAAATTAGTCCCATGTTAGTTGTGTTGTAAATAACTAGTCCCTACCCCTTTGTTAATCTTTTGATTTGGCTTTTTTTCCCCCTATTTAGAAGTTTTACACATTTCTATAGGCTGTTTCATGGGACTTACATGACTTCTGTGTTTTTTGTCCTGCTTAGAATGGCCTCCAAGCTTATAATTCACCCATGCTTGCATCTGAAATTTTTCTCATCCATCCATATGCTTACATTTAATCTGACTTTTTTTTGGTACAAGGAGGAAGGAAGGTAGTATCTCGCTTTATTTTCCCCCACCAGTCAGCTGGTAATGCCAGCACCCTTTGTTGATAATCCTTTTACCCCCCAATTTGAAGTGTTACCTTTGTTACTAGCTATTTAAATCCATCGCAGTGTTGTTGTTGTTGTTGTTCTGTTGATTTGCTCACTTTTTCCTCCTGTCCCAACCTGTTTCTTTGCTGTCTTTCTGATTGTTAAAGCTTCATAATATATTTGTAGCTGGTAGGGCTAGACTTGCCTCTCCCCCACTCCCATTTCCCCTTTTGCTTTCTCTTAGCATCTTTGTAGCTATTATTGCGTGTTTATTTTTCAGATGTACTTTAATATCCTTTTTAATTGCCAAAAGGTAATTTTTGATATTATAATTGGAATTGAGTTGACTATAGATTAATTCAAAAAGAGTTTACATCTTTAAAATCTTGACTCTTCCTATCTGAGAGCACTGTATGTCTTCTCATTTACTTCAAGTTTTTGAGTTCTCTTCAAATAGATCCTGCACATTTCTTCAGTTTTTACCTAGGCATTTCATCTTTCTGGCTGCTATTATCAATGGGATCTTTTCTTTGTTGTAATTTTAATTTGTCTCTATAGGAAAGCTGTTGATTTTTTAATATTAATACTGTAACCCACCACTTTACTGAAACAGACTTCAATATTGTTTCCCTTATTTTTTTCCATTTATTCTCTTCAGTTTTCTAGCTTTATAATTAATTCCATTTTTCCTTTTCATTATTTAGACCTCCAGTTTCCTTCTCTTGTCTTATTACATTGCTTAGTAGTTTCAGCGTCCTGTTAAATGACAGACATCCTTATGTTTATAATTTTAATGAAAATGTGGCTAACGTTTTATCCTTAAGCAAGATGCTAGCTTTTGCTCTCGTGTATCTCTTTTCTCGTATAAAGGAAAATATCCACTTATTCTTATCTTCTTAAGTCAAGAGCTGCCCTTGAATTTTGTCACAATCCTTTATGGCATCTTTTGGAAAGATTCAGGGTTTTTGTCTTTTGACCGTTAACATACTGTTTTACATTCCCCGGCTCTCCAGTATTGCATTCTAGGATGTGTCCTCCTGAGTTGTAGCAGACGATTCTTTTAATATACCACTGAATTGTATTTACTGGTATTTCAGCTGTTTACATGGATATTTGGGATTGAAACATCTGCTTTTGTCACATCAAGTGTGGGTGTCAGTATACTGCCTTCACAGAAGGAATTTGGAAGCTTTCCTTCTTGAATCTTCTTAAACATTTTAAATAGTTATCTGTTCCTTAGACCATTTGGAATCTTAAACTGCGGTTTAAGAATTTGTCTCTGATACCATCTGAACTTGGTACTGCCTTGGGATTAAGCACTTTGGTAACTTTAATGTTTTTCCTCCATGTTCTTTTAGACCTCCACCTCCTCCAGGGACAGTTTTGGGAAACACACTTTCCTAGAAAATTCTCTATTTAAGTTCTGTTGTCAAATGTATTTGCATTGAGTGTTGCAAATGAACTCCATGCTATTTTTTTATATATGGTCACTTCCTGTTTTTTTTTATTTCTAATTCTGTGTAATTATTTTTTACCATTTTTAAGAACTTGCTGTTGCATTTATCAATCCCACTATTCTCTTTTTTTATTGAATAATTTGTGCTCTTACTTTTGCTCTGTACTTCTCTCCTTGGGTTCATTGTTCTTCTAGCCTCCTCTCCTGACTTAGAAGCTAAGTGTACTGCTCTCGCGTAGTTCTCTAGGCGTGTAAGGTTGTGACTGTCCCCAAGCACTGTTCTTGTTGTGTTCCACTATTTATTTTGTTGTTACTTGCTAGATAGTCTGCCACTTCCGTTTTAAGTCCTCCTTTGACTCAAGAGTTGTGTAATGGTAAACTCTTCTTCATTTCCAAGTTGTTTTTTTTCCTATTAGTTTTGTTATGCATTTAGAGTTTTTATTGCACTGTGGGGGGAGAATGTGGCCTGTATCATGTCAACTGTTTGGAGTTTATTGAGTTTTCCTTCATGGCTTAATATATGATTTTGTAAATGTTCCAGGGGCTTTTAAAAAGACTTACTCTGTTATCAGGATATAAAGTTTGAGGTGAACACAGACACACACACACACACACACACACACACACACACACACACATCTCTTGTATATCCTATGTATGTAGATCTTAGTTCAAGCTGGTTTCTTATTTTGTTCAGATCCTCTAATATTCTTACTTACTTTCCTTGCTGGAGCCGTCAGAGGCTCACAGGAGTGAATTGGTTGTTTTTTGAGTTTTGTCTCCTTCCCTGCAATTTATGCTTTATGTATTTTGCTGCTCTGTGTTTTGGTATGTGAATATCTATGACTCATATCCTCATTGTGAATTAAACCTTCATTAATCATCAGTGCCCCCTTTGACTCATTTAACCTTTCTGCCTAGAATTTCGGGTTGTTAGATTTCAATTTGTTGATCCAGTTTTCTTTTTGTTCTTTATCTTTTTTCACTTTTAACCTTCTGGTTCATTTTGGTTTAGATGTGATTCTGATTTATAATACATAATGGCCTTTTTAAAATCAATATGGAATTTTAAAGTCCTACAGAGCTCTTTGAACCTTAGTTTCCCCATCTGTAAAATGGGTAGTTTTTTTTTCTGCAAAAGACTTGACTAAGATAAGGTTCGTGCTATTTACTGTACATACATTATCTCCCTTAATTCGCATAATGCTATCCTTTAGAGGTACTTCTTATTCCCTTTGACAGCTGAGAAGAGTAGGACTCAGGAAGGTGAATTTTCCAAAGTTGCACAATGGATGTGTTTGAACTATGATTCATCCCCAATCTAGGGCTTTCTAATTCCAAGCCCACATTCTTTCTCCCATATAGCCACTGTAGCACCGTGGATGAAACCCCAGGTCACTCTGTGTGACATGATTTCTGGCTTTTCAGACGAGTTGTGGCAAGTAGGGTAACCTAGTAACTAGGCTCATTTTTGTACTTAATTGAAACCAGACTGCGGTGGGCTCAAGGGTCAAGCAAACAGTCTTCTCACCAGCACCCTCCTGCTCCGCCCCATCCTCCGAGAACGAGGGCAGCCTTGCACTGGGTGTGGGGGCCTGGCCACACTCAGGGCCATTCTTACCCTGGCCTTGGCCCTCCACAAGCCATCCTCAAGGCTTACAGGCACCCTCTGGACATTGCTTCCAGCCTCAGCTCCTTGTGACATTCAGAGACAGCAGATGGAGCCAGAGACTTGGAGAAAAAGGACACCCAGTTCAGAGTCCGTGTTTCCTGGGGCCAAGGCCACTGTGCTGAATGTGGAGGAAAGGGCTTGGTTCCTGGGAGGGGGAGCAGGGATGTGGGGGGCTCTTTTTAGATCTTCTCATTGTGGCAGGTGATGCCTCAAGGCTGTCAGTGAGGAGGAGGGACTCGAGGGGCCCAGCTAACGCGAGGAGCTCCCGAGAGGTAAGGCCTGGCTCCCACAAGCCCAGCTTGGTATCTGAAAAGCCTTTACAGAGCATCCTGAGCCACAGCCCATGTTCACTTTGTCTCTCTTCCCCTGTGGCCTGGCTCCAAGCAGCCTTCAGGGAACGTTGGCTGGATGAACGGGGCCAGGAACTCACTGAGCTGTCTTATTTGCAACAAGGACAGATAGGGAGGTGTATTTAGACTGAACCATGGGGTATCAGTACTCGGCTCTGAGATAGGTACTTGACTCACACTAAGCAGGGGAGCAGCCCAGCCTCACCACTTCCAGCTATGTGCATAGGGCCATCGCTGGGTCTCTTGGGACATTCCCTGGGAAGCAGAGATGATGCTGTTTGCACGGTTGGGCCCTGAGCTGGTTCCATTTGGGGGACGATGAGGAGGATTTCAGTGTGCTCTCTGTGGCAGGGAGGAGTACTGACTTGCTGGTATTTTGTGAGATCAGCATTTCTCCTCAGTCCTAAATTATGAGGCCCAGACCGTGTGTGGTCCCAGTGGTACCCTGCGCTCACCAGTAATCTGTCTTGCCACTTGAGCTGTGTGGCTAAGAGTAAATGGGCCAAGGAGTTTGAACTTACAGCAATTTCCAGACATGCTGTGCACATGCAGATAAGTACAATTGGAGAAGTGGAACTCTCAGCAGTGAGCCCAGGTCTCTGCCATTCAGGCCGTGGGCTGGCCTCAGAGAAGAGGCCACATGCCAAACTTGGGCCCAGCTCTGCCTATATTGCATGGTGCCTGGTGGTTCAGGTTCCTGCCCGTTCAAGGCTGCAAGAGCCAGGGCGTCCATCCAGAAAGGGGCCAAGCCTCTGACCTCAGCCCCTCTGGGGCTAGGTTTACTCTGGGCTTAGTGTGTGCACCAGACTAAGTGGGGAAATGTGGGGAGGTGGGTGGAAGGTGTCAGTTGAGAAAAGACAGCTTTTATTGAGTTCCCACCGTATGCCATGGGCTAAACTAGGCTTTAAACAAAGATTTTTTAATGTTTATTTTATTTTTGAGAGAGACAGACAGACCACATGAACGGGAAGGGGCAGAGAGAAAGGGAGACATGGAATCCGAAGCAGGCTCCAGGCTCTGAGCTGTCAGCACAGAGCCCTATGTGGGGCTTGACCCCACCAACCTTGAGATCATGACCTGAGCCAAAGTTGGACAGTTAACTGACCGAGTCACCGAGACGCCCCAGGGAGTCAGTATTCTTATCCCCTCCCAGCAGATGAAGCAGTTGAGGCCAGTGCCATTAAATTGCACAGCACTTGAGTGTCAGGGCCAGTCTCCTCAAAGGCCAGGCTTTGCCCGCATGACAGTGATTCTGTTCTTTTGAGCTGGAAAGTGAGGTGTTTCAGCCACCACTGCTTCAGGGCCTACTGTGTGCTGAATAGCCAACTAGAAGCCTGCACACAGTATCTCATTTGAATAGACTGGCTTTGACCGTAAGAGTATGAAAGGGAATATTTACTTGTTCTCTTATTGATTCTTCATGAAAATCAACTGAGGATTGAAGTGGACTGGTCACAGGAGGATGATAAAGCAGCATGTTGCTTACTGTTGGGTGTTCCTAACACGAGTCTTGGAGAGACCAGAATTCCAGGACGGAGCGGGAGTGGGGGCCACAGATAGAATTTGGTGCAACCGTCCTTGTTCACAGAAAAGGCCAGGTAGAACGTTTGAGGGAAGATGAATGTGTTTGGGTGAGTTTCCTTTTTCGGGGATCAGGGTCCATCCAAGTGCAGGTGATCTGTGAATGGTGTGTCCAGAAAGGGTGAGAACCCGTGCGGGGACACGGATTTGCACAGGGCACCACAGCTGGGCAGGAGTGTGGGCAGCACTGAGCCATGGGTCCTTGCAGGAAAGATAGCCCAGGGGGGCTGACCATGGGGACGTGTTTGAGAGCAGCCCCTTAAGGCTGGGTCAGTTAGAAGAGGGACGGATCCAGGGTGGTAGAGAAAGCCTCGAGGCAAGATGTCAAGGGGCCGAGACCTTCTTGGAGGAGAGGGGCAACACACAGGGCTGGGGAGGCAGGCAGTTGCGGTTTGCTGAGGGCTTGCTGGCTCCATGCAGATGACAAACACGCTCACTGAGCAGACCCTTGGGTGCTCTGCCAGAGGTACCTTCTCCGTTTTTCAGATGGGGAAACTGAGGCTCAAGGAAGAAACTTGTCCAGGATCATACAACTAGTAAGTAGCAGAACCAGGATTTAAATTTGGATTTTTAGTTGCCAAAAGACCATTAGTTCTGTCTGTAGGTCATTTTGATTTTATATGTAAAGATTCAAAGCCGCTATTTGAGGATCTGTGGTAGAACTTAGAGAAAAACTGGGAAAGGCAGATTGCCTGGGGAGTGAGGTATAAATCCGAATCACCTGAGAGTGCTCTTCCTGGCCAGAGCAGCGTGGCCTCCTCTAGCTGGGGAGCTTCTGGGACCCCCTCTTCCACTCGAGGAGAGCAGAGATGCTTCCCAGGAGGCACCTGGGCACGTGGCACTTGGCACCGTCTCCAGGGTCTCTCTTCCCTATTCTGGCTCTCCCGGCCTAGCCTGGCTTGGCCTGCTGAGATGCTGGATGCCACATTCTGGGATCTTATTCAAATGCCATCTTTTCCTAGCTTTAACATCCACTGACCCATTTAAAATAGACACATTTAGAGAAAGAAACTGAAAAGCAACACAAAGGAGCAGTTGTTTTTCCAACCACATACACCTTGTGCAGCTTAATGAAGTCGTAACAGAACCAAAGGCAGTGCGCGGTATCTGCACTTTCCAGGAAGAAAAGCAGGTGTCATCATTATCGTCTGGATGCCTTTTGGCCACAATGTTTTGAGACCATCTGAGGCACCGTTGAGAACGTTCCTATGGCATGGTCTATGATGAGCCTCTCGGCAAGGTTAGGAAATTAGGACTCAGCAGAGTTGTGTATTTAATTAAAGACAGGAGAAAGTTGCAGGATTTCCTATGTTTTCTCTTCTTTCGTTGTAAGGAAGGGGCCATATAGAACTGCTTCCTGCTGCCTCTTAGCTCCAAAGCCTCCCCCCTGTGCTTGGAGACGCAGGGTTGAACTAGAGGCCACTGAAGGGATGCTGCTACCATTCACCTCCATCCCAGTGGGGTTGGGGCTTTCACCTTGACCTTGAGAGTTCCTAAAATTGTACAAAGTCATCAGAGCTGGGAGACTGCCTCTTAGCACACTTGTGGCCTGGCGCCCACCCCCTCCTCCCCCGCTCACACATCTGCAGGCAGGGAACTGGAGCCAGAGGGCAAGGGACGCTGCTGGTTTCTTTGTAAGGAGCACACAGTAGTGCAGTGTCTGCCCGCTCGTTTCCCCCATAATCCACAGCAGCGGTAGATTTCACATCCTGATGCAGGACACATACAGGCAGAGAACATGCAAGTTTTACAAAGCAACACATTCGCCTCCTGGTTTCTTTTGCATTGCCCCATACTCCATTCTGTTTGGTTCCTTTTTCACTTAAAACAAGAACAGTTGGTTTTGACCCCTCTGAATTCTCAACTCACAGTCTGGAAAGGTGCCGCCAGGATCAGGCATGCAGGCTCTCTGTGCTCCCTGGGTCTACCCGCGCCCCCACCCCCGCCTCTGGCCGCCTTCAGCAGCACCCTTTGACTTTGGCATTGCCCCGGGGGAGGCCTTCTGTTAAATAAAGCAATCTCTGTGGGGAACAGCCCACTCAGTAAAACTTTTGTATGTATTTAAAGGAGTCTAGGTAAGGACACAAACTACACAACAATGTGAACCAACTGGAAAAATAAGTGAACCAAGGTTATGGATAATGTAGGAGATCTCCCTCTAAGACAATGTTAAAAATTAAAATTTGGATTCAGACCAAAGTCTCATGAGAGGATGGTAATATGTTTTAGAAAAGGATTAACCACGAGATTCTCTTTAATTGTATGGTCCCTTCATTCATTAACAATGTAGTTATTTTTACAGAAATGTGATCTTTCTGCAGTTTTCAACAGTGGGCCCGTGGGCAACGTTCAGCACACAGGAACTGCAACGTGTTGTTCTTGCATAGCATCTGCGGCAGCCAGGGTTCCCGCCTGTACCCCCTGGCCTCGTCCTGGGGCTGTCATACTGCAAAGCGCATAGTCCAAAAGGCAGTCAGAAGAGGATCAGAACCCTTTCCCCTCAGAAGGAGGAGAGAACCCAGCTCCATGGCAGGTCCAGAGCTATATCTGGGTCCTTCCTTCTGCTTTAATGCCAGGGCACCTGGGTGGCTCAGTCAGTTAAGCGTCTGACTTCGGCTCAGGTCATGATCTTGCGGTTTGTGAGTTTGAGCCCCTCATCGGGCTCTGTACTGACAGCTCGGAGTCTGGAGCCTGTTTCAGATTCTGTGTCTCCCTCTCTCTGCCTCTCCCCTGCTCATGCTCTGTCTCTCTCTCTCAAAAATAAATAAACATTAAAAAAAAAAATTTAACGCCAGACAACCTTGTGAAAGAGATGCTATCACAGTCCTTTTCCCTCTGAGATGAAGGCGCCACAGTGCAAAAGGGCACACTCTGTGCCTGAGTCCCGCGTCAGCCGTGGACCTCAGACGGGCAGGGCCTCCCAGCCGTCCTCAGAGCCTGAGTCTGCACCGGCTCCCTGGGCTCGGGGCCCCTTCTCAGGCTAGGCTCTTTTCTCCAGAACGTCGGCCCTGTCCATCTGCTGGCCACTTCCATGTGCAGAGGACAGGATAGAGAGAGCCTGCCGCCCTTGTGTCACCAGACCGTGCTGAGATAGGGGAGCTTTTGTTTGGTGTGAGCACCCACCAGGAGAAATACCAATGTTCGGAACAGGGTCCGCCCTCGCCCTCCAAGGAAGGACAGAGGCGTCCTTGGTTGTTGAAAAGTGGAATGTTCCAGCTAATGAGGAACAGTTGAGAGATGGGTGGGCCACCATCCTTGCGGCAGGCCGCTGCCTCACCTCGGGTCCTGACCTGCTTCTGGAGGTGCAGACGACAGGCAGAGCTGCCGATGGGCAAGGCTTCGTCTCCCAGCACCTCCTAGTTGCGCGACAGGCCGATGGGAGGGGCCCTCTTCACATGTGCTCTTCCCTTCCCTTTTCTCTTCACCATTTAGCTGTGTCTCTTTATAAACAAAGACTAAGAAGACAGTGTTCTTGCTCTACGATGAATGCATCGTAAGAATTCTAAGCCCTTCTGCAAGGAGATATAGGTCCCCGGGAAGGTGGTCTGCTTTGGGGTGAGTGTCAGCTTTGGACTCGCAGCTCCTGGTTGAAGTCTCGGGCTTACCATTTCTTGGCCGTGTGGGCTTGGTCCAGTCACACAGCCCCTGTAGGTCTCGTCCCCCGCTCGTACATCAGTTCTGCATCACAACATTGCCGTGAGGACGCCCACATGAAGCACCTGGTACGTTGTCTATTCTGGACAACATGCAACTGTTCCCTAGCTGTGTGACTCGGGAAGGGACCCTTAACCCTCCCTCTTCCCTCTCTTCTCGGCTGTCCACCAGGAATGAGACCAGTACCTACTCATGGGTGTGGGGAGTGATGCGTTCGTGCGTGTAGAGCCCCACTTAGTCCAGGGTCAGGTGTGTCGTACATGCTGCGTGTGCACCGCCCTTACTCTCTACAGAAAATACAAGTGCTTAGGTTTATCCGTGTGCCAGGGTCTTCCCACTGAAGATGGCAGTTAAATTTGTCTACAGTCATGGGGAGAGGGGACCTTCATCCGGTTTACATTCAGGAAGCAGGGGCCCTTACTCAGGGTCACATGGCTGGCAAGTCGTAGTGAGCAGGGCCGGGGCTGAGGGCCACGCTCGGGTTCCTCCTGCAGCCTCTGCTCTGTGCTTCCAGGAGGCAGGACGTGGGCTTTGGAGGAGGAGAGTCAGTCTGCCAATGGTACCACGCGCTGCAGCCAATTAATCCTTTGGCGGAAGTCCTTGTTGGCCTGAGGTCCCTGCACTGCGTTAGCGCCGTAGAGGGTGAGGCTCCATTTCTAGGAGCCCCTACACTCACCTGGGACCTGCAGGGTCCCCTCTACTGCCAGGGCAGCTGGGACTGTGGGCCCTGCCTGGTACACGCTTTTTCAGCACTTTTTCTTCTTCTTAGTTGTTGACCTCTTTTTTTCAGATTATAAAAGCAATACATGCCTAATGGGGAAAATGCAAAAAAAAAACTAAGGGAAAAAAATTGACCATAATTCTAACGATCATTTTTATGTGAATTTCCTTTAATTCACCTTCCTGTGATTATATGCTCTATATTTGCATAGCAGAGATTACGGTACTTAATTTTTACGTAATGTCATGTCACTCTTTCTGATGCATTTTAGCACTACTCTTTCGCAAATATGGGTCATATATTTGAGAGCTCTTGGTTAGTTGCCATCTTTATCGGTTGCCTGATATTATTTTTATGTTAAGTGTTTTCTTTCTTAAATTGTTCTATATTAATTTTACGTATGCAAGTAACCCATGAAGTACATCTTCATCATAATGCCTCTTGCATTGCCGGGAAAGGAAAGCCCTTCTGGATCAACTTGACTCCAGCCTCTGACACAGGGGTATTGCTGCTTGTTTGTGGTTTTACTTTTTGAAGAATGATGTTTATTTATTGTTTTATTCAATTACAATAGATACATACTCGTGGAAAGTTAATACACCGTCACCTCTAGTTGAAAGTTAAAGTTCCCTGAAATTCTGCTCCCCAGCATTGCCAGCGTTAAGAGCATGCTCCATACCCCTCTTTACGTACGTACAGTACACACACACACACACACACACACACACACACACATACACACAGACACACACACACAAGCTCATATGCATATTTAAGAATGAAAAGCCAAAGTGGGCTTCTCTTACATGCACTGTTATGTTAGTATTTTCACCTAATATGTAGTGGCATCTTCACATGTGGCTTCTGTCTTTGTGTCCTGCGTTTTGATGCACAAAAGGGTGGTGCCATGCTGTTGAGCCATCCCTCACGATTGACTTGTGGACTGTTCCGGGTGTTTCTGGCTCCGGGAACTGCTGCACAGCCCCTCTGTGTGTACAGAGCTGTGAGGGCTATTTCTGACTTTCTGGATGGCTGTTGGGTCGGCCGGTCAGCCTGTGTGCACGGTGTCACGTGGGCCTGGAGGTCACGAGACCGAGGGAACGCGGGGGATGAGGAGTGAGCGCTGAGCCTGCCCGGAGGTTGGGTGCTGAGGAACCAGGGCTGGGAGCCAGAAGGCTGAGGCCCTCCACCCACCGCCCGGCTCGGTGCCGCCAGCATCCGTGAACCAGGGCACGGCCCTCCCTCGGCGCTGCGTGGTGCCATCATTTTCCCCTCCCGTGACATACGACAGCGGGGAGTTGAGTGGTTTGTTTCATCTCTTCTTAAGAAAAAGTTAAATTTATAATCCCAGCCCCGACCTTCCTTGTAACTCATGTGCTCATCCTGTTAACTGGTTTAATATATGGCACCACTATTTCATTAAACAACATACAGGAATAATTAGTTCAGCAACGATGCCTCAGAACAAAAGCCCTTGATTTAGTTTAACTTTATAAGTTGCTCTCTTTTGATGTGCAAGAACACATCTGGGGTCTTAAAGAAAGCAGAAAGAAAAATAGAAGACGTTTAGTCAGGCTGGGGGTTAGGGTTTTCCGGGCGCGGCTAGTAACCCTTTGGTCCCAGGCCTCGCTAGCACCGTGCGAGCCCTGCAGATGGTGTGCCCCACTGGCGAAGGGCACGAGGGCCGGGCACACCGACCACTGCCAGGCCCGAGAGGCAGTGCGCCTTACCCCCCTGCACACTCCGCTAGGTGTGCTCCCATTGTCCAGGCTCGTGGCCCGGGCTCTCGTCTGACTTCAGATTTTCATTCTGTTCTTCATTCGCTCAGCAGACATTTACTTGGTGCCTGTTGTGTGCCAGACACACAGCACTCTGAATGTAATTGGCAAACAAGACCGAGGTCCCACCCCCCGGAGCCGGCGTTCTGTCTGCCCGCCACAGTTCCTCCATCTGCTCCCCGTGCCCTCGGTCTTTTCCCCGTCAGCCATTTGTCCACATGTGCTACCCCTGGGGTCTTTCTGACTTTTATACTTCATCACATCTCCCCTCTGCATGACGGCATCTCATGGCCTTCTCCTGCCCCCAGGAGAAAGCTCCAGCAACTTGGCGTGAGCTCTGGGGCTCTGTACTGCCAGCTGCAGCCATGCTTCCTCATGTGCTCTCACTCTCTCCTGACCTGTGTGCTTCCCCACCCCCATCCTCAAGACCCAGCGCAGACGTCACTTCCTCTCTGGATTTCCGCTCCAGGTTCCCTGCCGAGTGGTTCCTTCCTCAAACCTTCCTTGCCACCCCGGGACAGCCCTTGCCACATGATACACAGGAGCAGGTCATCAGGTGGGGGGAAGCTCCAGGGGATGGAGGGTTCTGTCCAGTTCATCCTTGGATCCTTGGATCCTTGGATGTGGTGTAGTGTAGGGCATGCGACGGGCTTCTGGTGTGCCCCGCCTGGCCCCAGCACCTTCTGGTTGTGTGGCTAACGGCGAGAGTCCATGAGCCCTAGGCTCCTTGATCATTAAGGCTGCATGGGAATCCCTCCCCCATGGACTGTTGTGAGTCAAGGGCATGCTTAAGAAGGGCCTCATCCAAGGGCGCCTGGGTGGCTCAGTCGGTTGAGCATCTGACCTTGGCTCAGGTCATGATCTCACGGTTTGTGAGTTCGAGCCCTCTGCGTTGGGCTCCGTGCTGACAGTTTGCTCAGAGGCTGGAGCCTGCTTCGGATTCTGCATCTCCCTTGCTCTCCCTGCCCCTCCCCCACTCACACTCTGTTTCTGTGTCTCTCAAACATAAATAAATGTTAAAAAAATATATTTTTTTTAAAGACAGAAAAAGAAGGGCCTCGTCTGATACCCGAAATACAATAGGCGCTCAAGAAGTGGTAGTTTTGTCCTTTGCAAAGGTTTTTTGGACTGAATTTCACCCAGGTTTTGTGCCAGTTGGTTTTTGAGAGCCCTGAGATTAGCTGAGCCAGATTAAGTGACTCTTTCTATCTCTGGCTTTTGGTTTCCAGGGAACCAGGTTTTGTGGTGGGCAGACAGGTGTCCCGCGTTTGTAGGAGGCCAGCAGCTTCCCCTAGCTACCTGTCACAGTACCCGCAGCCCTGCTCTGCCACTTGATGTCCTCCCCCCCGCCCCCCCACCTTGCCCTCTCGCCCAAGACAGCAAAAGTCACGGGATGCTTTGTTCTTGCTCCCTCGACCAGCGAGGCCCAGTTGGAAATGTTGGCTCTTCTTTGGCCTCACTACAGGCATTTAGTTAAGCCCAGCTAGACTGCAGTTGGTCTGGGGGTTGGATGTTGTGCCGGAATTGCCCTGGGTGAGAGTCAGTGTCACCTCCTTGGCCGGCATCACTGCCCCTGCCAAGCCTTTCTGGTCCTTGCCCATGAGGTCTCGGCCCGCATCCCATGTGCCATCCTGCACGGTGCGTGTTCTGACAGGCAGGAGATGCATGAGGAGCTGCGGGCCTGCGGCCACCGAGGAAGAGCTCGGAGCCAGGCACCTTGCACAGACATCTTGATTCTCACATCAGCCACGGGAGGAAGGCAGTATTTAACCAACCTTTTTACAGAGAGAGATGCTGAGGCCCAGAGAAGTGAGATGACATGCCCCAGGTTCAAGTCCTGGATGGGGTTTGAAGCTAGGTCTGTCTGGTTATAAAGTTGCTGCTCTTTTGGCTACTCGGAAACCCCTCTCAACCGTCAAAAAGAAACGCCTGGGGTGTTTTCCCACCTTTCCCGCCTGAAACAGGTTTCCATTTTAAGTGACATTCCTGTTCCCGCTCTGTTTTCCTAGGTCCTGACCCCCCTGCCACCCCTCGTCCCATTTTCTCTTGCTTCTGACCCTCAAGGCAGAAGGCCCAGGCCAGCGGGCAAGAGCTGGCTTACCCTGCCCGGCTCCCTCACCAGGGACAGCAGGCTTCAGGAGGCTCTCCTGTAATCTCTCTATCCACACAGCCCTCATTTTAATTTGCAAAATTGAACCCAGATCGAGAGCAGTAAAGCCAGAGGACGGTAAATATTCATGCCTCAGTGAGCGAGGGTGGCTCCATTACCGTTGCAAGATTGGGAGAATTACCTTGGGGATTATGTATATTCATGGGCCGATTTTTATTTGCGATAGAACATGACTCACATTGGCCTGTGTGTTACCCGTTCTACCCCAAACAGACTTTGCACAAAGCTTATGCCCTTAAGCTTCTGAAAGTCATCTCAAGTGGATTGCCCTCTCCTTCTGCTTCCTAGGAGACGGGTAAGAATAATAATCACTCCAGCACCCAACCAGGGGCTTCCCATGCATTTTTCTCATTCTGCTTTACAAGATTTGGTATTATTCTTGTGTCCAGGTTGCAGATGAGGAGACTGAACCTCAATGTCACACCGTGTTCTATTTTTATGGCTGTGTTCCTGGACTGGGCTGCTAGCCCCTCTGCTGCAGGGACCGTGACATATTCTGTCCCGTGCACCGGACACAGAGTGGGTGCTCAGAAAATGACCCCTGAGCGAATGCCTGTCTTGTGACCCTGTTCTGCCGCTTGCACCTGTCAGTGCCTTCAGTGCCTGGCGGCACAGATCTATGGCTGCTGCAGGTACAGGGCTGGGTTTCCGTGCTCAGCTGTTTGGCTCAGAGTAGCCTAGGCCTCAGTGCATGGCAGGGTCAGCAAACTGCGGCCTGCCATCTGTTTTCGAAGTAAAGCTTTTTTGTCGATGGCTGCTTTTGTCCCAGAATGGCAGACTTGTGTAGTTGCCGCAGAGATTATAGGGCATGCAAAGCCTGAACTATTTACTATCTGGCCTTTCCCAGAAAAGTTTGTGAGCCCCGGTCCACAGGCCTGGAGGGAGCGGAGCAGAGAGCCTTTCTTCATGCTGTTCCTTCAAATCCTTTATGCCAGGCATTGGCGGGCGCCCCCCACATCTCACCTCTTTTGATTTCGTCACCATCCAAGTGAAGTCGGGATGCTCATCTCCACTCTGCTGATGGTGCAGTAGTAGGAGGAGTAGTGTCAGTGACTGATCGTTATTGAACAATTTCTGTTTTTCACGATGCCACCACACTCACCGTTTCACACGGACCGTGTCAATGTAATGCTCACCGCTGCCCCACGAGGTAGATGTGTTGTCCATTTAAGGAAACACAGACGTAAGATCCCTTGCCCAAGGTCACACGGCCAGTATGTAGGATTTGAACCTGGGAAGTCTGACTCCAACACCACTTCTGCAGCTGCTGCGTTAGGTGGAGGTTCGGTCGCCTGCCCTCAGTCTCACGATCATTTAGCAGTTATTACCAACAGCAACGTCCCAGGCCCCCTGGGATTCCAGTTCCACCATGGCTGAGCTGGGTGACCTAGAGCCCTTAAGCTTGAACCCCCATGCAGTGTGGGTCACAGTAGGACCTACCTCTCAGGGATTTCATGAGGATGAAGTAGGTTGATATATGTGAACTCGTTAGAACACTATCTGGGACACACAGCAGGTGCTCACTAAATTACAGCCGTGGTGAGGGTGGGAGTGGGATGCTGGTGATGGTGATGCTGACAGGAATCGGGGCAGGGGGCCCTGGAACCTGGGACCCTGGAACTTGGGAGGCAACCTAGAGGCTTCAGCTGAGCCAGGAGAGGGAGGAATTAGCCAGGTAGAGGAGGGTGAGGGGCCTGAGAGATACTGAGAAGAAGGCTACCCATCAGCCGCACGTGACCGCTCCCCTTGGCCGGCGGTGCATCGGTTAGCATGTTACCAGAATGTGTGCAGATCCCGGGCCATTCGGACACAGAGAGCAGCAGCCAAGCTGACGGAGCAGAGTTGGGTCCAGTGGGTCGCCTCACCCCAGCCCTGGGGGTGGGCGGTTTGGATCCAGGACACTAGGCGCTGTGCTAAGGAGACGCTGGGAGCGGTGGGGAGCTCAGGTCCAGAGCTGGCAGAGCAGGAGTGGTCGGGACTCCACTTCCGTCCCGCACGCCACCTCTGTGCGGTGCCTCCTGTCTGTCTTTGCTGGCATGCGGCTGTCACCCTGTGGGAAGCTCCCTCTGACTCTCCAGGTGGGAGGGTACTGCTTTGCCGTCCCGCCCTGGGGCAGCTCGTTCCTTTGACGTTTCCCCCCTCAAAGTTCTCGTTTACACGTTTAAACTGATTTTCATTAACCTTAACAACGGCTCCGTAACTGTCAGATAGTGTTTAATATTATTATCCCCCAACCTCCTTTCTGGGCAGGTACTTAGAAATTCATAATGGCTTTTGGGAAAGGGCTTGTCTCAGCTCCATGTTCGTTGTCTGCACTTGGGAGTAGTTCACGTTAGATAAACCTCTCCAGATATCCAGGAAGACAGTCGTCAGCCCCAAGCTTTGCCAGCACCTTTGGAGGGATCTCTCACATATGGAAATGGAAACTGCTGCCAGCAGCCACGCCTCCTGCAAGTCTCTTGGCCACCCAGCTTCTCCCGGAGCCCTCCATCCAGGGTGGTGCCTTAAGGGTCGGGTGCAGCAGAGCTGAGGGGCCTTCCCTGTGCTGGGCTCCCTGGTTTTCTGGCAGCGGTGGGGGTTGTTCCGCAACGCAAGCCGGTGACTTGGGGATTTTAGGGCTTAGCCTGAGCGGAAGGGCCTTTGACCTGTGTCGTCTGAAGCGCTGGAGACAGTGTGCTTTCCAGGTGCAGCCTTCTGCTGCTTGCCCCACTCCCCCAACGCCAGGTCATTTCATTTCTCTCCTCCCATCATCAGTCTTTCCTGAGTGGTGGGTCCTGCATTTGGGCTTCACTGGCATCGTTTTGCCACCAAACGGTTTGCCACAGCCTTGCAGGCGCTGTCCTCTCCTCCTCACAAACAAGGAGGCTGAGGCTCAGAGGGTAAAGAGGCCAGGCTCTCCCCCCGGCTGGCTGGGACGTGGCAGATCTGGCCAGCACGTTTCACTCTGAAGCTGGAGTGCTTCCTGCCGCACTGGAGCCGCATCTTGGCACAGGACTACCTTCCGAGGCCAGCCCCGGGGCAAACGCCACAGAGACCAGCATTCCCCTCAAAAATCCCTTGGGCGGTTGCCAGGTCGGATGCCAGCTCCCCCCTCAGTAGGTCAGCGAGTATTGGGACAGCCGGTGTTCCTTTGGTGCGGCAGGAGAGGCAGGGTTGGATGGCACGCACACCTCCGGATACTAGCACCTCCCTCGGTGGCGTGCAGGCGCTCAGTCCAGCAGAGGTTAGGTGCTAGAGGGCAGTGGGCTCCCCACTCCATCTGAATGCGCTCCTGGGCTGGCAGCCAGTGAGTGAGCCGGGGAGATGGGCAGTGGTGTGCAAGAGCCTCTCTCGGCTGGTCTGCATCCTGCCCCAGGCCCCGTGAGTGCTTGTTGCCCTTCAGTTGAGTGCACCCCTCCTTCCGCCTTCCTTGCTTTGGGGCCAGGGGGCCGGGGTAAATGCCACCATGTGCCCCCGGCCAGCAGGTCAGTTTTCACAAGGGCAGTTAATTCCAAACTTCATATTTAAAACAACCATGGATCTATTATGGCATAAAACACACAAAAAATGTTTATATTAACATATAAAACTTGGGGTTTCCAAGAAATTCTGTGCTTCTAGCAGATGACTTTAGGCATTTATTCTCCTCTGCCATGGGGAAAGGGCAGATGCACATCACATTGTCTTTGGGGAACTGTGGGCACCTTGGCGCCCTGGCATCTTGGCAAGAGGCCCCCTGAGGAGTGGACGTTGTCCTTGAGGGCTCCGGGTGGAAAACGCAGGTTTCCTGTGGGTCAGCGGGCTCCAGACTCCACTGTGGAACTGAGAGCTTTCCCTAAGAAAACCCAAAGAGGAGGGGTCGAAAGGGGGGAAGCCGCTCTTTTATTTTCTGATATCCAGCTTCTGACCCATTCCATCCTACCCTGCCTGAACGTGAGCTCCCTGCCCTGGTGGCCCATAAGTGGTACAGAGCTGTAGGCCCAGTGCCTTGGATGGCCTGGCACATAGTAGGACCTTCATTGTTGTTGGTGGAATCAATTCCCAGTGATGTATTTGAGCTTAAAAATGAGATATTGGTGTTTGCCTTCAAAGTTGGGTTTTTTTTTTCAGTCTAATACTAAAGACTCGGAAAACTACAAACTTGGAAAACACAGAATAATGTACAGAAAATAGAAAGAAGGAGGAAAAAATCCTCGGCACAGAGTGCCCTTCCTATTACTGTTTCAAGACTTCCAAACGTGAGGCCGCCTCTGTCTCCCAGGGCCTTACTTTGGTTTTTCTTTTGTAATTAGAAGGTGGCTTCATGATGGAAGGCGACAAAGGCCAGTCAGGTGCAGTTTCCCTTATTACAGGCAAGGCCCAGCCCTAGACGTTCCCCACCAGCCTTGCGCTCTGTCTGGAGGTGGGATTCTTCGGTCCCCCAAGTGGGCCTGGGCCCACCCACCGCTGCTGCCACCCGTACTACTCCTGGGGACAGGAGAGGCAAGGCCCTCATTCTTCTCTCTGATGACACCGAGCCATTTTTGACTGCTTCCCCACCTCGCTGCAGATTTGGGGCTGGGCCTCTGTGCTCAGTCGTAGCCTGAAGTATAGGCCACCGAGCACGCACTCCAGGACCAGCATTATGGCTGGGTTTGCAGCCTCGGTTCACCATTTTCCAGCCGAGGGGCCTTCGGCAGATTACGGACTCTGTTTCCTCACCTGACAGACTGTGGTGACAGCACCTACTTGGTGGGGTAACTGTGAGGATGGGCGGGAACACACAGAGTGGCCGGCAGCACGCCCGCCTGACACAGGCTTCCCGGGCAGGGGCTTTTGGCGGGGGAAGGAATCTGATGGTCCTTCTGCAGAGACAACACATCGCTGCAGCCCGGTGGGATGGTCGTCCTTTTTCTTTCAACTTAGGTTTTTAAAAGCCTTTCCTCCTAAATCAAAGCTATATGTGATCACTTCAGAAGTTTTTATGAAGTATAAGGAAATTGGAAAACAAACTCACCGAGAAGCCCATCGCCCAGAGGCCATTGCTATTTATAGTTAGGATTGTATTTTCAATATTTTTATGCCTTGATTAGTTGTCCGGTATTATAGAGTATATTTCCATGCCGATAAAATTGCTTCATGTATTTGATTACTTACATGACATCTCATCTGCTGTGTATTTAGCCGTCCATCTATTGCTGGGGTGCGAGGTTGTCACCGTCTTGTGGTTAACATAAAGAAGAGTGAAGTGAATATTTTAGTAACCCATCCTTGCCCTTCTGAGAGTTTCCTAAGGGGTGGGATTCTTAGACATAAAACGTAGAAGCAATGAGCCCTTTCAGAAAGGCTTGGACCAGTGTGATCTCAAGTGGCCGTGAGGGTTGTGGCCATGAGGGTTGTGGTCACGGGCGCATGTCTTTGTCTCTAGGCCACTGCGTGAAAAACAGCTGCTTCCTATCGTGCACCTAGGTGGAGTTAAGGTGGGTCCGTCCCCTCGGGTTGGGGACAAAACAGAGTAGTGTCTTCAGAGCACCTGGCTCTCTGTCTGGCCCGGGGCTGCCCCTCCTGCTAGCCAGTCCTCTGGCTGGATGCTGCACAGAGCTGGGGTTGTTCTGAGTGGCTGCGTCTCACATTGTGCCACTCTTCCCTTTTATTTTGTAGGAACTCAGAGCCTTGGGCCATCTCTTTTGTCCTCCCCATCCTGGCAGGTGGCATGGCTGTTTCCACAGGTTTTAGGGACAATGACAAGAGTCTTCCATTCTGTGCCAGAGGCCTCCGCCAGAGTCCCCTCGGTCTCCCCATGTGGAGAGTGTAGGTTGGGCCAGACTTTAGTTAGGGGGCCTTCTGTCTCCTCGTCCTGCGGCGGTGGCTTCAGGGTGTTGCTGGGGAAATGGAGACTCAAGTCTGCGGTTACAGCACTCAGCAGGGAGGCTGGGGAGTGTGTCTCCTCCTCCTGCTGCCCCTCCCACCCCATCCACATCCCTTTTTGCTTCTCTTGGCCCAGCACCCTCACAGAGTCTGGCTCAGAGTAGACTGTCAGTCTTCATTGAGTGAATTGATTGGAACCTGATTCTATTAAATTTAATTGACTAAAATGTCTGTCTTTTATTTTTAAAGAATTAATTTTTAATTATACAACCAATTTATGAATGCCTCCACGTAACAAAAGTGAAACTTTTCAGTTAAGGGGAAAAAAGGGCCCGTTCTATCATACCTCATCCTGGCCTCCCATGTAGAGGAGGCCCCCTGTTAATTCCTCTGAGTGTATCCTTTAAACCCTTCTCTATGCAGTACACGTCTATTTACGTAAAAGTACGTAATGCCATTTTGTAAGCGTATCATGTCATGTGGATTTTGCACTTTTTCTGTTTCGGCCCAGTATTGGCCTCACCTTGTCACTACATACGGAGCCTGGCCAGTGCATGTGAGTATGGACATTTCATATTGTCCATTGCCACGTGCCATTGATGGGCTCTCGGGCCTCTGCCCAGTCTCTGTGGATATTACCTGTGCCGCAGTGACCGTCTTATCTTGCACACGCGTGCACGGGTTTCTCCCCGGTAGGTATCAGGGAGTGAGAAGCCCAGCCTTGTTTTTCCTGGAACTCAGTTCCACAAGCTCTTCCTGAATCCCTTCTGTATCGGCAGACCCTGCCCATCAGGACAAGACACACAGATGGAAAGAGGGGCCTCCTGGCCCTCAAAGCCCTACCCCGGCATCACCTTCATCTCGTTCTGAGCCCCACCCCATAGAACTCTGCCCAGGCCTGCCAGCACCTCCTAGCACTCTCCTCACAACCCCCTCCCCATGCCGTCCCCTCTCTCCTGATCTCATTTGCAGGCATCACCCTTCAAAATCCGACTCAGATGTCACCTCCTCTCTGCAGGCCTCCCGAGTCCCTCTCATGGCACTCAGCACACTGTGTTCTAAATAGTACTTAACACGTCTGCTGCCCCCAGTGAGCCATGGCTTCCCCTACGTCCCCAGTGTTGAGTGAAAGCCTGCCTGGTAGCAGGTGCTACTAGAATGTGTGTTGAGGGAACGCAGGTGATGACATTGACAGCAGACCCCGAAGAATGCCCCCTGTGAAAGGTGGATAACTAAGCAGGAGCAGAGGCTCGGAGTGAGCCGGGGCCTAGACACGGAAGGAGGCCAGGCGGGAGCAGAGGGCTGGGCTGAGTGCCAGGCAGAGAGGGAACGAGACACCTGGAGCGCGGGCAGGCTTGAGCGAGGGCATTGTATGACCCGTGCTCTGTACTAGGCAGGTGGCCAGGCAGAAACGTGGGGAAGGGGTGGCTGTTGGGGGGAGTCTGAGTGGGAAATGAGGCCCAGAAATGGAAAGAAACTGTGGGTGTGGGGCAAATGAATTCCAGGATTTGCCACTAATGGGCCGTGGGAACTTGAAGGATGAGGAAGAAGCCAGAGGCTGAGGTCTGGACTGTGAGTTGGGGCTGGGCCACCATGTTCATGGAAGACCTGGCATATTCCAAGTGCTCCACTAGATACTAGGTGCTAGATACTAGGTACTCCTTAAATCTTTCACAGAAGCCCTGTGGCCTACGATGTATTATCCCCATTTTATCGGTGAAGAAACTGAAACTTGGGAATGTCACGGAACTTGCCCAAAGCTCCGAGCTAGAGCACAGGGCCTGGTGTGCCCACCCAGGAGCAGGGGCCGTGGGGGAGAGGGGACACTCACAGAGGGCTGTCAGACAAGGGAGCCTTAGGACCGACCCTTTTGAGACCCAAGCCCACCTGGGTGCTCTGCACAGGCCCACACGCACAGGTGTGGTCATGCTCGCTGCTCCGCAGACAGCTTTTCTGGCCCTGCCCCGAGGACAGAGCTGGCTCCCTTGGCTTACCTCCCAAGGATTCCTTACCCCCCAAAAAGCCCAGGGATGTCATTAAAAACAATTAAAGCCCCAGTTGTATGGAAAACAGAAGACTCTAACATTGGTGTAATTCAATTTAAAGTTTTATGGGATGACAAATGCGTGGAGGGTGGCTGGGAGGAGGAGCATAAAGCTTCCTGGCAGGCCCCTTGTCACTTTTACGGTTCTCCATTGTTGCAGCGACTGGGAGGTTCATAACCAGGGTTTGTTTGCGAGGAGGTCGCCATGGAGGCGCAGGGGCCTTTTGCTGGGCCATGTGGTAGGAAACCAAATCCATTCCTTCCTCCCTGGCTGCCCTCTGTGTGGCAGGCGCCCTGTGGGGGACCGGCGGTGAGCAAAATAAACCTGGCCTATGCGGGGCAGTTGTCCGTGTGGCGTGGGAGCCCCACAGAAAACAACAGAGTGCGCAGGCACGTAGTGGACGATATGACGAGGTGCCGCGAGTGCCGCGAGGAACATTGTAGGGTGCTCCAAGGCCCGAGCAGGTGACCTGAGCTGCTCTCGGTGGGGGAGGTACGCAGGTGGGGACGAGGCACGCGGGCCCTGGGCAGCGCTGACTGCGGGGCATGGGAGCCTGGCCTGGGCGTCCAGGGCGAGGGGGAGAGCCAGAGCAGACAGACATGCAGACAGGCGAATTGGGCCTTTGGGGGCCTGTGGGTCCCCAGACTCCTGAAGATCCTCTTTTCCTTCACATAGGGGGCATTCCTTATTAGTAGGGGTCTCTGAGAGGAAGTTCTCCTTTGCTCCCTCTTCTCTCTCTCCAGGGCACAATTGGTCTTTTGTTGAGGCCTCAGTGGAATTTTTTTTTTTGCATAGAACAGACCCCACCTCTGGTCGGCCAGCACAGTTCCTCAGAGACACAGCCAGGTGGGAGGAGAAGTGTGTCGAGTGCCGCGAGTACCGCGTTTTCTGGCACTGGTGCTCAGAAGGCAGGGAGCCCAGGACGGGGAGGAGGGGCCTCCGCAGATCTCCTCCACCTCGTCTCCTCCCTGCCCCTCCCGTGCATCGCTCCTTCCTCCAGAGCTGTGTGGGCTCGGGGGCATACCCACACAGCCCCCGGGGCCTGGCAGGCTCTTCGCCACTTTATCTTGGGTGACCTAGTGGCAGCAGGGACTCTGAGGAGCCCGGCTCTAGAAACGCACATTAGGACAGCAATGGGACGCCGGGCCTAATCCATCAGCCTGGCAACAGTTAAAAAGCCTGCAGTACCAAGTGCGGGCGAGGGTATCCGCTGCTGGTGGGGGTGGAAACCGACCACTGCAGAAAGCAGTCGGTAAGACCTGGTGAAACTGGAATGTGTCCCCCACACCAGTCTTCCACGCAGATACCCACGCTAGAGAAATTCTGCATATGTGTACAAGTCCGTGTGTGCAGGAATGGTCACTGCAGCATCATTTATAGCAACGAGAATAGCAACCCATGTCCGTCAATAAAGGCATGGATACGGGGTGGAGTTTTCCTATAAAGACATACCACGCGGCCGTCAAAAAGAATCACCTAGATGTGTACAGAGATAGCAGTATCTCTGCTGAGATAAGTATATGGTAAATACACGGCTCTCTCCGTATCTGTATTTCCCAGGATGAACAGATGCCAGAAATAGAATACAGAAGGAAGGAGGCAGGTAGGAGTCAAGCAATAATATGGCACCATTTGTATGAACTAATAAACGTATATACTATTCAGGGATACACACACAGGTCAAAGTATATAAAATAGAAGGACACATGCAGAATTCATGGAAGTAATTGCTACACGGAGCTGAGGAGGGAAGTGGGACTAGAGGTCTTCAGTTCGATGTCGGGATGGAATGACGAGATCTGAGTGGTCAGTTCCAGGGGATGGGAACACAGGTGGTCACGATGTCATTTGATTCCCCGTACCTTTCTGAATGGTTTTCGCTGCTCTGAAAAATAAGCGGGTGAGAACTGAGTCCGCAGGACCCATGTGACATTCTCCTCTCGCGGGTGGTGCCAGGGGAGCCAGGATCTGCACCAGGCAGGGGAGGTGCCGGCAGCCCCCAGGGGCCCACGCTGCTCTCTCCTTGTGCAGAGTCCCGAGTTTGGCTTTTTGTGTGAGATGCAATTAATGCATTAGGCGGGGTGGGGGGATGCCTTATCTGTACCCGGCCTAGCTTGAAGAAGAGGGAGAAATGAGAGCAGCCAAATTGAAACTTTATTAAACAAAACTGGTTAGGTCTGATGGAGCCAAACCTAGACTGGTCTTTAAAAGCTTATTTCATTTCTCCCCCTCCGGTCTGAACCTCTTTGAATTGAAGTAACTGATCCTGCTGTAAGCTTATTAGTGTCAAACCCTGCGTGTTTCTTTTCCTCTCCGATTTACATTTTATTAAGTAATGATGAAGTTGCAAGGCCCCGACCCTCGCCTTTGGCACAGCCAGGAGCTTCCAGGCTCATTAGTGGAACAAAAATGGATAATAGCGGTCCAATCTCATTACAGCCAGTGCCATTATTACAGAATCTCTGCACATCAGAAAGACTGCTAGGCACAGGCTACTGTCCACTTCTTCGAAGCATCTGTTGATTCCGTAGAACACCAGGAGGACCCTCAACACTGCTGTTCCTTTGCAGTTTATTATGATGGTGTCGGGCCTCTCCG
Source organism: Prionailurus viverrinus (assembly GCF_022837055.1). Taxonomy (NCBI): domain Eukaryota; kingdom Metazoa; phylum Chordata; class Mammalia; order Carnivora; family Felidae; genus Prionailurus; species Prionailurus viverrinus. The sequence continues at coordinate 57,184,226 of NC_062562.1, read as the reverse complement.
TTTCTTACCCCACAGAAGGAATGCTGCCAGGGAACTTCATGCAGTGATCGTATTTCGTTTCGACTTCCGGGGTGGAGTAGATGGGTTTTTATGGCATGATATAGTGAAAGAATTTAGGCTTTCATGGTGGGCGTATCTGGATGCCGAGGATAAATGTCTTAACCCCTGGGACCTCAGTTACCTTGTCTGTAAAACGAGGTCATTGTTAGCCACCTAAAGGTTGCTCTGGGAATGATACGGACCCAGCTCTGTAAAGCGTCGTCACAGGTAGACATCCAACCAACGTCGAGGGTCTCTTTTCTTTACTTCTATGTAGATCACGCAGTGAAGCAATGAAGTCCAATGTTAGTTAGGTGCCACTATTCCATGCAAGGTGTCCTGGAGAGCAGAGATGAATGCTTTATGATCTCTACTTCGAGTCACTTCTATTGGAGGTTTTTAGTAGTCTCCAGAACAGAAATCAGATCCTTCTGAGTACAGTTCCCTACAGAGTCCTCAGAGGCTGGAAAACTACACTTCAGATGCCCAGAAGACCAGAAGGGGTATCTGCCCAGACACAGACACAAAGGCAGCTAAGGGAGGAGCAAAGGTGTTGAGAAGTCAGGTCTGAAGCTGTCCTCTGTGCTTGGCCAGGAGGAGGCTGTTGCTGACCATAGCCAGGGCAGCCGCAATGGCCTGGGCAGGGGGAGGAAGGGGCCGCCCCTGTCCCTGTCCCTGCCCCCACCGCTCCCGAGTCCCAGGCAGGCTGGCCTCCCCTCAGCTTCCTTCCACACCTGAGCAGGGCCCTCTCACAGTGGAGTCTTCCCTCTGCCCCTTCCCTAGAGCCATCTTTCTGGTTCCCACCACGTGGGCACCCACATCGTTGGTCCTCCGGACCTGGAGCAGCCTGGCAGGGCAGGGCCACTCTGCCCCTAGCGCCAGCCACCCAGGCACAGTTTCTGCTCATCTGATCCAGAGACCGGGCCGTGGGATGTCAGGCCTGCCTTACAGTCCCCGCATTCATTGTCCCAAGTCTCACCCGATTTGCTTTGTGACCTTGGAGACATCAAAAACCTCTGTTTCTTCATCCATAAAATTGAATGTAAAAATATTGACCTGCCTCGTAGGGTTTTCATGAAGAATAACTTGACCCAGTTGATGGCAAAGCCTCTTTGTTAGTCAGAAAGGACCAAACTGCTTAGCAAGCATGAACTTGAGTTTTAAAAATTGTTTGCTTGCTTGATGTATTCCTTCCTCCCTTTCTCCCTGGGTCCATCCTCCCTTCCCCAGAAGTGCTTGGGGCCAGAAAGAGGGGAAGGACAAGGGGAAGAGACTCAGCAGCCGCTGTCCCTGCTGGGAGCCGAGCTCAGGGGATGGGCCTGACTGGTGGTCCCACACAGAGTGACCTCCCCACTCTGCCACCTGCCTTCTCTGCTGCCATTCTAACTGTGCCCTGCCAGGGAAACCTGAGTCCCTGGGAGAGGCTTGGAAGGCTCCTCCCCCTGGGTTGTCTGGAACCTCCAACTCCTAGCCAGCCTCAGGGCTAGCCCTACTCCACAGTGTGGGTGCGTACTTCCATGGGCCTTTGTGGATGTATACACCCCAGACCCAGACCAGAGCTCCCTGAGGGCAGAGACAATGCCGCGCCCATCCATGGCTCCATTTGTTCCGTCCACAAACATGTGTTGAGGTCCTCCATACATCAGGCACTGCGCTGGGCACTGGAGATAGAAACAGAAATTAAAAAATAAAAACACACCCCTCGCCCTCATGAAGGTTACATTCCAGCGTGGGAGAGACAGTCAGTAAACAAATATATATGTCAGCTAGTGGTGAGTGCTATGAAGAAGAGTGAAACACAGAAAAGAAGATAGAGAGGAATGAGTTCTTATTACAGAGTCAAGGATGGACTCTGATAAAGTTTATTTACTTTGAGAGAGACCGAGAGCACAAGTGGGGAAGGGGCAAAGAGAGTGGGGGACAGAGGATCTAAAGCAGGCTCTGCACTGACAGCAGCGAGCCCGATGTGGAGCTCAAAGTCACAAAGTGTGAGATCGTGACCTGAGCCGAAGTCAGACACTTAACCAACTGAACCGCCCAGGTGCCCCAAAAATGGACTCTGATAAAGAAACTTCTGAACAGAGGGGCACCTGGGTGTCTCCGTTGGTTAAGCATCTGACTTTGGCTCAGGTCATGATCTTGCCATTCCAAGTTTGAGCCCTACATCAGGCTCTGTGCTGACAGTTCAGAGCCTGGAGCCTGCTTCTGATTCTGTGTCTCCCTCTCTCTCTCTGCCCCTCCCCTGCTTGCTGTCTCTCTCAAAAATGAATAAACGTTAAAAGAAACTTTTTTAAAGAAACATCTGAGCAGATAGGAAGGAAATAAGGAAAAGAGAAATAATGTGTATGGGGAAGAACATCCCAGTCAAAGGCACTGGCAAGTGCAAAGGCCCTGAGGTAGGAACAAGCTTGATGTGTTCCGGGAGCAAGAAGTAGGAAGGCTCATGTGACTAAACTGGCTTGAATGGGGGCTGAGGGTGGAAACCTAGCTAATAAAGTCAGAGAAATGACAGGAGCTGACTATATGGCCTTGGGGTCCTAGCGAAGACATTAGTTTTACAGAGCAAAATGGGAAGCCACTAGAGAGCTCAGAGGTGAAACTGCAGAGTCATATCTTATATTTAAGCCGCTTTATGGAGAACAGGCTGCAGGGAAAGGGGCAATAGCCAAAGCCAGGTGGGCCTGAGCCCAGGACGGGCAGTGGTTACAGAGGGAGGGGCTCAGGTGCCGGCCCTGTTTGGAAGGTGAGGCCTGCTAGAGCCCCCGATGGCTGGGTAGGGTATGAGAGAACAAGGAGAGTCAAGGGGGAACCCACCGTTTTCACACGAGCAACCAGAAGCGCAGAGCTGCCATTTCTGAGACGACCAGACGTCTAGGTGGAAAAAGGCCAGAGGCAGTTAGGTGTGTGAGCCGTCTTCTCCTAGTCCCTGACCTCCACCTGCAGCCTCCCCGTCTCCTGGAGCTCTGACCTCTGTGCTCACCCAAGGCCTGCTGCCTTTCCTCAGCTGCCTCGCAGGCCTCTCCTGGGCACAGGTCACTTAGCTGCCCCTCCCCACCTCAGCGTTGGGCTGTTCCTCCAGCCGGAGCCTCAGTGTCCATCTGAGCATGTCTCCATCGTCCCCATGTCCAGTCTATCAGCACATCCCCACAATGTACTGCGTAAAGAACTCTTGGGGTAGCTTCCTTGCTGGTTTCCCTGTGTCCTTTCTGGCTTCTCCACACCGTGTAGCCAAAGTGACCTTTTCAAAGTATGCATAGCAGGTGTTATTCTTATGCTCAACCCCAGGTCACCACTGCCACCAGGGGCTTCTGTTGTCCTTCCCACGGTGAAGGTGGCTGGCCTGTGTCTCCATCCCGATGCCGCTGCCCCTAGCCGGTTCTCTGCCAGCCAGCCAGCCCACCGCCTTTCAGTCCCTCAACCAGGCCATGTTCTTTCCCCCCTCAGGGCCTCAGGCCTGCTCTGCTGCTCCCTCTGCCTGGATCCCCTATGGGTGGTTTCTTCTCTTCCCTCCGGTCTCAGCTTTAGTACCACCTCCTCAGGGAAGCCCTCCCTGATGACCCAGGAAGGATTACATCCCCCAGCTATTCTCTCTCATAACACCTCTCCATGGTTTTGTAATTCTGAATTTATTAATTGATGATTTTATTAACGTCTCCCCCTCCCCCAACGGTAGACTCCAGAGTCCATTCTGCTCACCCCGTATCATTCCAGGGCCTGGGCCTGCTACATGAGAGAAACTTGATAAATACGTGTTGAGTGAATGCACACACAGTGTGCCACCACTCCCCTTGGATATTAGTAAATATGAGTGAGTTGTTGAATGGATGGATGGAATCCCTCAGAGTTGGCTAGAAAATGAAAGGCCATTTTTTTTCCCCCTTCTTGAGTTGGCAAAACTACTTTCCTGTGTTTTTTGGTGTCCTAGATGGGATCTTACGTTCTTAAAGGATACCCTGTAAACGTGGGCTTGGCGATAGGTCCGTGTGGGCGATGCCGTCTGCGTGCACCCAGGAGAGCCCATGGTAGTGCCATGCCACCCTGTCCCCAGCTTTATCGGTTTCACAGTTTCCTGTCTGGGCCCTTGAAATCTTGATTTGCACAGTTATTTGTCTTTCTGCTGTTCCCGGTGCCCTCTTAAGGCATTCTTTATCATTTCGGTCCTAAGAACACAAGCCCCGTTGAAAAGAGAACATACCTGTGACAAAGCTTGCTTACAGATGGGCTTGATGGTGGGGGTGGGGGCTGGCAGGGTGGCACAAGGCCCTGAGCCCTATGTCACAGGAAGTGTCATAAACCCAAGGATCCCACTCAGGCCCCGGCCAGTCTGGAGTCTCAGCTCCGTGCTTTGCCAGGTGTGTTTTTGCCACGGGAGACATTTCTCTTCCAGAATCAGATGCAGCCATTCTCTTCCAATGGGCTGGGTGTGTAACTGGGTCTGCCATAAGCAGCATTTTCAGCCACCCTCTGTGCTAGGCACTGAGGATGCAGCAGTAGGAACATGGCCCCTGGCTTCAGAATTTAAAAGGCAAAAAAAAAAAGTGACAGGCAAAAATGAAGAAATCTGGCTGTGCCAGATGTTGGAGAAGACCTATATCCATTGAGAGTCTCCAGCCTGTGGTGGAAGTGTACATTGATACTTTATTTATCTAGGAGACACGAGCAGTTGCCCCTGACCCAGCAGTTCTGGTACAGGGCCCGTGTCTTCCAGAACCCCTCCTAGCACCGTGCACCAGGCAGGATTCCTGTGTGAGAGGGCATTCACTGCATCCTCTTCCCCCGAAAACCTGGAAACGACCCATGTGCACACCAATAGAAGAGTGAATGGGGGTCGGTGCGTGCCTTGTGCCAGACGGCATCAGCAACAAATGAACTGCAGGTGTAGGCAGCACGGACACGAACTCCGAAGTTCAAAAACTCAGAAAACAAAGCAAAGTATTGATTAGGCATATGTACTACATATGTAGTGAGTCTCTGCTCAATCATGTACACACACATATATATATAAAGAAAGGAATGCCACACACCAAATTCAAGAGAATGGTTGCCTCCAGCTGGTGGGCAGGCAGGAGAGCTAGGTGGGGGAGGAGCACAGAAGGAGATGGAACTTACTGGTAATGTAGTTCTCAGGGTGCACGATGGGGCCACAGGTATTTACTATATTGTCATTTAAGTCAGTAGATACACAGAGGCACAGACTGGCAGAGCCATGAGGCAGCAATGACAGCTCAGTGCATCCGGTTCAGAGCAACCCAGGGAGAGTAGCCAGTTCAGTCTGGAGCAGGCAGGGATGCCATGCCAGGAGGTACCCTGAGAGCCAGAGTTTCGGGATGAATGGGAATTTCAGGTGGAGGAAGTCCCGGGGAGAAGGAGCCTCACGGGCAAAACGCAGAGGCATACAGGGCCCTGCGTTCTGTATGTAGGGAATGGGGTTCTGTATGTAGGGAATTGCTCAAGCTTGCCCTGGTTGGGGCTTGAGGTGCTGGAAGAATATGGGGCAGGAAGAGAGCTGCCGAGGCAGGCCGTGTTGCGGGAGGCTCCAGGGAAGGCCATGCGGGAAAGCCAGGCAAGCCGAAGTCCTTGGTGGGGCAGCAAAGAGGGCGTCAGGAGGTGCAGGAGCCCCTATCCACCCTGAGCAGCTCACCTGATGGGGGGGCGGCGGCCAGGGGGCCGATCCTCCCATAGAATTTCAGTTGACCAAAGGATCGTCCTGCTCACCACAGCTACGCCCAAGAGGTTTGAAAGCAGTGGTGCAGAGCAGGGGAGCCCGTGTAGAGGTTGGTGCCAAAGAATTGCATCATCCAACATGTGTTTGAGAAAGGCGGCCTGGAGAAGGGAGTGGGGTGGGGTGGGGGCCAGAGGACAGCTCACCAGGCGGCCACGGGCCTCAGGGGAAGAGTTGCGATTCGGGGCCTGCCTCTCTGGGCAGACGCTTAGTGTAAGATAATATTCTCCAGTTACTCTGAGATGCATTCCTGAAAATCTTAGTTTCCCGTCGCCCTTGTAGACCATTTTAGAGGTGTTTTATGTTTCTCTTTGATTGATCTTGGCTGTGGCTTTTGACACCGCACTTCTCACTTTCTCTGCTCCCTGACCTCATGGTTAGGTAGTTAATGATCTTTAAACAAACACTTGAGTATTATGGCTCTCCAGGAAAGGGCCTGGCCTCCTGCGCCCGGTATCAGCTCAGCATTCTCCCTTTATCCAGGGAAAAAGAGAGTGTTCCACATACTCAGGCTTTGTAGATGGGGATGCTTGAGACCTAAAGGCCAGTGTCTTTAATTTAACAAGTTTTGATGGCAGGTTTTCTGAAATCTATTACCCATCTTTTTGCTGCACTAAGCAGAAATCTGTGAATGTGATTTCATCTCCTCTCTGACAGTGGCTCTTAGTAGGAATGTCCATTGATTTCATGAACATTTATTAGAGCCTTTCCTATGTCTGTTCCTGATTTACAAACTGTGGGTGCAGAGATCTGCCCAGTGTAGTAGTTAGTGTGATGGTTTCCAAACAGAGATAAGATCAGGTTACTCCTTTGCCTAAACTCCTCGGTGACTTCCGGCCTGCCCGGCCTCCCCTCCCTGTCCTCCCTGCCCTCCCTGCCCTCCCTGCTACAGCCCTCCTGCCTCTTTGTTTATTTCTCAGACTCACGGAACCTGTGTCCCAGCCTGTACATTTATCAGCTCCTCTGTGCAGAACTATCTTTTCTTGGACCTTCACACAACTTCTTATAATCAGGTGATAGCTCAGACATCACCTGTACAGAAGTCTTCTCTGACCACCGCTCCGAAAAGCCAGACCTTTCCCCAACCCTGGGCCTTCTCTAGATGTTATATGTGAACACATATTATACATAATGTGGCGTACTATATGTAATATGTATAGTATAGTATTATATATACCATATATATTTAATATGGTATACTACATGTACTATATTATATGCCATATGCTATGTATAATATAGTATGCTATATATAATGTACATATGTAATTATGTTATATACATATGTAATTATTGTTATATTTACACATAAGATTTTTATGTTAATTCTGTCAATATAGACTTAGTTCATTTGATGTGTTTATAGTTTGGTTCTTGTTTCTCACTCTATTCATACCCCTAGAACGGTCTCTGGCACACTGCGGTCCCCCAGTGACTGTGTGTCTAGGGAGTGAGGAGTGGCCTGCCCTGGAGAAGCCCACAGGCTAGCAGGCAGGCTGGCGCAGAGTGGGCCCTGACTGCAGAGAAGTCTGTGTATGACTCAGAGGGGCTGGGGTAGCACCGGAGAGGGACAGATCCTGCCCGCTGGGGGTCAGGGCAGACTTTCCAGAGCAGTGGTGTTTGGTCCAGGTTTTCAAGGACAGGTGGTCATGGCTTGGCAGGCTGAGGACCTGGGCGGGGGGGGGGGGGGGGGGGTTGCGTTCTGCATGCAGTGGTGAGCCTGTATAGAGGGCTCAAGGCAAGAAAGTACTGGAATGGAGCCTGGGGCAGAGCGGGGACTCAAACGACGGAGGGAGCTACAGTAGCACAGGACTTGGCTGCTGTGCCTACCCCCCACATGCTGGACTAGTGTGCTGTGTGGACCCGGGCCCCATGTTTGCAGGGTGGAGCTTGCTGTGGCCAAGGGGAATCTGACCGCCCCAGTGCTCCCCTAGGCTGGCATGCCAGGTGCCAGGTGAGTGTTGGCAGCTCTGGGACAGGGACTTCTCCAGCTGGAGCCCCTCCCTCTTGCCTCAAGACTCTTTGTTTCATGAGCTTTCTCTTTTGCTACACCAGGTGGTGAAGAAGGTGAAGTCCATGCAGATGTTTCACATGCCCGTCTCGTCAGCTATGCAGGGAGACCGACTGGGCATCTGTGTCACCCAGTTTGACCCCAAGCTGCTGGAGCGTGGCCTGGTGTGTGCCCCTGAGTCCCTGCACACTGTCCATGCAGCCCTCATCTCTGTGGAGAAGATCCCGTACTTCCGGGGGCCCCTGCAGACCAAGGCCAAGTTCCACATCACAGTGGGCCATGAGACGGTGATGGGCCGCGTGATGTTCTTCAGTCCTGCCCCTGATAGCTTTGACCATGAGCCTGTGCTAGACTCCTTCGACTTCTCTCGAGAATACCTCTTCCAGGAGCAGTACCTAAGCAAGGATTTGGCACCAGAGGTGACAGACAGTGGCGAGGCTGACAAGAAGACGGGCCAGGCCACGGGAGGCCACTGTCCTCGGCAGCAATGGGCCCTCGTGGAGTTTGAGAAGCCTGTCACCTGTCCTCAGCTGTGCCTGGTGATCGGCTCAAGGCTAGATGCAGACATTCATGCCAACACGTGCCGGCTGGCTTTCCACGGCATCTTGCTCCACGGGCTGGAGGACAAGGACTATGCCGAGAGTTTCTTGCCCAGGCTGAAAGTATATAAGCTCAAGCACAAGCATGGCCTCGTGGAGCGGGTAAGTAGTCCGTCTGCCCATCACCCTTCCTTGTCAGGCTCGGATGGCCAGGACGGGCATGGTTGGGGTCCGTAATGAGAAGCAGGAAGACCTTAGCGGCCTTCTGGTCCCAACTTCTGAGGTTTTTGAACAAGGAAGCTGAGGCCCCGTGTGGTCAAGTGGCCTGGGTTCTCTCTGCCCGTGGTCATAGAGCCGGGGCCTGAACTCAGGTCGGCAAGCTCCACCTCACCTGCCCCCAACCAGCCACCCCTACCCTCTACTTGGGCAGAGGAGGGCAGGGCAGCCCTGGCCCTCACTCAGTCCGGGTCCAGACAGCAGCACTTCAGCTGGGCCAGAAGCCAGTGTATCAGTGGCCTCCCTGAACTTCAGATAGGGTGCTGGGCCCTGCCCCTGACAGCCTGATGACCAGGCCCTGGCTCTCGTGGCCTCAGTGGGGGCTGAGCCTCCATCAGGCAGAGTGGCTGCTGGGTCTGCCCCAAACCAATCGTATCAAAGGAGAGAGCACGGCTGGTCAGTGCAGGGCAGGCCTGGCCAAGCATGTCCTCAGCCTGTGAGGTTGGGGAAGGGGGGTGCCAGAGGGCAAGAGGTGGAAAGGTACAGGAAGGTGACATGGCAGGAGGCCCTGGGCTGCTGGCTTCCTGGGGTCCCTGTCACCATCACTGGAGGCAGGTCTTTAGATGTGGGTGAACCACTATGGTTCCCAGACCTTTCATGAGGGTGGCCTAGAGCCTGAAAGGGTCCAGAAATCCTCGGATTACCTCCTGTCAGGTGGGCCCTGCCCACCCACTTTGTCTGTCCCTGTAGGTCTCACTGGGAATCCCTACCTCCTGGGCCTTGAAGACATGGGTGAAGAATGTCTAAACCTTACTCCCTGGATGTGCACCCCTGTGGGGCAGGGGTGGCTGTGGGTGGTCCTGGGACTTGTCTCTGAGCCAGGTGAGCACGGTGGTGATAAGGCCCCAGTGTTGGGGACTTAGGCTCCAGTGGGGTCTACCCTGAGGCTCTCAGCAGGCCTGCAGTTCTATTTCTTAGCAAGATGAGGGTCACCCCTCCTGGTACAGCCCTGCCCACGTCAGCTTAGGCTCCAGCATGGTGTCTGATCCTTACCAAGCAGGCACTCAGGAGAAAGTTTCAGGGCCTTGGGCACCGGACAGTGTTGGGGTTCCATTGCCACCTGTCTCTTTCCCTTCTTTCGGATCCCCAGATCTTCCAGATCTCTTTCTCCTCTGGTACTCTCTGTCACAGTGGAAACCCCCACTCCCCTCCTCCCTGTCTTGGGTTTCTTCCCGGTGGTCAGGCCCTGTATCTAGACCTGCCCTCTGACCTCAGCCCCTTCTTCTCCTGCCTGTATCGAGACCTGCCCTCTGAAGAGGGAATCAGTGGAAGCTTCTTACTTACCTGCTCATATCGGTCTGAAACTCGGGATCCTCAGCTTTGTTAACTCAGGGCTCCCACTTCAAGGCCAGCCTTGCCCACTCTGCCAGGCAGGTGTGGTCACCTTGCGTTGCTGCCCTGTGTGAGTCTGGGAGCTGGAGCCGTGTTGCATCCCCCTCTGCTGTTCTCTGGACAGGGCCTGTCCCTCTGTGGATGTTGGTTTCCTCATCTGTACAGTGGCAGCTTGAACTCCAGGGCCACCAGGAGGGGTCAAGGACCAACCGTGGGGCCACTCAAGGGCTCCATCAGCCCTGGGCCAGCCCTGCGATGCTGATTGAAGACAAAGGTGATAAAGTGCACGTCGCTCGTTTGTCTAGCTTTGTTTATTAGCAGTATTATGAAGTGTAATTATTCTCTGGGGAAGTATCTGTCATGGAGTAATGCCCCACTTGGCGAGCTCACAGGTCTAATTGCCCACAGAGGCCCATTGTTGGGGGAGGAGCCGTTACTTCCTTTGAGAATGAGACGTGTGGGCTTGGACATATTATCAAATGACTCTTGCCTCCTAAGGGCAGTGGGGAGGACCCAGGAGGCGAGTTGACCCAGGCCCTGCCACCAACCTGGGGCATCCCTGGGGCCACCAACCCTTTCCTGCTCAATCCATGGAGGCTAGAAGTGAAGACACAAGAGCCCTAGACTTGCAGTCAGCAGATCCCATAAAGATACCCTAAGTGGAAAGGCTCCCTCCAACCAGGGCTGGCTTCAGGTGGGGCTGTAGATGTGTGTGGAGGGGACCTGAGACCAGGCTCCTGAAAGGGAGTAAGGGAACAGGCACCCAGGTTCCCCCTACCAGCCCCTTAAGGCTCTGGCTGAGTGGACACCTGTCCTGATGCCGGGGACCTCTGTGCCACAGGTTCCCTTCTGGGCCCAGGAATACACCCACCCCCTGCTTCCCTCCACATTATCCCTTCTCTATTTATGCAGCACCTATTGTGTGCCATTACTAGCTGCATACATTATTTTAAATCCTTATAAAAATCCAAGGAGGAAGTTATTACTTTTCCTATATGTACTTTTGCAAAAAAGTATTAAACAGATCACTTTCTTCCTCCTAAAATTATATGTAACTAATTGAGAAAAGTAATATGTGCGCACGATGAAACATAATTCAAACAAAACAAAAAGTTACTTGAAAAAACATCTTCTTCCTACTCTGAATTCAGGCCACCAGGGTGCCTCTATAAAGGCAGTCGCACTAGAAGCTAGCTCAAGAGAGGTGAAGTGACCTGCCCAAGGTCACAGGATGGTAAAGTCAGGATTGGATCCCAGCCCTTACCGGCCTCCACGTCCTTACCTTTCCAGCATGTCAGGTCGATTCTTGTCCAGTGAGTTGAGAGGCTTGGGTGCTCTTAAGAAACTGGAGCCTCCTTGGTGGGAGACTTTCCTTCCTTGTAAGGTTGGTAAGGCATTGACCTTGGGAGTCACACGGACTGGGCTCAAACCCTGGCTATGCCACATAACCACCGTATGCCTTGTGCAGCCATTTTCTTTCACCATCCTCACTCATTTGTGGAGCAAGCAGTTTTCCTCTCAGGGTCATTTTGAAAGAGCCACAATAGTGTGTGGCTTCATATGCAAGAGTTGAGTCCAGCTCAGGGGAAGGAGGAAGATTTCCTCGTGTAGCTAACCAGCAGGCCTGGTTTATTCCAAGAGGTGACCCTGTTTGCTTTCAGCAGGACTCAGAGTGTACAGAGATTTTCAGATAGCTTGGCTGGCCACAGCCTTTGCCTTGCAGCAGACCCGTCAGATGTGCAGGCCTGGGCTTCAGTCCCAGCCTGACCACCTCCTAGTGTGGAAACATGGGCTGGTCATGAGACTTCCCTGTGTCCGGAGAATTTCACAGCACTGCACCATGGGGTGAGATGTAGGTGAACTGGGGGAGTGGATGAAGGTTCCGAGATCAGTGCTTGGCTCCTACTCTGTGTTTTCTGTCTTATTGTTATTAGTTTAGCCCTTAAAGTCCCAGAATGATATTCCAATCCTTTCCCCAGGACTTCTGTTCCTCTCTGAAGCACAGAGACCTCCCTCCCTCCGCCACCCCGGTCCCTGTCAGGAGGCAGCCAGGACTGCTGGAAGTGGCATGTTTGGGGAGGAAACTAAGAGCCAAGCTGGCTGCTGGGTGTGGTTGACAAGGGCAGGGAGTACCCAGTGCTGATCTTTTCCCAGCTGTGCTTGCCTGCCTCTGAAAAATTCCTAGACACATCACAGCTATCACCCGTCCCTAGGCATGTCTCCGTTCAAAGACATCTCCAGGAGGCCAAGCCATCTTGAAAAGATTAAATCCAGTCTCCTGGGCAGGTTCTTCACCACCATGGTGAACCAATTCCCAGCCCTTGCTCCATGATGCTGGGCAAACTCATTGTGTCTACTCTGCAAAACCCAGTCAGCTTTCTGGGAGCTCAACTTGGGCCTCTGAGACATCATCTGTTTACAACCAAGGAAGGCCCAGCCCTTTATAGATGTGTGTTGAATAAACGTTTTCCACCTGGACAGACTTAAGGCATACAGTCCTGGGCTCATCGCCTAAAACACGCTCTTCATTCATATATTCAGATGTTTCCTTAGCTCCTGTGTATGCCGCGCACTGCGGGTACAGCAAGACAGAGTGCTTGTTCTCATGGGAGAGACTTGACAAGGAACAGTACCTTAGATGCCTTCAGGTAGTAGTAAGTTCTAGAAAGAAAGTGACAGAGTGAAGTAAATACACAATGCTGCGGACAGTGCATGGCCCATACAGGGGCCAGCCATCTGCCCTTCCCAGGTTTTCTCTTCCTTCTGTGCTCTGCTTCACTTGCTCACATCGAAAGATGGGTCAGGCTCCCTTGTAGATGTGGCCGCACTCATTACTGTTGTTTTGAGTGTCTGTGGCCTGTAGGACACAACAAAGCAACTGGTCTTGCCCCAAATCTAATCATCTTCAATAAGCTTGTTTTCTCTGGATACTTTTTTTTAGTTGCTGCAATCAAACACAATTTAATTAACTTACCACCAGTAAATGGCTTTCCTTTGCTTGGCTAACAAATGAGCCACTTGGAAACTTACTTTGATTATAGCTTTATATCCTCTCTCTCTCTCTGTCTCTCTGTCTCTCTGTCTCTCTCTCTCTCTGTTGCTGTTTTGTGAAGAAATTCTGCTGTGATGAGATGTACTGCTTGAAGTCATCTCATTTTCTTTTTCTGTGAGCTGGGAATATTCTGATGTCAGTATATGCTGTATTTTATTAACACAGCCAGTAACAAACACAGAGCTTTGCCATGTGATTCGACAAAATAATAATCCACACCTCACTGAGCATTGTTGAAAGTGTGACATTTGAAGTCCACTTGTCCTGTTTTGACATGGCGCCTATGCACTGGTAATAAAAATGAATAAATAAAACATGTAGCCAGGTGAGACACTGTGGAGCCATCCCAGAGTTCCTGCACCCAGCAGCTCCTAGGTTTCTGTCACAACTGCTCAACTCTGCCACTGTGGCACAAAAGCAGCTGCACCAAGGTAGGAACAAGTAGGTGTGGTGAGGGGCCAGTAAAAGTTTATTTAGGGACACTGAAATTTACTTCTTATAGTTTTCATATGTCATTAAGTGTTCTTCTTTTGATGTTTTTCAATCCATTAGAAAACAGAAAAAACATTCTTAGCTTGAAGACCGTACAAAAACAGATACTGGGCAGAATTTGGGCCTCTAGCTATTTGTTCACGCTTGGTCTAAATGGTAAATATGACTCTTGAAACAGATTGAGCATCCTGCAAGGAAAATCTAATCACCATCTACAACCACAAGTACTCTACTCTCTCTGCATTCCTCAGGAACTCCTAGGACTCGAGGACTTGAGGACTCTCTGCATTCCTCAAGAACTCCTAGGAAGGGAGTTCAGGTTACTAGAAACACTCCAGAGGTCTCACCTGAAGGGGAGAAGAAGGGAAGTGAAGGTGTTCTAAAGGCCTAGCCTTTCTCAGGGGAGGGCTTGGGGAAAAGAATTAGAGTATATGGTGGTGAGGGAGATGCTTAGTATCCTGTTTTCAGGTAAAAGTATAGAAATATGTATAAGATTATAAGCACAGAGAAAGGGGAAGAAGCTATGAATGGACCAGGAAAGTGTAGCACTTCCACAAACACAAAGGAAAATCTGGAATGAATTTGATTAAACCAAAAAAAAATGAAGGAAACAAAAACATTGTTCATAAATAATGACAAAAACAGGAGGAATAAGAGTGTTAGTCACTACACTAAACGTGAATGGCCAAATTCTCCTCTGTAGTACAGAGTATGATAGATTGGATTAAAACACAAAACCCAGTAATATGCTATTTATAGGAAACATGCAATGGTAAACAAAGGTTAGGAATAAAAGGACGGACAGAGAAATGTCAGGAGACTGTGAACAAAAAGAAAGTATGAGTGGTAATGCTAATTTCAGACAAGCTAGAATTTAAGACAAAAATACTTACCAAGATAAAGAGAGATACCATGTAATGATAAAGGCATGGTTACAAACTTGCACCTGCAAAACATATAAAAACAAAATCTGTTAGAAATTCAAGGAGAACTTGGTTAAAAAAAAAAAAAAGGAGTGATAATTATAGTTGGGCACATTAGAATGCAGGTTCCAGAATTGGACAGGCCCGCTAAACAACAGGTAAGGAAGGACACAGAGGTGTAACACAATTCCTACACTTGATTTCTAAATAGATAAAAACCCTTATATCCCTCAGACAGAGAAAATACCCTTTTTCCTTTTTTCTGTGGAACATTTGCCAAACTGGACATTCAGCAACAGTCACTCAAAAAACATTTGTGGAACACTTACCCTGTGCTGTTTTCAGGGCTGGGGGTATTACAGTAAATAAGAGCCAAATCCCTGTGCTTGTGGGCCTTAGATTCTAGTTGTACCTGTGGCCACAGAGAAAACGGTAGTAGATTTTCAAAAGTAGAAATCATGAACCATTAAAAGTAGAAATAAAGAATGGATATAGATACATAGATATATGTTGTGTGTGTGTGTGTGCTCATTTGTTTATTCTTTCATACATTTGCTGCTTGGAAATTGGCAAGCAGTAGGTTGCTGTTCATTTGGTTAAGGCTGTTTCCCATACTGTTCTACAATGTAGAATCCCTTAGTAATCACTTTGTTCTTTTTCAGGTTTTTTTTTGTTTTTTTGTTTTGTGTGTGTGGGGGGGGGGTTTGTTTTTTGTTTTGTTTTGTTTTGTTTTGTTTTGTTTTGTTTTGTTGGTCCCTTGATTACATCGCAAAGAAAGTCCTAGATTCCTTTGAAGGTGACTTTAACACCCATCTCTTACATGCTGATCTGCTTTTTGAACAAGCAGAAAACAGGGCCAAGATAGATCCTTCCAGTATCAACAGTCTGTGACTAGGATCCAATTCATTTTTTTAATTGTATTTACTTTACCGTCAGGTTCCTATTTATGGCGACTCTCATTTTCTTTCTAGGGTACCATGTGAAGTTTCTCTTTTAAGCGTCAGTATTTAAAGAAAACGGTTAGGTAAAGAATCTTTCTTTGCAGGTGTGCAAAGATCTGGTGAAAGTAAAGGGTGGTGTTTCTAAGCTGGGGTGGAGCTCCTGGGCCATGCTCCAGAGGTCCCTGTATCCCAGCCACGTATGGATTTAAACCAGCTGCTCCTCTCTCAGTGAGCCAGGCTGAGCGTCACAGGCAACATGGCCTTTGTATGGAGGAGACATGCGCCTGGTCAGAGGGCCTACAGAGGGCCGCAGGAAGCAGGAGAGGGGCAAGGACTCTGCCAAGGTGGGAGGAGGTGGTCTTGTATGGGAAAATTACAAAGAGTTAATGACCTTTGAGCTGTGCCTTGTGACTGGTCAGACTGGGAGGTGGAGGTCCCAGAGCCAGGCACTGTTTCTGCAGAGGCACGGAAACAGGGCCCTCTGGCCCAGGGTGCCTGGCAGCTGGAGGACAGAAGGCAGCTCCAAGGTGTATGTGGGCCAACCACCAAAGCCACCAGCAGGTTGGGGCCTGGGGGAGGCTGAAGCTTCATTCAGATTGTGCTGGAGAAATCCTTTGAGTGGGGCCAGCCAGGGCAGCCTACAGACAGGTGTCCACATGAGGTCCCCAACCTTGTCCCCTGTCACCTAGCCTGCATTCCCAGATCCTGGGCACCCCAGGTTGAGTCGAGTAGTCTGGCCTGACGGAAGCCACTTACTCTCTGGGGCCCTGTTTCCTCATTTGTAACAATTGCATGGGAAAAGGTGGGGCCACCGAGGGCTCAGTGCTGAGGACGCGGAGTGCTGTGCACTTGGCCTGCCCTGCCATGGTCCACTTCACACCTCCGACTGCTGCCACACCCCAGGGGCCCTCCTCTCCTCCCTCCCTGCCCTAGCAGCCTGTGCACCTCCGCCCACATCACTCTCTGAGAAACTAAGGTGGTCCTGCCACTGCCTACTCAGAAATCTCTTTGGGCCCACCTTACACCTTAGCTACCCCGGCTGGCCTGCTACTAATTGTGAAGTGGGGTCCCAGGACGTGGCAGGTCGGGGAAGCAGCCACACAGGACCAAGAGGGTGCCTCCTTGAGACCAGGACTAGAGGAGAGGAGGGAGGAGAACCAAGTATGGCAATGTCTGCAGGCTGAGGCCTTGAGGGCCCAGGGACCTCGGGCTCCAGCCAAGGCCCCAGGGGATGCTGAACGGCCCTGAGTGGGTGTGAAACTTTGGGGGAGTCTCTTCCCCTCAGCACCCCTCCTGGAAAAATAGGGGCTATCCTCCCTACTCCATGGGCTGGTGGAAGGCGGGGAGATGAGTACATATAAAATGCCGAGTGCTGTTCCTGGCACACTAGGCCATTGTTAAGCAGTGGCTCTCCTTGCTGCTATTTACTTGGACTTTCCTCAGGCACAGATGCCTGGGTTCCCAACTCGGGTGGTGGCGAGACGCTGATACCTGCACCTTTTCTGTGGTGGGATCAGGCCATGCATGCCGACTACCCTGGCTCTGGCACCCTGGCGCTGGATGGGGAAGGCCTTAGGGCTGGGCCAAGGAGCCTGCGGCATCAGCCCAACCAAGTGTAAACACACAGACGCCACCAGGGGCACTGGCTGGCTTTGAAGTCTAAAGTGCTGCTGCCTCCTGGCACTTGGCTCACCCCACAGTACTGCTGATGGCTTGTTCAATGTGCCCAGGGCACTGGAGAGTGTGCTGGCTGGGGTGCCGGCCGTTCCAGGCTCCCTGCAGTCCTTCCTGACCCGCCCTCGGAGGAAGCGGTGCTGTGGTCCACCTGGTCCCTTGGCCCACTCTGCTAACCCTTGCTCCGCTAGGCCCCTGTCCAGCAGGCTGAAGACTGTACTGGCTCCCAGGCCACTCAAGAGAACAGAGGTTCCCCCTGAACCAGAGGTCAGGAGGGCTCTTTCCTCAGGGAGAAGATCAGATAGTGAAGATCAGCCCTAGTTGTTCTGGCCTTGGCCCTGGCCCAAGCCCTTGGCCTCTCTCCTCCCTTCCAAACGGCAGCATCTGATAGTGGAGAATCTTGCTGGGCTATTGAGGTGCCTGTGAGCCTCCTCAGATTGAAGATTGCTTTTTTGCTTGAATATAGACACAGGGTCAAGGCAGCTCGAAACAGTGGAAAGAGCTGGCACTGGCCTGGCTCAGCTTGGCCATAGACAGGACATTCTCTCCCCACCCTACCCCCGGAACCTGTCTCTTAGATGAGGAAGCTGTGGTGGAGTTGATGAGATCACGTGTGCTAAGGGCCAAGGGGAGGCCTGGCACGAAGCAAGTGCTCACTAAAATGTGCGTCTCCTTTTTCCTCCATGAAAATACAGCTGCCTTTAGGAGTGGTGCCTTTGTACCTCCCTATGAGCTGTGGACAGACAGCTTTACCTGCATTAGTGCCTGGGTGATGGAGGACAGAAACAGAGAGGGAGGCTCAGTGGGGGTGCAGGGAAGTGGGTGGCAGGGCTTCTACAGATGAGCAAGTGCTCTGCGCAGTGGTGGGCAGGCCCTAGTTCTGAGGAAGCCAGCCCCGCTGGCCCAAGAGGTGGGGCAGAGGCGGGCAGGTTCCTCCTTGGGTGGGCGCCCTGGGGGCGCCTGCCCTGGGCCTCCTCACTGGGCCTCTGCAAATCACTTGACAAAAGGAGATGAATTGAAGGCTGCTTTCCTTTCCTGGGTTTGCACCAGGGGACTGCAGTGAGGTTGGTTGTCGCTCACACAAATCTTTCAGTCAGAAATCTTGCCTCTTCTCACAACAACTTTGGAGGCAGATAGGCTCACACTGTTTTCAAAGGGGAGGACACTTAAGGCTCAGAGGAGTGATGTGGTCTGCCCAGGGTCCCACCGTGGCTGGTGGAGGAGTGGTCCTACCTTGGGGGCCACTCCAGGGACCCCATCTCCCCACCATACCAGGCCATGGCCCTGTACTGGGGAGGAAGAAAAGGCATCTTTTGGGCGAGATGTTTCTTACGCCAAGTAAGGATGGGTGTACCAGAATAGCATCGTCGTCCCAGGGACGCTTGGGGAAGTTGTCGATCCTGGTGGCTGTCAAGTGCCCTGGGAGAATTACCACCCCGTGTGAGGACTGCATCGGGGATCCAGGCAACTTCTGAGTTCATCCCTTGCAGATCCCTTCCCTGGCTCTTGTCCTCAGCGAGGACCTCATTGTGAGGTGGAGGGTAAGAGGGAGAGAACCAGAGTCCCGAGAGCAGCCCCCGGTTAGATCACTCTCCATCTGTGGTCTCTGGATATGTCTTAGTTGTCCCTGCCAACACCAACACCCCTAATCCCCAAAACAGCCCTTTCAGAGGAAGAAACTAAGGGTCAGGGAAGTCCCTTGCCCCAGGTCATGGGCACAGAGCTGAAAGAAGCAGTCTGGACTCAAACCTTCCCAACCCCTTCTCTTGCCTCAGCCCTCCTCACAGCCAATGGAGCGAGCGACTCGGGTCCCCACTGCACGGCAGGCTGCCCTTCTTTTCTTGGTGCCACTTCTCCAATTTGAATTAGAATAGTCGCTTCGGAACTTGGGCAGTTCCCAAGCCTCATCCTGGGAACTGGGCCCCGAGAGACACACACATGTAATGACATAATTATGTGCACTGGCAGCCAGGTTCCCGCACAGGGGCTGGGGACAGTGGAGACTTGCCTGGCACGTAAGCAAGGGCCTGGGCTTCCATACGCAACCAGTGAGTGCTCTTTGGGAAGTCACCCTCTGATGACTGACGGCTAATAAACGAAGCGAAGTATTCATGCAAACAGTGAAAGTCCCCACTTCGGGCTAGTGTTGTAACCGTGCTGGCCCAGGTTCAGCACTGTTCCCAAGGAGTAAGTCCCACATGCATTGCCTTTGGTTTGACGTCACGATGATTGATTTCAAAATGAAAAGCCTCCAACTGTCCTCTGAAGATTTTTCCCTGCTGGATGTTCAGGTGTCTAATCTCTGAGGTCTTTCTCCTTTAGCTGGAAGAGTCTATAATTTGGAGACGAGCCAACCACTGGGCACACACACACATTTCAAAGACAGACAGGGCCAAGAAAAGGCATGTCCTCTAGCCCCCCTGCCCTTTAACACCCAGGACAAATGATGACCCCTGGTCTTCCGGAAGCTCCCCAGAGATATCGGCCTCACCGCCTCCAGCAGGAAAGGCTATCGTCCCTCTCTCTAACGAGACTTTTCATGAGATTTCTTACAGCAGACATTTGTGAGTCCCCTCTTACCACGTCTACCCCCAGTAATATCTGGAGAGCTTACATTCTGGGGATGCAGAGATGCACTTCGGCCAGCTCCTGCCTTCCCCTACCACCCCTCTTCCAATTGGGGCAGCCGGTGCAGTCAAGCTGCTGCTGGGCCAAGACCCTCACACAGGCTGTGTCCCGGCCTGCTCCCCATGCAGCCTTCTGCCTGGGGCTCAGTGGCCAGCAGGGGGCCATGGAAGAGTGCCGTGGTCTGTCAGCAATGTCTGCTCGCATCTGCATGTGGCAGCCAGTGGGGGGGGGACACAGGCCCCGTACCTGCCCCCCCCTGCCTTCCTGTGTATCGTGCAGTGGGGAGGGTCCTGAGGGAGGAAGACACCCTGCCCAGGGAGCGTGGGGGTGGCAGAGGCCAGGCCAGTGTCCACTCTGTGTAAACCTGCCATAGCTCTCTTACCTCACTTTGTGGATGAGCAGCTAAGGCCCGTAGGGGTTAGGCCACGGGCCAGAGGCTCCAAGACCACAAGACCAGGGCTTTGAGCCCAAGCAAGCTGGCTCCAGAGCCCAGGCTCTGGCCCACTGCACGAGCAGAAGCTCAGCCTTCCCTCTGGAATTGGCCCTTCTGTGCAGAGAGTCAAGAGCCATGTTGGACGATAGCATTTGAGTCTGTTCTTAGCTATTGCTTCTAGCTGAGCACCTCCTCCTCCCATCTTCCCTCGCCTGGTCCCCATCCCCTTAACCTTCTTTCTTCGTCTCTTCTGGTCTCCAGTGCACCCGTGCTCCTAAATGTGGCCTGTATTGGAATTCACCAGAAGGGTAACTGGCCTCTTGGCCTCATAACCATAGCTAGAGGAAAGCTTACCATCCCTCCAGCCTCATTTTATGGATGAGGAGCCTGGAGAATCCCTGGAGCAGCTTGCCTCACTGGCCTTCAGTACATTCTGGACCTGGCAGTCTCCACCCCGGGTTGGCCCCAGAGCCGACCAGAAGCACCTCACAGCCACACAGCCCTCCCTCCCAAGGCACTGAGTCCACTGGGCTGGCAGATCTTCCTTTGACAGGTGCTCAGGCCCCACCCCACTTCCTGCCTGGAGTGGCCAGGCTCCATCTGTCTTTACTCCCTGTCCTTGGGGTCGGCTTCTCCGGTGGCTTGGGGTTTTTAGGAGCTGAGACAGGCAGGGGTAGGGCTACCCTGCTGCCCCAGGGCTGAATTTGCCAGCTTGGGCCCAGGCAATCATGGCATGGCTCGGGGGAGCCCAGAGAATGGGAATGCCATGGCCAGGCCCATTCGCTGCTGCCAAACATCCACCTCTTCTGCTCTCATGCCGTGGAGGTGACGGCAGGGAAAGCTGGAATGTGTGACTTTGGGCCAGTCATTTCACTTTGCTAAATCCCTACTTGGCAACTAATGGTGTGGAGGCGTCTCTTCCAGAGCATGGCCAAGGACAGTTTGTGGCTCTCACCTGCTGAGGGTGCTGGGGTCGGGGACAGAGGAGGTGCAGAGGGCTGGACAGTCTGAGGGAAGAGGAGGTTGCTGCCAGCTCCTCTCACTGCCCTGGCAGCTTGTGTCCATAGTGCCAGACTAGGCCATCTTCCAGCTCCTGGAAGGATCCACTCAGGCTGCTGGAAATGATAGTGTGGACCATCGGGGAGGGGGGGGTGGTGCGTCAGCTTTTCTGAGACCACAAGGTGTTCCTGGCAATATGCTGAAGGCCAGCCTCCTCACCCACACTGCCTGACCCCTACAAGTGGAATTGAAGACACAGAAGTTAGTAGGAGGGACATTACACCTAATCAGTGCTATTATGCCTTCTGGCCAAGCCATAAAACAAGAGAACAGGAATGACCAGGGCCCTGCCTTTGAACTTGAATCCTTTCTAAACTGCCACTCCAGCCCAGGGAGACCACGAGGCAGCAAGCAAGAGGGAGCCCCTCGGGCCCCCTCCTCGGAGGGTCAGAAAAAGCCCATTCGCTCCTCACCTTATCCCGGATGCTTAAAAAAATATTGTGGTAATGTAGGTCAGTGAACTGACCGGCACCACACACCGGCAGGATTACAGGGCCCGCCAGCCCGCACGCTGGCCCACTTGGCCAGATGAGAACATAAACAAGAAGTGCCGAGAGCCCTCAGCTTCCCTGGCCCTAGGCTTTTGTTTATGTAGCACTTAAACCAACTTTGGGGTCGTTGCAGTCTGCCATGAAGGCCCCGAAGCTTTTTGAAGTTCCCCTGAAGTTAATAAAATTAGTCTGCCCTCGTTGCGAGGCTTGGGAGGGGGTGGGAGATGGGTCCTCCGCTGTGTCTGTGGCATTTAGCTTTTTAAGTTAATATTCTATAACCCAAAGAAAGGAAGAGGCGGGGGAGAAGGCCCAATAAAAAGTCTTGTGAAATGCCTTTTTGCTAATAGGTAGCATGCCTGCCACCCCAGGGCCCTGGTCACCATGAAGCCCCGCCACCAGGCCCGTTGGAGAGCCTGCTGTGCTCCGGTGTGAGGGATGGCCTGTACTGGGGCGGAAGGGGACCTAGCTGCGAGGCGGGGCTGTGGGCTCCCTCTAATGAAACGTACCCCCAGCCGCAAGTCCACTTGAGTGATTTACTTTGCGCCCAAAGAGCCAAGAGTCCCCTTCTGTCAGCAGTATCTCCCTCCCCACCTGCATATCACGTGCATATTTACTGGGACCTGTCATGGGCCAGGGCCCTGTAGGGCAGAACTCCCAGTCTGTCTCGTGAGGGACACAGACAGGCCAGCTGCCAGTGATGAGACAGAGTGGCCAGGCCTCAGGACAGGAGGTTCCTGCCATGTGGGGAGGCTGTCTGAAGGAAGGCTTGTCCAAACTGAGCCCGGGAGGACTGGGGGAAGTCTGGGGTAGGTACGGTTGAGGGGAGGGGGTGAGGGGTGATAGACATGTTCATTATGTTCATCGGCTTGATCGTGGTAATGTTTTCATGGGTGTATACATATCTCTAAAATTATCAGGTTACATACCTAAAATGTGTACGTGCTTTTATAGATCAGTTATGCGTCGATGAAGTGTTAAAAAATGAAAGACCACAGGCAGGATTGAGCATTGCAGACGTACCAACAACCACAGTTAGGTACATTTAACATTGACTCAGGCATTCGGGAAGCATATAGCAAGGCTTGTTGATGTGCAGAGAACGCAGCTGTGGAGAAGAGAGACATGTTTCTGCTCTCACGGACCTGTGTCCCGCTTGGGAGGAAGAAACAAGTAACGGACAGGGTCACCTGGGTGGCTCCGTCAGTTGCACGTCCACCTCTTGATTCCGGCTCAGGTCATGATATGGTCGGGATATCGAGCCCCGTGTCAGGCGCTGAGCTGAGCGTGGAGCCTGCTTGGGATTCTCTGTCTCCCTCTCTCTCTGCCCCTCCCCTGCTTGCTCTCTCACTCTCTCTCTCTCTCTCTCTCTCTCTCTCAAAATAAATAAACGTTAAACAAACAGCAGATAGGGGCGCCTGGGTGGCTCAGTCGGTTGGGCGGCCGACTTCGGCTCAGGTCATGATCTCGCGGTCCGTGAGTTCGAGCCCCGCATCAGGCTCTGTGCTGACAGCTCAGAGCCTGGAGCCTGTTTCAGATTCTGTGTCTCCCTCTCTCTGACCCTCCCCCGTTCATGCTTTGTCTCTCTCTGTCTCAAAAATAAATAAACGTTAAAAAAAAAATTAAAAAAAAAAACAAAAACAAACAAACAGCAGATAAAGCTATGGCATAATATCAGGGAGTGATCTGTGCTCCAAAGACAAGAGACAGGACCAGGGTTTACAGAGGAGCAAGGGCCAGGATCCTGGGAGGACACAGGCACAAAAAGCTTGACTGGGGCCCTTGCAGGCACCAGGGCCCTGCCCAGAGACAGGGACACCCTGTAGCCAGTGAGCCGTCCAGAGGCAATGGGATGGAGGAAAGAATATAATTACCCTCCACAAGGATATACATGAGCCCCTGGAGGCAAGAGCTGGGATTTGCCCCCGGTGACACACCTGGCACATGGTAGGCTCTCAGTAAATATTTGTAGGAAGAAAGGATGAACATTGTTAGGAATTGGGTGTGAATTTTCTGCCTGGATTGCCTGTTGGGGCCCTGTGGTGCCTTTTATAAGGTGGTTCTCTAGGTAGGTTGTAAGCTCCTGGTGCAAGGACTGCCTTTTCTCTGACTGTGTCATTTCTCGCCCAGCCATGGGGCCCAGGACAGGTCTTGGGTCTCAGCTGGCCCTGTCTCATGGGCTAGCAAGGGCCTGGGACCCACCCGTCCTGCCCAGAGTGCCCCTGGGGCATCCTGGCGGGCGTCTTCAGCACAGGCTCTGTAAAGGCTCAGCATACTTGGCTTTGAACTTTCACCGTGCCACTGGCCCTGGTGACTGCAGTTCCCTCAGATCTCTCCTCTGACTGCCCTGAAGTAGGAATGAAAACCCCTTGCAGACAAGGGTGCCCCGGGGCTCAGTGGGGCCCCCTGATGCCTCTGTTACAGGCTGCGGTGCTCTGAGGCACTTTCTTCTAACAACTGGTGGCCTCTGAGTAGTGCAGGCCGAGCTTAAGACAGGAGGTGGCACTGAGCACCTTCAGTCATGGGGCACACAGAACGGCTAGTCCAGAGTCAGTGCGGCTAACCATCCTGGCTGCCGAACATGATAGGTAGCCCTGCCTCCCAGGCCCCGGGCAGGCTGGGAACAGACTTCTACGTACAGGCCGCTCTGGTGGGTGTGGAGGCAGAGGTCCTGGGAGCCGCGAAGCCTGGGAAAGCATTTGGGGCTGCTGACATCCGCTCACCCTCGCTCCCCGTGTCCTGCAGCTCCCAGGAGCCACCTCTGTTCAGTTCACCCTGTGGTACCCACAAACGGGGCAGAGCCCATGGCAGGCCCGCCCACGGGAGAGCTCTGCCGGGGCTGAGTCCTGAAGGACGAGGAGGAGTTCATGTGTGGGAATGAGATTTGTGAATTATAAAGGGCTGTGCAAGTGGAAATGATTATTCTTATCGTTATTTGTATCCGATTCATCCATCACCGGGGAGAGGAGGAATTCAAGTACCTTTTATCTGGCGCTATGAATCAAATAGAATAGGATATGTTTTTCTAAAAGGGTTTTAGGGTAAATGGGACAGTTTCTGCCTTTCAAAACAATCCATCTGGGGCCCTTGGCCAAATCTTGGTGTCTTGGGCAGAAGTGAGAGGTTTCTGAGGTTGAGGACAGCCCGGCCCATGGGAGTCCCCCATGAGTCTCGGCCTCAGGAGGAGAACACGTGGAGGCTGCAGGCCCCACCGCTGGCAGCACTCCAGCCTCCATGCTGCTGCCCGGGCTGACGCCTGCTCAGACTCAACCCTGGTCCCCAGAAGCACCAAAGCCGGTGCACAGGGCCTGGAGAGCAAGAAGCCTCCCCCATTTGCTCTGTGGCACCTGTGTGGGACCCAGCATGCCGGACGCCAGGTCAAGCACGGGCCCAGCTCTGAAGTAGCAGCAAATCTCAAGAAGCTCGTTAGCCCGTTTGAGGTCATCTGGGGGAGGGTCTAGTCTTCAACATGCACACACACACATACACATGTCCCTCTTTCTCTCTTTTACACAGAGGCCTGGCACCTTCCTGGCACAGGCCCTGGAAAGGAGCCAGGAAGGGCAGGGGAGGCCACAGGAGGGGAGAGTGACACTTCAACCTTCCCCGCACTCAGTCCCCTGGGGAGAGGTTCAAGGTGAACACAGCTCTTGCTGAAATCAGGGCTGTACTAGGTCGGCTTTTCATGTACGTGTGTGTCCCTTCTGTGGCCTGGGCCTCCACAAAGAGTGAGGGGGCACAGGCTGGGCAGCGCAGGGCCTGGCCACGGCCAGCAGGGAGACAGGGAAGCTGGGGCCTCTCCTGGGGTTGGGGCAAGAGGGCATCACAGAGAAGAGGCTGTGGGGTGTGGTGTAGGTAGATGTGGGCCAGGCCAGGAAGGGGCCCTGAGCAGAGTGAGTAAAGCCTTGGCTGAAATGCATATGTGTTTAGCGGGATGGGGTGGCAGAGACCAAGTTCTCGGACACTCCTTGTGGGAGGGGAAACCGGAGAGAGGGTGAGGCAAGTTCTAGAAAACCTTGATGCAGACTCAAGTGTGGATGTCATCCTCTTGACCTGGGGAGTCTGAGCAAGCTTTCATGAGGAGAATGCCGCTAGCCATCATTAGACAGGTGCTTGGAGACAGGCAGGGCACAGTGGCCATGCAGAGGCTGGTACGGGCAGGGAGGTTGTGGGTTCTGAGCTCAGTCTGCCCTGGGAGCTCTGTGACCTGGGACGGATGGCCTAACTCTGCTATGCCTCCAGTTCTACATCTGTGAAGTGGGGAAACAGTGCCTCCCTCCCATTGCTGCCGTGTGCTATGCGTGAGCCACACAAAGCTCTCACGGCCAGCTTGCCGGCAGCCGAAGCTCAGCGGTGGTCAGTGGTGGTGATGAGGGCTGGTTGCCACGTGACTCCAGTGCGTTCCTTTGTCGGCAAGACAGATCACCCCAGGGCCGGGTAGGGGCAGCGGCAGTCCCAGGCTCCTCCAGCACATACTGATTGTCTCTCCGGGGCCGGGTGTGTGGGGACAGGTGATAGACGACCACAGCGTGATCGGCCGCTCCCTGTTCAAAAAGGAGACCAACATACAGCTCTTCGTGGGCCTCAAGGTGCACCTGTCCACTGGGGAGCTGGGGGTCATCGACAGCGCCTTCGGCCAGAGCGGCAAGTTCAAGATCCACATCCCTGGTGAGTGCAGTCACTTCCTCCCACTGGCAGGCACCATGCAGGCATGGAGAGACAGCAGAGACGGTGCACGGACAGTGCCCCTTGGCTCAGGATGTTCAGCCTGCCTGAGCTGATACACGGGGCCCAGCCCACTCGGCCTCATGGCCTTTGGTCCCCTGTGGCTGAAGAGCCGGGATGGGTCCTGGAGGGGCTTGGCGTGGAGTTAGCCTCTGGGCAGAGCCAAGGTCAAGGTCTGAGTCTGAGCTCCTGCTCCACCATTACCATATAGGGGTGACCTTGAATGTATTACCTGGCTTGTCTGTGAAGTATGGTACCAGTACTGATCTGACAGTTGCTTTGAAGGAAAAGTTGGTGAGAGAGACCACCAGGGGCCTGGCACACTGCCCCAGTAGCCAGAATGTGAGTTGCCACCTCCTTTTTTGCCCCGTGGAGACCAGTAGGTGCGGAGGCTCTGTGCAACCTGAGCTGGGGCTTGTCCATGGCGGGATCAAGGGTGTGCATTTGCTCTTGGGAATAGAGCCCTTGGATTTCTTTAGTTCGGCCCTCCATCCCATCACTCCTGCGTGTACCCCACACCCGTATTCTTGAGGTCCCGCTGCACACCCGGCAGGCTGCCACAGTCATGGGAGGGGGTGGGTGGGAATGCACTGAATGAGTATTGACTGTGCCTCACAGAAAAATTAAGGAGGGTGAGGGGGAGAATCACTGTGTGTGCCTCTGGACAGGGCAATTAGGGAAGATCTCTCTGAGGCGAGAACAGTTGAGTAGGGGCCTGACCAAAGGGAAGGAGGGAGCCCCACTGACACCAAGGGAAAGCACGTTCGTGGAGAGAGGGGATATGTACGAAGGCCCTGACTTGAGGACTGCTTGTTTGGCACAAGCTGGGAGGTGTGTGGGATGTCACTTTTCTTCCCCAGCAGTACGTTACACCAGTTTTCAGACATGCAACAGAGTTGAAGGATTTTACAGAGAAACCCCGACTTCACATCAGCATGTTGCTGTACCCTGCGTATCTGCAGGGCTCTGGGTTTTATTCTGTGAGGGTTGGAAAGCCACGGGGAGGTTCAGATCAAGTCAGCAACACGATGTTGGTGTAGAGCTTCTTGAGTGACATCTTCAGGTGGGGTGGTGCCCTGGCCAAGTTCCCTGGCAGCTCGCCAGATGAAGTCAGCACCCTCTGCTCTCCTGAGAGCCTGGCCAAGGGCCCTTGCCTCCCTAGTCCTTCCTCGAGCTCAGAGGGTCATGTGTGGGATTTGCCCTCGCATGAGGAAGAGCAGTGGGCACCGGAGGCCTGCTTCCCTGTGGCACTCGGATCTGCTGTTTGCACCCTGAGGTTTCCGTCAAGGTGGGGCTCAGCTCCATCACAGTTGGACATACTCCCTTGGGGCAGGCAAAGTGACCATGATACCAGGCTTTAAGCTCCTGTCCTGTCCTCTCCACTGCTCCTGGTCATTACCTCAGCCCAACCAGGGTCCACAGTGTCCTGCTCTGGGTTCCAAGAAATACACACAAGGCATGAGCTGGGCAGGCCAAGGTCCAGACCTCACTTCCCAGGGCTTTGGGCCTGTCCCTGTGGGGGCTCACTGGGAAGGAGGGGTACAGGGCACTGGGAGGGCAGGAAGGGAGCTGCCTGGAGTTGGGGGGGATTGCACCCCGGAGCACTCACCCCTGCCCCGGTGGCAGGGGCCTGCTGGTCCAGACGAGGGAAGGCCAGCACCATCTGTTTCCTTTTTTGGGGGGTTATGCTGACCTTCCCCTCAGCCCCCTTCCCCTAGCCCAAGGCAAACTCCAAGTTGGGGTGTTCTTAGAACAGGCCAGAGTACAAGAGGAGGCTTGTTTGGGGGCTCTGGGTACTGGGGTGGGAGTACAGGGAGGGAGACACAGTGCCGCGGCTTCAGTCAACTCAAGTTCACATTCCTTTGTTAGATCAGTGTTGCCTTTTTAATAGGTCTGCTTCCTGTTTGTGGCTTTTAAGCTTTTTATTAAATATAACTGGTCAGATTCCTTCATCCCCGCCCCCCCAACTCCACACCCCCCTCCTGCTTGTCTTTTCCTGCCGATTCCTCCCATGAAGAATTACTTTTAACCTTTTTGAAGTTCATTAATTGTGAAAGACTCTTCAGCGAACCCGAGACACCCAGTGCCAGGTGGAGGAGGAGGGGCGCTGTCGGCTGCAGGCTGGAAGTGCCGGCCGTGGAGGCCCGGGGTCATGGCCCTGCACAGCCCAAGCCTCCCAGAGCTGGAGCAGCCCAGGGGAGCTGTCCCAGCCCACAGGTTGTGGGGGGGCTGGGATCAAATGTGGCCCATGGCCCTTGGTGCTAGCTCCACAGGGCAACACAGTGGGGGGAGGCCGACTGAAGATCTTTGGGTGTCTTCCCATCAGCCCCTGACCTCCAGGCCCGCCTGCTCCCTGGGGCCTCTGAACTCGGGTGGCAAGGCCAGATCCCGACAGGGCCAAGCAGGTGTTGAACAGACCAAGTGGCAGGCAAGAGACAGGGTGGCGGGGGCTGTGCCACTCAGGTCTCTTGCTATATGCCCAGTAATCAAATTGTATCTAATTTAATGTTTATGTAAAACTTATGGCTAAAAATTTTAAACTGTCCAAACTAAACAAAACCTACCTTTTGGCTGGGTTTGGCCCACGGTGACTTGTAACCCCTACTTGAATTTCAAGACAGACACTTGGTCCTCAAGTTCACAAGCCAAAGGTGAACCCTAATATGGAAACGGTGTTTTACGAAGCCATAGACACCGGCCTCTGAGAAAAGGGTCCTGACACTAGGCCTGTTGCTTCCCCCGGGAAATGCTCCCCAAAATCTGTGGGGCTAGTGAGACAGTCCCATCCTGACACCCGAGGAGCTATCCCAGGTCTTGGAGAAGGCCTCGAGGTCAGAAAGCCCCACATGTATGCAGCTGCTCCCTTCAAAAAAGTGGCCTCATTGTAAGTCCTGGGAGGCTGAGAGGCCCTGTGAGATGAGCTGGGAGCCCACCGGGTCACCTTACTGCAAAGAGAGTAGGTGGAGGGCTTTGCGGGCAGAGATGAGGACCCTGCTGAGGATCCTGTCCGTGCCGTAGTGTCCGTGCTTCCCAGGTGCTGCTTCAGTACCCGGTGTGTCCTCGTGGAGCCAGGCTGGTTGCCTCTGTCTCCACGTAGGCCTTGGGAGCAGAGGGGCAGAGCGCCTTGAACATGGTCTCAGTGGGCAGTCCCTGCCTGCCCCACCAGCCCCAAGATAGGCGCCAGGGCTTTGGAGAGTTGGCGCCACGGGGCCCACACGTGGTGGGAGAGACCCTTGTGCTGGGCGGCCTGGCCCAGGCTGCCATGGCCCGCCCTGGTGAGTGCTGACCTGCTGTTCCCGCCCTCCACGCCGTACCAGTGTCCCAGCACCAGCTCTGGCTCTGAGAGGCAGCCCGGGGCGGGTGGGGAAGCTGGGACCATAGCTGCCCCCACAACCCCATACACCCCACTCTGCGGGGTAAATGACTTCTGCTAGAAAAGAGTCAAGTGAGGGGAGAAAGGCACTGTCCCTCATGACAGCCATGAGCCACTTACTCTAGGGGAGGAGGTAAACATACACACACAACTTTATCTCCTGAAACAATGCCTCAGACACCGGCAATTGCCTAGTAGGTTGATAAGTATACCTTGGTAGAATGTGGCAAGCTTTTTGGGTGGCCCATCTCCCACAGGGTACTCCTGGACCCACCAGTCTGGGGAGGAGTGTGTGTGGTTTGTGCTAGCAGTACGGGCAGGGATGGCCCACGGTACACGTGCAGCTTATGGCCTTGTGACTGCAGAGCCCTGGGCCCCAAGTACCGCTGGTGTGATGTGCATCACTGCCCCTAGTCGAGTGACCGCACAACTCACGAGTCACAGAGCTCTGAGCAGACACGTGCCTTGGAAAAGCCAGAGCAGCAGCGATTGAAAACCGCAACCACTGGCGGCCACAGTGAGGGCCTTGTCCTCTCCACGGGCCTGCCCTACCTGCCCCGCCAAGACCACCCCGCCTCGTACATGTCAGGAAGTTGACCCGGACTGGGGCAGCCAGGCTCTCCCTCAGTCCCCGAAACAGAGGTCTCGGGTCCTGCTAATAATTCGCATTTAGGGTCACCGGATTTAGGTGATCTTTGATACCCTTTCAACTATTACTAATCACAACCAAATGGACCCTAGGCAGATGAGAAAAGAAAAACAAATGCGTGGCATTGTACTTGTAGTGAGAACCCAGAAGGAACTTCTGCTTACTGCTCTCCAGGAGCCGTGGCCCCTGTCCGAGGGGGCCCTGTGAAGCACCCAGAAAGGTTGGCACCCATGGCATCAGAGTGTCGCCGATTCACAGATGAGGAAACTGAGGCTTGGTGGATAAGCAATGCAGCTTGCCCAGTGTCGCTCCGTAGGAAGCGTCAGAGCTGGGATTGAACCCACAACACCCCTCTGCTGCCCACTGCCCACAATGCCCCCTGAGCCTTGGCTCCTCCCATGCAGGGCTGGTGGGGAGGTGAGGAAGCACAGCTCTGGCCCTCTGGCCCTGTGTGGGAGAAGGGGTCTGTCGTAGTCATTCTGCTGGGCGAGCCCTTGGGCAGAGGGCCTGAGAGATTGGACGGGGGGGGGGGGGGGGGGGGGCTGCTGTGTGGCCCCCGGCAGGGTGGTGGCACTTCTAGAGAACCACTGCCTGCTCGCCTCCAATGGGTGTTCCGAGGAGGGTCCCTAAGCCACGCTGGCTTCAGCTTCTGTCCCCTGAAACCAGCCACAGGTGTTCGGGTCTTTGGCGTACCATCCCAATTCACGACAGGGGCTGGCTTTCCACAGAATAAGAAATGCTGCTTGCACAATGAATGAAATGAAGGAATTCAGTGGGACAGACTGGACTGGGATGAACAAACGGTTGAACTCGGGCCTGTGGGGGCCACAGAGCCTGGGGCCTAGTATGCCGCGGGCCTCCCCAGAAACTCCTCCAAAGCAGGCAGGCACCAGCATCATCAGACCCCCCTCGGCCCAGCAATTCCTTGTGACATGGCTTTGGGGGTTCTGGTGCTTTAAAGAGGATTTGAGAGAGGGTACCAGTCTGCCTAGCTCTGCAAACTTCAGGGGAGGCTCAGGGCTGGGGATGCAGAGACCACTGGACAGAGTCCTGCCCCACGGCACGTCCCTGTGGAAGAGACGGAAGCCCAGACCAGCAGTTTGCAGTCACCATGGTGGGTGTCCCTAAGGGCACATGGCCAGGAAACAGGGCAGGGAGAGTGGCCATGCTGAGGGAAGGAAAAGGCAAATTTCCCAGAGAGGTTGCTGTCCAGGCAGGGATTGAGAGGGAAGAGGAGAAGGAGGTGAGCGGAGAGAACTGGAATCAGATGTGTGGTGTTCTCTAGAACCCTGTGGCCAGTGGGAGGGGCTGTGGATGGGGGAGTGCCTGCTCTGGGCGCCATTTTTTGCACCCATACGCTGGCTGTGGGAATACTCCCCTCACCTCCTCCCAGGGCCTCGTTCCTCTCTCTTTGCCCGGACCACTCTGCAGACCCAAACCAGAGCCCTCCTCTGGAGGTGCACGTGACTCCAGACCACCACTTGGTGCTCCTCTCTGGCACTGCCCAGAGCACTTGTGCAAGAGGAGGCCAGGGCTGAAGGGATGGAGTCCTTCTGTTCCTTCCCCAGTCCACAGATGGGGAAACTGAGGCCCCTTGATCACAGGCCCTGGCATCTAGTAAGAGCCCAGAGTCTCCTCCTGCCTCTTCAGCCCCCAGGGAGATACACAGTGGCCACCAGGAGCGAGGGGTGCAGAGGCCCTACCAGCTGGCTCTTTTCTCAGAAGCTCTTTCCTTCAGGGCTCTTTCCCAGGCCTCCGTTCAGGCAGACTGCCCGAGCACCCACATGCCGAAACGACCTCCCTTTGTGTCCCAGGACTCCAGGGGTAGCCCTGCACCTCCATTTGTCTGTCTCTCATCGGCTGTTTATCAGGCCCTTCAGGTGCCAGGCCCTGTTCAAGTCCTGGAATGTGTCAGAGGGGAGGGAGGTCCTGGATGTTGGCTGTGGAAGGAAAGTCCCCGGGTGCCCTGTTGGAGGCTGAGTACTGGGCAGGGCAGCGCCACCTCTTCTGCATCACCGGCTCTCTATGCCCGGTCGGCCCAGGAGGGTAGGTGGACCAGGCCAGGGCTGCAGGTGCTGTAGGCCCAGTTCCTCGGAAAGTCCCTGGGCACAGCACAGGGCATGACCTGCAGAGACAGGCAGCCCCTTCTGATTTTGGCAGGCCACCCCCAGTCGGAGCTTCAGCCCCTTGGTGCTAAGACCAAGGAAAACTTCTGATTTCCAAGAAGGGAATGGGGATTAGACCACTAATCCCTGCCCACGGTAGCTGACCCGTCACAAGGGTCTCTGTGAATGGTGGCCGGGGTTGTGTGTTGCTCTCACCCACCAGGCCCCTGTCCTCACTGGGGGTCCCACGTGTCCACCGAGGGCCCCAGCCCCATGGCAGAGCAGGGAGAGTTAACCTCTCTCAAGCTGAGATGGGCTCTGCTACCAGGACCCCTCCCCTTGATTGATCCTGGAAGGCACTTTGCATTTGGTGACAAGCAAGGATTATACATTTCCCTTCTGATTGAGAACAGAGTCCCTTGGCCTGAGCAGGTAATTGGTGAAACACTAGATGCATGGCCTCTAAGAACTGTTCAGGGATGTTGTCTGAAGCCAGATGGGCCAGCAGCCAGCGGGAGTGGGGTCACTTAGGAGTCTGCAGCATGGGGACCCACAGCAGGGATAGCAGCCATCCAGGAAAGCAGCAAGCGGCAGGCAGGGCCCATAGCAGGGATAATGGTAGCAGTGGCACAGATGGTGGCCACTCTGGAGCCCTCGCTTTGCACCAGGGAGTGCGTCCTCACGTAGGCAGACCACTGCATCCTCCCGGCAGCCTAGGGAGGCAGGCCTGACAGCACCCACACTTCACAGAGGAGGGACCCAAACCAGCAGGGAGCCCAAGCAGCTTTCCTGAGGTCATGTGGCAGGAGGAGGTGGCTGGGGCTGAGCCCAGTGGTGTCCAGGGCACACACTGAACCACAACACACCCCACTGTTCAAGCTCAGAGACAGCCAGCTGGCCAGGACGTGGACATTGGCACAAGCTCACTGTACCTTTGTCTGGTTCTCTACTGGTACCTTCTCTGTATCAGGAGCAGTGCGGGGTGTTCTGGGCACGTAGGCTCCAAGAGGACACGGACCTGCTCTGGGAGTCCATAGCCAGTCATTCATCCACTCAGCAATGAGTGTTTGAGCCCCTCTTATGTGTCATCCCTGGGCTAGGCTCTAGAAGGGCCACAGTGACAAAAGCCCACGTGACCCCTGTTCTCATGGGGCTTGCAGCATGGTTAGTGGTGGGGGGGGGGGTCTTCTGTGGCTGCTGTACAAGAACCATAGGCCGGGTGGCCAAAACCAGGACCACTTATCCCCTCCGTTCTGGAGGCTGGTAGTCCAAGATCGAGATGTCAGCAGGGCTGGTTTCTTTAGCAGCCCCTCTCCTTGGCTTGCAGATGGCCGTGTTCTCCCTGTCTCTTTCATGTGGCTGTCCCTGTTTGCATGTCTCTGTCCTAAGTCCCTTTTCTTTTCTCTCTCTTTTTTTTTTTTTTTTTTTTTTTTTGAGAGAGAGTGAGAGTGAGCAGGGGAAGGGCACAGAGAGAGAGGGAGACACAGAATCCGAAGCAGGATCCAGGCTCTGAGCCGTGAACACAGAGCCCAATGCAGGGCTCAAACTCACAGACTGTGAGATCATGACCTGAACCGAAGTTGGACGCTCAACTGACTGAGCCACCCAGGCACCCCAATAAGTCCCTTTTCTGATAAGGACACTGGCCAGATTGGATTAGGGTGCCCCCATATGACCTCATTTTACCTTAGTCACCTCCTTGAAGGCCCTGTCTCCAAATACAGTCACATCCTGAGGTGCAGGGCATTAGGACTGCAACAGGTGAATCTGAGGCACACAAGTCAGCCCACAGCAGCTGGGAAAACGAACGCATCTCCCAAGCGTTTGCCATTTGGCAGACCTCATCAGGCTGTGCAGGGAAGGTGCATGGTGCTCTGAGAGTACAAAGCAAGACTGACTCCGTCTGGGGTTAGGAAGGCTTCCTGGGGCAGTGGCATGATACTAGGCCCTGGAGGATGAATAGGAGTCCTTCGAGCAGAGTAGGGGGAGTGTCCCAGGCAAGGAGGTACCCGAGTGGAGCTCTGAGGCAGAAAAGATCGGCACCTGTGGGGGTAATGGCCCAGGAAACCGGTGGGTGATGGGAGTGAGGATGGGCGGGAGCCGCCACGTGGGGTCTGGCGAGGCCCAGGAGGCTGCTCATCTCTACCCTAGTGCAGAGAGGAATTGTTGGGGGGCCTGTAGCAGGACATAACATCAGATTTCCACCACAGAAGATGGCTTGAGGCAGTGCACGAAAAGTTACCTTCCCACCAACCCTGGAGTATTGTCCAGGAGTATTGTCCAGGAGTATTGTACAAGGAGTATTGTCACCCCCAACTCACAGATGAGGCTCAAAGAGCCATGCCCCACACCACGCAGCTCCCACCCCACCCACATGCTCTTCCCAAGGCCCCGAGCTGCATTCACAGCCGTATGTCGGAGACATGGACGGCAGTGAACCAGCAGTGACCCTCTGGTGATGCCAAGCGTGCCTCTCAGAGGGGTTTGCAACGTGCCATGGGGCCATGGGGGGACTGCCCCCAAAGGACATGAGCAAGCTGAGCAGATGCAGGGAGATGGCATCAGAGACATGGGCAGGAGCCACGGTAGGAGTTTGCGTCTGTGGGAATCCACCAGAGGAAGGTCTTAAGTGAAAGACTGACTCGATTTGATCTGCATTTTTAAAGCGATCCCTCTGGAGAATGGTTTGAGGAAGGCCACGGGAAAGCAGGGAGGCAGAGGGCTGCTGCAGTGCACAAGTGACTGTGAGACCTGTGTCATGTGCATGGGAATCTAGAAAGGCTTCCCGGAGGAGGTGGATACTGGAACAGACTCCTGACTCCATCAGAGGACTTCCCCAGGCCAACCACAAGGAAAGAAGGCTGTGCTCAGAAACCTGAGTCTTCAGGCGCATTTGAGGATTGCAGCAGGGAGAGCGGCAGGAAGGGTGACAAGCCAGGGTCACAGAGTGCCTCACAGGCCAGCCCTGGCTCATGGCGTCAAGTCTGCAGGTCCCAAGGTTCCCCTCTGGGGGAGGGGAGATGGCTCGGAGGGAATACAGCTGGAAGCCCAAGTCCAGTGAGAAAGTACTGCTACATGGGGCAGGGGGCTGTGGATGGAGGTGGCTGGGAGGCAGGGTGCCAGGTGAGCCCATCTCAGCTTTCCCAGATGGCAGCCACAGCTCTTGGCACCTCCCTAGGGTGTCACTGCCCCGTTCTCACTGTGTCCTGAAGAATGGGCACAGGTCTGCACACAGCAGAAGGATAGGTCCTCAGCCCATGCTGCCCAGACATTGCTGCTGGCCCTGAGCGTTGGCACAGGCATGGACCCAGACCCCCAGCGTGGATTCTCCCCCTGTGAGGACGCTGCAAAACTGCAGCACCATGGACCAGTCCTCGGCCCCGAATCGAGGACTTGGGACCAAGTGCTTGTTTATGTCCTTGTTATGCCCTGGCTCCATCAAGTACCCAAGAAAGCCGGCGCTATGGGAAGATCCCCTCGTCCTGGCGCCTCCCCCCATCAGGAAGGCAAGGCAGCCCCGTGCCAGCTGCTCTTCTATGGGCCTGCCCTATGGGAGCTGGCTGGCAGCTCAGGCAAGCTCTGGAAACAGACCTGTGCCTCCAGCTGCCTGCATTTGCATGCCTGACGCTCCTTCCACCTTCGGCTGGGAGAGCTGGGCTAAGGACTTCCTGTGGTGCAAATGTCATGCAATTTAAAGTGTCCGAGTGTGGCCCTGCTGCCGTCGGGCTGGGCCAGGATGGTGCCACGCAGCCCAGGCTCCGGTCCCCTCTCCAGCTGTAGCAGGTCATGGCGGATGGTGTGGGAAGTGCCTCCAGTATGAACAAAAATCAATGAAGTTTTCTGCATTTCATTTGTAAGAAAGAAGGGTTCCAGAATCAGCCATCTGTGTTGTAGACCGTGATCCCTGGATGCAGTAGGTCAGCTGAGGCATCCGGGGCAGCTCACTGCCTTCGGAGCCTCCATTTTCAGTTGATGAATGGGGTTAACGATGCAATCTTGGGGGGCTGTGAGGATTAGGCTGGTGTACAAAGATGCCCTGATCTGCCTGCCGCGTGCTGGCACCCAGGCCCGGAAGCACAGGCCCCTCCACGTGGGGGCTTTGAGGCTGAGGCTGCCACATCCCAGCAGGCAGCTGCCACTTAGCTCCACACGGGTGGTTCTTGGGCTGCAGCACGGCCACCATGCGATCGGATCTTCCCATTTTTCAAGAGAGACTGAGGATATAGGTTTTTCCATGAAATCCCCAGTTCTCTGGTGGGGTTACCGTGTCTAGCCTCTGTTGCGGCCAAGCCCTTGATGTGCTGCCTCTTCATCCTCCTGCAGCCCCCAGCCCATTTCCCGGAAGCGTACACTGAGGCTTGGAGGAGCTAGATGACCTGCCCAGCAGACCCCAGAGTCCCCAGGTAGAAGTGGGCAGTTCTCATGGCCACCGTTTCATGGAGAGCCTTCTGGAAAGCCAGCAAAGAAAAAAAGTGAAACCTCGCCTTGGTGCCAAAGGGAGGGGCCGCAAGAAGTCCTGAGGTTGTGGGTATTGTCATGTTCCCATAAATAAGCCCTCGCACAATAGGCTATTAGGTTGCATGCTCCCTCTGGGGTTTGAAATGAAACTGGTTTTCTTTTCCTTTAAAATGTGCTCTCCGCACCCACCCACCCAGTTGCAACTGTAGACTCTGTTTGGCGCGGAATCTCGGGCAACCTCAGTGACCTGTCCTTGGGATTTCATCAGAGTTCTTAGCCGGCCGCCTCCAGAGTAGCCCCTGCCAGGACCAGATTGACTTTTACTGAAAGACACTGGCAGGGCTGGGGTTTGTGCATGCCTGGCATTTCCTGCCCCCTCTAGGAGGTGGAAACAGGGTACATTCAAAGAACAAGAGCTTTGGAGGCGGCCAGACCTGAGTTGGAATCCTGGCTAGAGTAGTCATCCTTCTGGGCCCCGGTGTCTTCATCTATAAGAAGGATTATTTCAAGGGTTTTCCCGACCACCCTTCTGAATACTTTCAACCACGTGGAAAAGCTGGAAGACTGGCTTATTGAACACGCATAGTCCCTTGGATTTCAGTTGTGAACGTGTTGTCACGTTAGCCTGCTGTGTGAGTGCTAGGCCATTTGAATGATAGCTGTGGAACAGCAGTGACACCGGCATACCTCAGTGCGTGCCCCCAAGAACAAAGGCCTCCTCCCGTATAGCCACAGCATGATTCTCTCTCGAGAAACTGGATGTCCGTCTAGGACACAGTCCACTTTCAGACTACCCCAGTGGTCCCGATGCTATCTTTCAAAACTTCTCCCTGACGGAGGATTCACACCCTGCATTTGGTTGTCGTGTCTCCTACGGGTTTTTGAAGAGTCCAGGTCGGGTGTCTCCCACATACACTCTTTGGGCCAGTCTGCTCTTTCCTCATGACTAAGTTCAGGTTGTGCATTTTTGGAAGGAACCCCACAAAGGCCCTCTCGTGTCCTTCTTCGTGCACCACCCAGGATGCACGTGACGTCAGTTTGCTCACCATGCGTGATGTAGTTGTGATTTCTGGTGAAGGTGGTGGTTAGCAGGGTCAAGGAAGAGATGAAGTCATCCCGTGGCCCAGAGATGGCTGGTGTGGAGGGGGCTCAGGGCAGCACAGCTGCTGAGCTGTGGCCCGCATGCAAGAAAGGGCACCAGGAGGTCCCTTTGGAAGTCAAGGTTAAGGCCCTGGTCTGGTAGCAGTGAGGCAGAACTGGCTGCAGGGGACCTGATCCAGCGGTGTCCTGCCCTTTCCCATAGCCCTGTGGAGGCTAAGCCAGGGCCTGTGGGGAGGAGCTGCTACTTGCCAAAGTCTGCAGAGCCCTCTCTCTCTCTTTGTCTGCCTCTGTCTCTGTCTGTCTCTCTCACTCCCCTCCCTTTGCTCCAGCTGTGGCCCTCTCCTGTGACTAGCATCAGCCTCGAACACAGAGAATTGGTTTCTGCCCCTCCCCAGGGGGAAACAAGTATGGCAGAGATGACTACAGAAAGTTAAGCATCATGATGGGTGGACAGGAAGGATGAGGTGACCACTCCAGAGTGGGTGGGAGTGGGATGGAAGGTTCCACAGACAGTGAGTCTTGAGCTGGCTTGAAAGTGCGGGGGTTTTCCCAGCTAGAGAAAGGGAGGAAAGGCATTCAGGACAGAGGGAACAGAGTATGCTAACACACAGAGGCTGGAAGGAGTGTGGCATATTTGTTGCTTCTTCTGATGTGTGGGATGTTGTTCTAAATGCATTATATGTTACTAACTTACTTTTTTAATATTTGGTTATTTTGAGAGGGAGGGAGGAAGGGAGAGAGAGAGAGACAGAGAGAGAGAGAGAGAGAGAGAGAATCAAGCAGGCTGTGCACAGTCAGCTCAGGGCCCAGCGTGGGGCTCAGTCTCAAAAACCACAAGATCATGACAAGAGCTGAAACCGAGTCAGATGCCTCGCCAACTGAGCCACTCAGGTGCCCTGTTACGAATTCATTTAGTTTAGCGTGTTTAAAATGGTGGTTTTGGAGGAGTTTTTTAAAGCAGTGGAACTTTTTCCCCTGTGGTCTTACATGGAGTCAACCACAGTTGAGCCCCCTGGAGGTCCTTCTTGCTGTGCACCTTCAATCCCAGGCCTGAGGCCCTGAACCCCACGCTTGGCACCCGACCTTTGTCAGGTCAGGGTTCCTTGGCCTCGGCACTGCTGACGTCTGGGGCCGGGTCGTTCCCTGTGGTGGGGGCTGTCCTGTGTGCTCTAGGATGTTAAGCAGCATCCCTGGCCTCTGCTCACTGGGTGCCGGTAGCATACCATGCTACCCTTCCAGGAAGTGGGTGGTGTATAGGCCAAGGACACGGTGGGAAAGCTCTCCCAGGCAACTGGTTGGAGAGTGAGACCGAAAGCCCCAAGCCTTGGGGCAGTGGGCGTGTGGAGAGCAGGGCAGGGGCAGGGTGGATGAGCTGCAGTGACTCCATGCCTGCTGGGTGCAGAATAAGGAGGGCTGAGCAGGGGGCATCCCAAACAGACTCCACCCCAGCTGCCTCAGAGTCCCCCGTGGCCAGCAGAATGGGCCTCAGGAATGCCTCCAGTCGCAACCCACTCAGCCCAGGCACCTGCACTGCCTCAACACTATAGTGCTGTGCCTATTTCTTCCCTTAGGCCTTGTCTTCTGGAATGTTCTCTGGGTGCTGGGGTGATGGGAGGTCCTGAGATCTGGGCCCAGCAATCATGAGGGGAGGGAGAGGCTTTTTCCAGCCTGACATGTGCCAGAAACACAGCACCTTTATTTACCTGGATTCTTATAGGTTGAGTGAAACTTCTTTGAGAAGTACTTCTCTTTGTTTAGCACTCTCTAGAACTCTCCGATTTCTTACCAGTTTGTGGTTTTAGGGAAAATTTCATTTTTTCCGTATACATTTATGCTGCCTAAATAAAATCATTACGGTAAACTGGTTATTTGCTTTAATGTTTCAAGCAGTGCTAACGGGAACTTTTGTGATTGGCTCAGTACTGTCTCTCCAGAAAGCCTTAATGTAACAGACAACCAGCAGTCTTAAATACCTGAAAGAAAGTCCCAGAAACCAGAAGCCAGCCCCACATCCTATCACGGAACAATCTTGGCTTGGGCAATCCTGCCAGATGTCGTGTGTTAATCCCCAGTGCCCTGGACTGCCATGGCAGTTGGTCATGCACCCCAAACCTCGAGACCTTCAGAGACACGTGTGAG
This sequence comes from Prionailurus viverrinus, assembly GCF_022837055.1. Classification (NCBI taxonomy): domain Eukaryota; kingdom Metazoa; phylum Chordata; class Mammalia; order Carnivora; family Felidae; genus Prionailurus; species Prionailurus viverrinus. Next base: position 57,144,067 of record NC_062562.1, on the reverse strand, counting down.
TAACAAGAGTTAACCTGTGCATCAGCTCCCCAGATTCTGAACTCACCACATTAACCGAAACACTTAACACATATTCAGAGAGCCTTGGTAATTACAGTTACTGACAAGGGGGTGTGGCTGGCCTTCCCAGCCGAATGCTGGAGCGCAGAAAAACCTGCGACCGGAGGGCCAACCATGGCGCAGACTGGTACAGCCTCTCCTGCTGGCCGGTCTTCAGCCCTTGCTGTGTGCCAGACTCTGGTCCCGATGCTTTACATAAACGATGCTATTTCGTTCTTACAATGGCCCTTGGACTTGGGAACTACTTGTAGGTTAAATCACTCGCCCCGGGTCTTACACTTGGACGGCCCTCTGACTTTGGCGGCCACACTACACCCAGCCCTCCTGGGAAGGACCGTGGTCAGGACAAAAGGGAGCCAGCCCAGCACATGCTTCTGCAAGTGATCCATGCAGGCGCTTAGAATTGTGTCTGTGAGGTCAGCGCTAGCCCAGAGCTTGCTGCCCCTGCTGTGACTGCTGCTCCAGCAAGCCACTGAGCTTTCCCCGGGCTCCTCCCTGTCAGCAGGTGCTCCTGAGGAAGGCGAGGAGAATAGCGACCGCAACACTGGTCACTGCACCAACACGAGCCTTTGGAGAGCCATCTCAAGGCTGAGGATTTGGTAGCCAGCGTCTCACTTGGTCTCCACGGTACAGATGTCTCGATGAGGCCCTACACAGGTCACAGAGCTGGGCATTGGACGGGAGCTAAGTCTGGACCCCACTTTGTCCGACTGCAAAGCTCCGGTCTTGATGCTAAAAGAGGCCTGGGAGACAGCAGAGTGTAGAATTCCAGGGGGTGTAGAGCCAGGCAGGCCAGAGCAGGGAGAGAACCCGGCACCCAATGCGTAGGCTTGGGGCTCACCTCGCTCTTGCCCTCGTTCTCCCCTGGGGCCCTCTCACCAGGCCACACAACCACCTGAGTCAAGTCTAGCTCACTTGGTGAGCTGCAGATGGCCATTGGCTTGCTTAGGCAGCTCCTGTCCCCAGGCAGCCACTCGTGGCTCACATAGGGCCCAACCCTGGGCTGAAGGGGCTGCTGCTGCCTGCTAGTGAGTCAGGGACTCGTGGCTCCTAGCTGAGCTCCTGTGGCCCCATGTTTATTTATTTGTAGCTCAAAGGTTGGGGTCGCCACCTGTACCTCTCCAGAGAGCTCTCCTGGCAGGACTGGGTCACTTCTGGGTGGGAGTAACCAGAAACATCAGATGCCGTCTGCCAATCCTAAACCAGTTCTCACTCCTTTATATAAGTTGCATGGTTTCATTAGGGAGAAAGCTTAGAAATCTGGAGAAAAAAATGCCACCCACAATCTGCTCACCCAGTGGCACCCCAGTGGACTTTTGGTTACATCTCCATCCAGGATTTCTTCAGGTGTCATTTGGGTGGGGGCAGAAAGAGCCCAGGGTCGAGAGTGAGACTTTAAGTACCCCCTGTCATTGACAGCTGAGACACCGGAGCATTCCTCTGCCTTGCTGGGCTTGTGTGTCGGCTGTGCAGGAGGGCCAGTGAGAGAGTGGCATGGGCCATGTGTGTGAAGGGCCCGGCCCAGATTCAGTCAGTGACTGCATTGCTGTCTGTGGCACAGCGCCACTGCCCTGGCTCACCCTGGGTCTTCCCTTGGGGTCGTCTGTCATAAGAAGCTCTTCGTGTTGGTGCACAGCCTCCCTACACCTCCCTCCCAAAGGCTACGTGGCGCTGGGCCGTGTAACCGTCCCGCACTTAATTTCCCGTCACCCTCCCGTTCGGGACCCACGTGTTTTCTGATTTTTCCCATTGGGGCTAACATCTGAAGTCATCTTTGAACTTCTGCGTGCCTTTCTCAGGCACTGGGCTTTGGATTTGGGCCATTCCGTCTGTGGACACTTCCTGACCATCCCATAGATTAGTTTGCATGAGCAGATGAGGGGAGACTCAGGGAGACCCCATCCCCGTGCCTGGCAGGAGTAGGGGCTCAATACATACATGCTGAATAAGGGCGTGACGGAAGCTGGCCGGGACACGTGAGTTCCTTCAGTGTCTGTGATCCAGTATCAGAGGGAGAATTTTTAAATGTATGCGTGGAAAACACTTATGTAGTTGGTACTGTGTGCCGTCCAGTGTTCTGTATTTTGCATATAACGATGTCATTTAATCTTTGCAACCGATGCTATTATAGTTATTGAAATTTCCATTTCACCAGTGGGGAAACAGAAGCACAGAGTTTTATAATTACAGTTATTGAAATACAGTGATTGAAATTCCCATTTTACCATTGAGGAAACAGAAGCACAGAGAGGTACAGGAACATTCCCACAATCACACAGCCATGAGTCCCAGCACTGGGATTGGAATCTAGGCCATTTGGCTCCAGGGTCTTTGCTCTTCCCCCTCTGCTCCCTGCCTCTGACAGTTCACCTTCCTGTCCACCTGCTCCACCCAGCCTGAGCTCAGGGCCCAAGGTGAATTCCAGAAGTTCCAGTTTGGGCTCAGTCCCCCCTGGGATAAAGGAATGCCCTGGACCTCAGCTTTCCTATATAAAAATGGGGAGCGCTCCCCATTCAGGGTTGTGATGGAGAAATGAGAAAATGTATATGATGTGCCTGGATCCTTATCAAAGTTCAGTCACTCTGAGTTCCCTTCCTCTGCACAGGGGCAGGGGGCCATGAGGCCCCTCTGACTCACCTAGGGAGTCAAGCATCGGGTAAGACAGTTAGTTTAGTATTTGCTTTTAGTGAAGTTTCGTGTTTGTGTTTCTCAGGAGATGGGTAAATGTACTAACTCTTCAGATGACCTCTTCCAGCATCTGGCTGTTGGGTAAGCACTGCCTTCTGTGACTTCCGTAACCCCTGCTGAGCAGCCCCTGGCTTGTCACGAGAGTATGCCAGGCACTGGCACTCAGGAAGCTGCTGTGACTGGCCCTCTTGTCTGGACCAGAGTCCAGGCTCATTCGCATGGCACTTGGCTTCTTCCCACTCTGCCTTCCGCCAGCCTTCTCCACCACTCCTGCCCTGGCCGTCTTGGCCATATGCTGCCCATCTGCCCTTCGTAGACACACAGCGGCTATCCCTCATTCTGCCGTTTGTGCAGGGTCCTCTGGGCTCAGCTCAGATCCCTTCTCCTGTCCGCCATCCCCGCCTACAATGCCACCGTCACCTCTCCGCACAGACAACTCTGGATCTCAGCCGCATCCACCCTGGTGCACCGCTATGCAAGGAGCAACTCGGGGGCGGGGGGGGGGGGGGGTGAGGGTGTCTTTGTCTTTACACGTGCCGATTGCTCCTTGTTGAAGGAATGGGTGAGCGAGCATGCTGCTCCAGACGGTCACCTGGGTCACCCCGGTGGGCCTGAGAAATGGACTAGTTGAAGTCGCCGTTGCAGGTAACGGAACCTTGACTCGTTGACCCATGTGCCCGAAAAAGTCCAGCAGCGGTGCTCTGTTCTAGGCACAGCTTAGCTCTTAGATCCCAGTGTCCTCAGGTTCAGTCCTGCCCTCCCCCAGGTGGCTGTCCCCAGGCAGGCTTTCCCTTGAGTGGTCTTCCCTGCTGCAAGTCTAGTCAGGGGAGAGAGATTTTCTTCTAGTAGTCTCACCAAAGTGGAGCCCCACTCCCATTCCAAACCAGCACTGTGGCTGGAGGCGTGCACACGCCCGCTGGCCAGCCTGTGTCATGGCTCCTCCTGGCACCAAGGGTGGACCCTGCTTCCCCAGGGAAGATCAGGACCTGTTGCAAGCAGCAGAAACAAGTGGTCACTGCAAGCAGGCATGCCCAGTGATGCTGTCCTCGTGCTGGAACAGCCTTTCCCTCCCCGCCTCACTTCTTTCTGTTCAGCCTCAGGACAGCGTGAGATGCCCTTTGTAGGACTCCCTTAGCATCCTGGGCTTCCTCTTTCCCTGGGCCCCCTGGACTGCTCTGGCCTCTCACCTGTCTCCCTGGGTGCCTCCCCCAGGCTGAGATCCCCAGCCAAGGCTTCCTGGGTCCCCAGGGCCCCATGCAGGAAGCCCCGACTAAGCTCTGTCTTGTCAGCTGCATACATGGTGGCCTTTGAAAGACCCATGTCCTTTCGGCTGTTGCAAACCTTCCCTCTCCCCAGTCGCAGTGACTGGCCCGATCGCAAGGATAATGTCATTTATTCTCATCAACCCTGGCATGCTGACTTGTGAGGTAGGAAAGCAGTAAGGTATCAGAGTCTGCCAGTGGCCTAACCGGGTCTCTGACTGGGCAATGTTTGTGACTCTTGAGCAACAGGAGAGAATTTCCCATTAGAACTGTGGTCTGTATAGGTGATTGTTCTGGTCCTAGACCGCCCAACTGGCCTCCTCTCGTCCCAGCAGGGACACACAGTCTCACACACGGGGGCTATTTCCAAATGAGATGTTTTAGGTGGTTTGAAACAAAATCACAGCCTGTTTTTTATAACCTAAAAGTAACGGTAATATTCATTCAGGGAAATTTACATTTGAAGAAAAGTAACAAGGAGGGAAACAGGTCTCCCATACCCATCATTAATATTTTCACTTGGTTTCCTCTGCCTTTTCTTTGCAAAGGCTGCTTTTTATGTAATTGAGATGATACGATGTGCACAATCTTGTGTGGTGTTCCAATCAATATTATTATGCAAGCTTTTATTCTTGTTGCTGTATGTTACCCCGTAGTCTTCGGGGGGCTGAGCAGTGCACTAAGAGCCTGCGTTCTGACCTCAGACCAGAGCCTGGCCCACATTCCAGCACCTTTACTCACCAGGTCTATAATCTTGGGGAAGTGACTGGGCCTCTCCAAGCCTCGGTCCCCTCATCCATAAAATGGGGATAACAGGCATGCCCTACGTGGGTGCCCTGCGATCTGAGTGCACAGTAAAATGTACAAGCACGTGTTGCACTCAGCACAGTGCCCGGCACCCTTCAAGGGCACGATAAACCTCACTGTTGTCACCATTGCCGTGACCGTCATCTTAATGGTGTTGTGATGGCAGTCCCCGCCCCCACCCCCACCCTTGGCCGTACCACAGCCTACTGTGTTACACATTCAGGTGTTGACAACTCCTCTATCATAAATAACATGGCTGGGAACATCTTTGCGTATAAATCACTCTCTTAATATAGAGTGTTTTTCTTCAGATGGATGCTCGGAAGTTGAATTGCTCTGATTTTTAACAAGAAAAGACCTGTAAACATTTAAAATGTTCTTCAAAGCTCCTGGCAAAATGATCTCAGAAGTGGCCCATCATTTTATACTGCTGTCAGCCCTGTGCGAGGGCACCGGCTCTTTTGCCATCTCGCCAGCACGGGCTGCTCCTGTGTTGTTGATCCTTGCTCAGTTTGACCCATGAAAACCAGCATCTGGATGTTTTCATTTGCGTTTCTTTGGTAACTGTCTTGCCACATCTAAGTTTCTTTAAAGAGGTCTAGAAAAGAAGGTGAGTGGAGTAGAGGCTGTGGTTCACAGCCCGACATGCTCACAAGGATCTGCCAGAATTCCCCACTTTGCCTTCCTACCATGGGGTCTGAGTACCTCTTAGATGCCGACCCTCAGATACCCAGAGTGTAAGCTCTGTCTCCCCAAAGCCCTGCGCAGGAGTCTACCCAGACACACAACCCTTCATCCACTGTGGCTCCCACATCTCTGGTCCAAAGGTCTCTTTCACCCAACACAAATCCCTCAGTGCCAGAGCCCAGGCTCTGTCCTCAGCTGCTCAGTCCCCAGGCAGGCCAGCTGCGTCATGGGTGGGCAGCTCCATCAGTCCTCCGGCCAGGGCCCATGGAGGTGGTCTGAGACAGCGCAGGAGGGAGCCGGGGACTTGGGGCAGGGGGCTTCTCCGAGCCTTAAAGGATGAATTACCCTTTGCTAGACTCAAGAGCTGCCTGGGAGCCCCCTGAGGGCAGGAACCACGTCAGATCTGTGCACCTGCACATCCCCAGAGCTCTGCACACCTGAGGAAAGCAGGCAGGCCGGCACACCTGGCCAGCTGGGAGGCACAGAGGGAGGCAAGGAGATTTGGTATGAGGCTGGGGGGTGGGATGCCCGGGGCTCACCACCAGGCACTAGGGAGCCACCGAGGATGTTAGGCAGAGGAGGCCGGGATCTGAAATGCACTCAGGGATGATGAGGGTACTGGTGCTCCGAGGGCGCTGGCGGACTGCTGGGGAGCCCCTGACAGTTCACAGCAAGCACAGCAGAGCAGGCACAGGGCAGGAGGCTCCAGCAGCCCCCTGCGTCCCCAGGGCTCCAGACCGGTTGCTGGTCCACTGACAGCTGACTCCCCTTGTGGAGCTGACTCATCCCACAGGGGGCCCAGAGCCACCCTGTCAGGGATAGCTATGGACAGCCCCCAGTGACCTCGAGGGGAGGGTGGGCTCTGCCCTAGTCTCAGGCACTCCACTGTGTTGTGCTCCAGACTCTGAAAAGCACTTGGCTGGGAGAAAAGAGAGTTGAGGAGAGGTGAGGGGTGAGAGTAGAGGCTTCAGAAACTCCCTATAAAAATGAAAACAAGCCATCCGTCTTCCTCACTGGCGTCTTACCCCGACGGTGGCCTTTATGGATCTTGCCCCATGTCTGTGGGGAAGGCTGCTCTGAAACCTAACCCCGCAGCCAGCTAGCTGCTTCCAGCCCCCCGCTTTCTGGGAGGAACCGCCACTGACAAGGGCCAGCCTCTCCTGGAAGCCATCCTGATGGAGGAGGACCTCTCACCGAGAGCAGAGAGCACTTCGGGGTGCCTTTTTTCCCCCAAACCAATGACCAACCTCCTCCCCCTTTGGCCATCGAAGCATTTCAAAGCAATTGTAAAAATTATATGAACCCCATCGAAGACTGTTACAACAATGTTTATACCCGGTGTTTGAAACAAAGACAATGATATTATAAATAATTGTAGATGATGAAGATAGGCAAGGAAAAATAACATCATTAAAAGAATTTTACAAGACGGACCGTTCACAAAGATGGATGGAGTAACACAATACGTTAAAAATATCTGCAATTAACATAAACACAGCGCAGTGGACAGAAACCATCTGCCAGCCAGCCTCACCCTGGGCATGGTCCCATGTCGTCCACACAGGGTGGTACCAGGGGCTTCTTGCCGTGGCCACGGTGAGAAAGGAGCCCCTGGGAAGAGTTTGTCTGGGGCATGTGCCCTGGCAGCACACAGAGGCCTGTGGCCAGGGACCCCTCCATGTAGAAGGAACTCCATGAACAAAAGGGAAACTGAGGACTGAGGAAGTGTCTTCTTTGGGGTCATAGAGCTTCCTCCAGGAACCCTGCCCTGACCCCCAGCGAGATTGAGCCTCATCAGCTGTCCCTGTGGCTCCCACCGCTGCACAGCTCTGCGACCTTGTTTCCCCCATATGAGAAAGGGTCCTGTGGCTACTGGCGCCTCCCAGGCTGGGTGTGTCGGCAGCAAGGGGGTAGAGACTCGTGTGGTAGCAGGCGCCGAAGGCCCGGCTTGACTCAGCCACGGTCTCTCGTGGGCAGATAAAGAAGCCAAGGCCGGAGGAGCAGGTACCTAGGCAGGGGCAGAGACCACCCAGAGCACAGCTGTGGCGACTTCACATCTCACATCCCTGCACCTCTTTCTCCTTGTAATCAGTATTCGATGTTCTAAAAATAGAAATAAAATCTGTAAGCCTGAAACACTTAGGCCAGACAGAACAGAATGGACAGTCCTGAAACCAGCAAGAGCAAAGAGATGTGAGCGTCTGTCACCTGCTCCGGTCCCCCTCTCTTTTGTTGAGAACAGAAGATTGCTAATAAAGTGGAAGCCCTCCCACCCCCACTCCCCCACTCTCCCTGAAGGCAACATCCACCCCCCTAGGCTGGGGACCCCATGTCCATGTGCGTCTTTGTGCTCTGCCTACACACCGTTGCATCCAAACAGTGTCGACGGTTCCTGCGTGTTTCAGTGTTTCCATATCCGGTCTCACACTGAACCAAGTGTGGATGGGACTCTTGCTGTTCTAGGCCGCATTTCCAGGTGAGATTTGCGTGACTGCTGTGTGTTAGCCCAAAGTCCGAATGCACCGTGCTGGTGTGCCTGTCACCCGTCTCAGACGGGGGCCGTTTCCACTCTTGCCCTCCACTGAGCAGTGTCAGAGCATTTCTGTAGGCAGGCACAGGAGCGTGGTCGTCTGGTCCTAGAATGTGCAGAGCTACGGGCAGGGCCAGGGCCTGCCGGCTTCTCCTCTACCCTCACCCCACCACCCTTACCCCACTCACCATTTCCTGCCAGAGAAGAAGGCAGTCCCTGGGTTTTCGGAGGAACTTTCTCCCCGGATGCTTGTGTTCAGCCCAGGGTTCCTGGAAGCTCAGGATTGGCCCTAAATATCAGGACTTTGTGGGAATCCCTCCAGCCTCTCCGGGAGAACTGGGGGTTCCTCATCGGCTCTTGGAGGTGAAGGGAAGTCTGGGTGCTTAACTGGAAATTGAGCTCCTGGTTCACTCTGTCTGATTTCTGCCAAAGGCCGTTTCCCCTCTGTGACTTGGAGTCAGATCCCTGTGGGCTCCTAAGTCCTCTTGGTGGCCACTTCATAGATCCATAGCCTGTCGCCTTACCCAGAGGATGGGAAGTATGTGCAAATGAGGTGAGCTGGGATCTGGATGCACCTGTCAGTGCCAGGTGCATTGCTGGCCCTCCTCCACCCGTGTGCTCGTCTTTATTGTTGTTAGAAAGGGAATAGCCGCGTGCCACAGACTGGCCACCAGAGCCTTGCCTTGCCGCAGGCAGGGGGCGATTTCTCTGAGGCAAGGGTAGGCTTTGGTCAGGGAAAGACTGTTCTTTACATGCAGCTTGAGCAATGTAGGCTCTAGAGTCTGAGGCTTCTTCATTCATGTGTTGTTCACCTCTTCTGTGCCACGCCCTTGGCTCAGGCTAGAGACTCAATGGCAAGAGAAATTGCTCTGTCCCTGCCCTCTCGGAGATCCATAAAAGGGAGGGTCAGACAGCCCTGAGGTGGCACATACTTGCGGACAGATGGGCACTACAGAGGAAGAGGGCAGGTCTGACAGGGAAGGGCAGCTTCCTGGGGCCTAGGTGAAACCTGGAGGACTTTCGATGAAGCAGCATTACAGTGAGACCTGGCCCATGATCCAGAGTTTACTATCGTAGCCAGGAGGGGTCTGTGTAAAGGCCCCGAGGTAGGAAAGGCAGTGAACAGACGGGCAGGAGTGAGCCGTGGGAGATGCAGTGAGAGTGGTTGGCATGGCTCACTCCCACCAGGGCCTGGTGTGGACTTTGTCCACAGCCCCAGGACAGGAGAAGGCACTAGAGACAGGCCTGACCGTCTCTGTGAGGCCTCTTCCTGGGTGACTTCTGGCAACACCCTCGAGTCTCAGGGTCTCCCTTTCTCAGCGGGGGTCCTAACCCCCATGCCCGCGGATTGTTATGAAGAATAAAGCCCCTGATAGTCTTTGGCCTCCTGGTAAGCCCCCTGGGCTGCTACAGGAGAGAAATCTAAGGCCTCAAAGCGGAAAGCTCCCTTTAAACGCCTGGACCTTGAGGCGCGTCTCCCGGGAAAATAGGGTGCCAGCTGGAGGCTGGACCCGAGGCCCTGTGCCTGCCGAGGGCAGACACTGTAGCCAAGAGCCAGAACACGTGGCGGAGGAGGAGGCAGCATGCCCAGAGCTGAGATGCTGGCGGTCTTGGCCAGGCTGCGGGATGCAGGTCCCTGCCCACTGGTGCAGGCTCAGAGACAGGCCACCCTGCCTGCCATCCTGTCCCATGCCCCACTCCCACCTGAGAGCACGCAGGCCGGCAGGGGACCGTGTGGGCTGCACGTGTGTGCAGGTGCATCTGAGTCTCTGTGTCCACGGATGTGAGCGTGTGCCAGTGAGTGTGCATCCGTGTTAGTGAGCGTGAGGCTGTGCCAGGGTGTGTATGTTGTTTTTTTTTTTTTTTTTCACAGAAGGGAGGTGAGTGAGAGGCCAGCTTCCTGACAGGGCAGTTATAAAACATTCATAAAACTTTTATTGGACTTGCCACCCTTCCAGATAAATATTTTTCGATTTTATGGTCTTGTTTTAGGGCTCTGAGCTTAATCATGGCTTTGTAGCAGCCTTTAAAAAAAGTTAAATATCATTTTGGCAAAAGGAGCCCCCTTCCCCCTACCCCTGCCAAAGGCAGCCTGCACTCTGGCTCATAAATTCCCGCCACTCTCAACTCTTGCCCTTTCTCCCTCCGTGTCCTCACAGCCGTACGAGGGTGAACCTGAAAAAAAGAGCAAAGAGAGGGAAGAAGAAATAACCCCTACCCCTCTCCCTCCTGCTGCCCCACAGCCCCTCCCCAGCCTCATGGACAGTGGAGGGGGTGGGAGGCACTCGGCCCAGCTCACGGCCATCCACAAAAGGTGGCTGGCAGAGGGTGTGGGTGGGCACCGTCGGCTTCCTCCCTCAGAGGGGCAGCCGCCGTGGCTGGCAAGGGCAAGCTGGGCAGAGCTACCTCCCCTGGCCACACCAGCCTCCCTCCTGCCCCGTGAGGTCCCGTGTGAAGCCCCCGCAGGTGCCCCCCTCAGATGTTGGCATCTGGGCCTCAGATCGGCCTACCTGAGCACCCCTCCCAAACAGCACCCCCACCCTGGACCCGGTGCCGTCGCTCTTTGCTTTGTTGTATTTCTTTCACAGAACTCTCCGAAGCGTCCTCCTTCATTCATTTACTCATTGTAAGGCTGTCCCCATTACAAACATAACCTATACATTGCTGTGTCCCCCACTCCCAGAACAGGGTCAGGTGCACAGTAAGTACTCAGTAATTGAGATTTATGCTATGGGCTGAATGAATGGTGGACACCAGGGTGATAGAGTTTGTGGTGTAAGAATCAAAATGGCTAATACTGCTCCGACCTCGCTTTGTGCTGGACACTAATTCTAAGTGCTCTACATTCTAACTCACCTAGGCCTTGCAACAACCCCGTGAAGTAAGGTCTAGTGCTGTCCCCACTGTTGGGGTGAGGGCACTGAGGCACAGAGAGAGTCTGATGTCTTGCACAAAGCCACACAGCTTATCTGAGCCCAAACCAGGGTTCGGGTCCTAGCAGTCTGAGTGTGCAGCCTGAGCTCTGGCCATCACACCTGATTCCTGGGTGAGAACAAGCACAAGAAGGCATGTGCCCTTCGGGCCACCGCACCCTGGACTGAGCCCTGTCCAGCAGGCGTCGGCCAGTACTTGGGCCAGAAGCTCTGAGGCTGCAGGGCCAGGGGTGGGGGGCTCAGGCTCAGAGGCTTATCCCGCTGGATTGCCAGTTTGGGTGCCTACAGGGGACAGGCAGGTCACGGAAATGAGGGAGCCAGTCTCAGGTAACAGAGTGACACAGACTAGCTGGTGGGCCCACAGTGCAGCACAGCCTGCCCCACCCCACTGCCGCAGGCTGGGAATGTGAGGATAGGTCCTCCGGCTTTTCAAGACAAGCTAGAAATTCAGAATTGTATGTCACATGTCCTGCGTTTGCAGGTGAGTGAGTCATTCAAATATTTCAGAAATGCCGTGGAGGCTGGTTTCCACTCTCAGTCTGGCATTTTTCTCTTTTGTCTCTGATGAGAGTGTGAGCCCCAGGAAGGAGGGCCCAGGCACCTCTGTCTGCGGGCCCAGAGAAAGGCGATAGCTGGGGGAGAAGCCTTCTCAGAGGAGGTGGCACTGAGCTCAGCCTTGGGAGGTGGGAGGAATACTCTGGGGAAGGAACTTCCAGGCAGAGGGAGCCATGGCCGTGCTCGGGAGAGGGGACACTCTTGCTGCCCAAAGCGCTGGACAGGGCATGGGATGCTTTGATGCCTGAGGAGGTCAGGGCTCCCCCTGAGGGATGATGGGTCCATGAAGAGTCTTTGGCAGGAGCCCAATGAAGCCTCCAGTAAAATCTCACGGGCCACTTTGTGAGGGGTGTGGTCGGAGGGTCCAGGACGATGGCTTGGGTGGAGGGGGCAGAGAAAGATAATCAGCAGACAGACCAGACTCAGTGATCAAGTAGCTGTGGCAGTAAGGGGGATCACCAGGTGCTTGCTGGGAGAGAGTAGAGGGCGTGAATGCACCTGACGCTGGCGAGGAGATGCGTCCAAGGTTAAGAGCGTGTTGAGGGGCCGTGCCCAGAGAACAGAATGCCACTTCTTCATGCAGCTGCCGTTTCCCCAGCATCCGCTGCACCAAGCGCACCGGGGATTTTCTTACCCCTCCCCCGACAGGCCGGTGAGGGCTTCACAGAGGAAACGGTTGAGGGCCAAAGTGAGGGCACACCGCAGCGGCAATGGCAAGGCAGGGTCCCAGGCCTCCCAACACCCGCATGCCACCCCTGTGCTCCCTGGCAGCCCATATGGCATCTTGTTTGAATGTGTAAGCTCTTCCTACCGTTGTGACTTCTCCAAACCCCACGTTGCTCAGAGACCTGAGAAAGGGCCCTGGGTGGCAAAGGCACAGCTTCCATCGCATCTGCCCTAGCCCCAGCTCCCTTCTCTGGCATTTCCCTGGGCCGCCCCCGGGCGTGGTGCGCGGTCTGGATTCCTCCAGGCTCTCCAGACAGCCATCAGGGTTCACCATGGAAGAGCTGTTCAGACCTGAGACAAGACCTAGTTCAAGGGCCTGTAGGATGGGCCCAGGAAACTAGAACGCCCCCAGGACCAGGCAGGCAGCCCTGCCGAGTCCTGCGTCTGCGGTAGGGGGCACTGATTACAGGGCAGGAGACCCAGGCCCTCTCTAAGGAGCAGCCCCTGCTCACCTCAGGCCACTTGTTGCCCTGGGAATGGGGGCCCATGTCTTTACTTATTTGTTTGTTTGTTTGTTTCTAAAGTTTACTTATTTTGAGAGAGAGTGTGTGTGTGTGTGAGCAGGGGAGGGGTGGAGGGAGGGAGGGAGAGAGAGAGAGGGAGGGAGGGAGAATCCCAAGCAGGCTCCACACACAGCACAGAGCTTGACATGGGGCTCGATCCCATGACCCTGGGATCATGACTTGAGCCTAAATCAAGAGCCGACACTCAGCCAGCTGAGCCACCCAGGTGCCCTGGGGCCCACATTTTTAAATGTTGGCAACAGATCCACAATTTTTAAAGCACCTCCAGGGGCCACATTTGAGCTACGGAAAGCCAGATGTGGAGTGTGTAGGACTTCCTCAGTGAGCCCTGCACACATCAGCCCCCCGGTGTTGGCTGTGTCCCATGCACTGCCTTGTTGGCTTTTGAGTCCCTTCCTACCAAAGTCATTGGCTTTGAGCGTCTCATGTATAAGACATCAGAGTCTCACGCAGAGTCACAGCCAAGCTCTGAGGCTGGCCTCGAGCCCAGTACTCCCAACCCCCTGGCCCGCAGATGGACAGATGGACAGGAGGCAAGGAAACCGAGGCCCGGGGAATTGGCACTGACAGGCAGGTAGTGGGTAGTCCATAACGTTTTCTAATTAAATTAATAAGTTGATTTAAAGAAATAGGTAAAAGAAGTGGTGGCAAAGGCAGTGACATGGAAGAGACACTTGGGAAACCCTGGGTGGACCATCCACGAGTTTTGATGGTGATGAGAGACTCAGGTGGGCTTTAGAGGGCAGGTGGAATTTAGATCAGGGAGAAGAGGAGTGCCAGATGAGCTGGAGAGCAGGGCGCTGTAGCCCTTCTGCACACATCCCCAGGGGTGAAGGAGCCGCCCGGCACTGCCCACCAGTCCCCTGCAGCCCCCAGCCCACATTTCCCCCAGCCACGTGGGCAGGTGCATTTGGAATCTAGTGACAGCTGAGACCGGCAGGAAGGGCTGTGTGATGGCACGTGGCACCATGATTTCAGAGGGAAGTGGGCTCAGGGAGGGGTGGGGGGCTGCGGGCAGAGGGGCCAGGCCCTGGGTGCTCTTCTGCAGCCATCCGCAGCGCCTCCCTGACAGAGGGGGAGCAGACGCAGCCCGGAGCCTCCTACGCTGCCGTCTGCATGACAGCACAGGTGCCTGGCGCAGGGGCCCGTGGGTGGCCCAGCCACTCTCCTGGGCCCCCTTCCTCCTTCCCCGACTCTGGACCTTGCCATGGCACCGTGGGCACTGCAAGGGGGTTGGTTCAGATGTGGTTCCACCTCGGGAAGCGGGCAGCGGCCCTGACCCTTCTTCCCCGTGCACGCTTGGGTTTTCCTTGGATAAAAAACGCCCCCGGATCCTAGCAGTTGTCATTGTTGTAGTCTTTAAGAAAACCAAGTAAAAATCCTCCTCCAAGTGACTGAAATGACGATGCCGTGTGGCCAAACGTGTGGGGCCGTGTCTACCCCAGCTGAGGAAACTAAATGCCGGTTTGGCATTTAAGACGGTCCCTGGCTTCCACTGGTGTCACCTCTCCCGGAGTGAGAGAGGAGGGCCATCCTGAATCACGTCTGCTTGGTCCTGGGCGGGCAGGGCCCTGCCGGCGCTACTGAAACCTTCCCTGTCAGCCGAGCAGAGCTGAAAGGAAAGCCCTGCCCAGTGCCACCATCGCATTTACCCTTTCCACTACCCCCGTGGCGACGACCATCGTCCTCAAGAGTCATGAAGCTGGCCTGAGGCCGCCCAGCACCAGCCCATTGTCCAGGGGCTTGCAGGCCTCATCCACACAGCACAGAGGACTCCCTGGAAGAGGTGGTCTTGGCGGGCTTAGGAGAGGCATTGGGCCCGAGGAAGGTCAGGATCACAGACCTGGAGGCTTAAGTAGGGTGTGTGGGTCTGGTGGCTGGGAGGTAAATAGAAACGAGGTAATCTGGGAGGCAGGAGACTCTGGGTCCACCCAGTCTGTGAGGACAGAGGCCCACCCAACCATTTCCCCAGGACCCGGACGCCCCTGAAACTTGGCAGCAGTGATTTGGGCTGGCACTCCCACATTCTCCCCTCCCTGTTACGCTCAGCACTGGAAATCGCCAGTACAGGGGTCACTTGGGGACAATGAGCAAAGCCCTGGTCCTTTGTCAAGGACAGAACTCCTCTCTGTCCCTCCCACTCCTAGGACCCCTGGAGCCCCTCTCAAAGCCTCAGTGGGGCCCGGCACTCCCAGCCTCTGCACCGCATCTGCCAGTCTGACCCACTGGGCACAGGGTCAGCATCTTGGGTGGCTTCCTGCCAGGCCTGGAAGCCTCCCGCTTTCCAGCTCCTGCTGCCAGTGCTTGGGCCTGGCCCCCCTCAGGGGCTTAGCCACAGCCCACCCACCTACCTGTGGGTGGGGGCAGGGGGGGGGCATCATTGTGCTCCCTGGAGGTGGGGGGTAAGCTCACAGTGACCTTTGATGGCGATAGCCAGAGGGGTCATTGTCCCCAAGAAGGGATCTGGGAGAGGACACCGTTGACCCCTTCTTTCCACAGCTCTCTTCTCTGACTTGCCACAATGCATTTATTCACTCTGTCATTCGTTCATTCAGACATCGGCCCCAGCGGCTTCTCGTGGCTCACAGCCTCTAGGCCTGAGCAGCGGGCCAGCCTTGCCAGACTCCTCACCCTCCCTGCCCCGCCACACCAGCTTCAAGCAAGTCAGTTCCTTCCAAGCTCCCGCCTCTTTCCTTCCCATGGCTTCCTCGTGTACCTCCTTCAGGTCTCGGCTTAAAATACCACCCAGAGGCCCCCACCGTGGTCTCCCTGCGTCAGTCGGTACCTCACAGCCCTCACACTCACCGCACCCTGCTGTCTCTTTCCCGGCAGGTGAGAGGCGTGCCGTTGCCAAATGGTGAGAGCACGGTTCTCAGGCCCAAGCCAGTCAAGATTCCAGCTCCACCACTTACTTAGCTGTGTGTTCTTGGGCAGATGACTTCGCCTCTCTGGACCTCCGTTGCCTCATTTCCAAGTTAGGAGAAATCATAGGACTTCCCCATAGGGTTGCTGTAGCTAAACAGACTAATGGAAGAGCACATTCAGACAAGAACATAAGCAGCAAAGCTATAGCACTTGTTAGCTTCTGATGTTATGGTCTGTTCCCCCAGTCGTTGCTGGGTGTGACCCCTGTAAGCCCCATGAGAACAGGGAACCAAATCAACACGCTCTGGTAGACGTCGAGTAAATGCCTGTTCCAGACCCTGCACAGGCCTGGGGCTAGGTGGTGAGTGCCTTACCGTCCTACCTCTCGAGGAACTCACGGCCCAGAGGGAAGGCTCTGCAAAGGCACGCGGGCAGATGCAGACTGAGAAGGGCCGTGGGTCTTTCCAGAAGGCGTCCAGAGGAGCAGCCCTCACAACGTAGCTGGAAAAGCCAACAGGATGGCCCAGGGTATATTGGGTGGGCCCCAGTGGTGTGGCTGAAGCCAGAGGTGGGCTTCACTGGAACCCTGGGGGCTGGCAGACCGGGCCCAAGAGCTCGGAACTCATCCAGAGGTGAGAGGGGCTGGAAGGAGCACCCACCACAGGCTCACTGCTTTCCAGTGAGGGACCAGCCTGGCCTGGCCTCCCCGCAGTGCAGTGCCCCCCCACCCGGGCTTCTCCTCATTGACTGTGTGTTTTCACGTGGCATGGCTAGTGTGTCTAGCTGAGAGAGGACAGCCCTGCCATGTCTAGGTGCCCATGCCCTTTCAGCAGGACCTTGAAACCCAGTCTAGAAAACAAAGTGGAAGGGGGTAGGGGGGCATCCAGTCTGCTTTTCTGATTTAAGGCAGAGGATCCCCCGGGCTGATGGTCTGTGGTACAATCTTCAGGATCTCCCCAGTCCACTTGACACCGCCCTTTTCTGTATTGTGGGATCAGAACCCTCAGGAGCTTGGGAGCCTATCCTGCACAGTGGGACGCGTCCCAGAGCAGGCGGAACCAGAGAGGACAGTCAGCTTGAGCTGCCACTTAGAGGCCAAGTCAGCCGGGCGGGGGACTGGGAAAGGCCTTCTGGGTGGGGGGCTGGCAGGAGCTGAGGGCTAAGGCCATTTGCTATGTCCATTGACTGAGTGGACTGGAGAGATGGTCCACTGGGGAGGAGCTGCAGGCTGGGGTCATTTGTAACCCATCTACAGAGGGAACACAGGGGCTTTGGTGGCAAGGGGGCTTAGCACCACCTGATGATTGATACTTGTCCAACAGGGACATGGAGGGCATCGAACCCACACGCGGTCTCCACCATCTGCTCCTACCTGGCACCCTCCCAGCCATCTGGGACGCATATTCCATTCGGCCCTAGTTGCTAGACGACGAGCCAGCCCATCGAGCTCACGTGGCCATCCTGAGTCACACGGTGGTCAGTGGCAAAGCCATCCCTCACCCCGGGAGCTTGGGAACCAACCCCACACTCCTGCAAGGGGTTGGCTGCCCGGTCACAGGAGGCCCCAGCATATACACATGGCCCGCTTACGGGAAGATCGGGAGGGCTTTTGGTTTTCATTCGACACAGCGATTTCACGGGCCCACCCTGACAGGGAGCGGGCCGTGCTCTCCCTCAGGAGAGGGGAGTGTTGGATTAACTCTAGGAGCCCCGTCT
This sequence comes from Prionailurus viverrinus, assembly GCF_022837055.1. Lineage (NCBI taxonomy): Eukaryota > Metazoa > Chordata > Mammalia > Carnivora > Felidae > Prionailurus > Prionailurus viverrinus. Next base: position 57,126,714 of record NC_062562.1, on the reverse strand, counting down.
CCCGCCGACTGTCTGACATGGCCTGAGCCTAGCCTTGGGCCTGGTGCTTGTCCGGGCTAAGTCCCCCCTCAGAATCTGGAGCCCAGTTGATCTGACCCGGGGTGGCTGTGAGCTGGCCGAGCGACCAGGGGCACCGCACAGCGTGCCTGAAGTAACGGCTGCTGACCTGGGCAGTAATCCAGCCGCCAGTGTTTGGGGAGGGCTCGCCACGCGCCGGGCAGGCAGGGGGTCAGCCTTCACACGGAGCATCCCACTGCTGTGACGAGTCCGCCAGCATCCCGAGTTCAGAGTCCCGTGAGGACTCTGGCCAGGCACTTCTCAGAGCCCCTGCCATTTGCGTTTGTTATCAGGGCCGCCAGAAAGGAGAGCCAGCCGGGCACTTCTGGAGCTCCTCCTCCACACCACGCGTCTTCGCTTGCGTTCATCCCCGTGGGATAGGGATTGTGCCCGTCTTACAGATGAGAGAATAGGTGAGCCGCCTACCTTGAGAGTAAGCACCTAGTACGCTCGTGATCAGGCCTCGGCCCGTGCGGATCCAGTCCCACCCTCTTTGCCCCATTGGTGGCCTGCTGCTGTAACAGCCAGAGCTGCGGGTCAGGTGGGTAGGGTGGCTCAGGGGGGTGGGCCCAAGCCAGGTGCTGAAAACCTGGGTTGGGGTCTTAGAGTCAGGGAGGCCAGGTACAATAGGTATCTTGTCCCCCCAATAACTGCCCTTGAAAATAGAAGGCACTGGGGGCACCTGGGTGGGTCAGTCAGTCAAGCGCGCAACTCTTGGTTTTGGCCCAGGTCACGCGTGGTCTCACGGTTTGTGAGTTTGAGCCCTGCGCCGGGCTCTGCGTTGGCAGAGCAGAGCCTGCTTGGAATCCTCTCTCTCTGCCCCTCCCCTACTGTCTCTGTCTCTGTCTCTCTCTCGAAATAACTAAACTTGAAAAAAATAAATACATAGAAGGCACCGGGCCTAAATTTTCTTCGTATCCTCACAACTACCCATGTCTCGTGAGAGTCAGTTCCCTCATGAAAACACGGAGTGGGGGCTCTCCTGCCGCCTCAGAGAACTCGGATAGGATTTACATTGCCTTAGCACTTCGACGTCATGACGAAGACAAATGCACAGGGCTTGTTCAGTGCAGGGGCCCGAACTCCTGCCCAGTAAGAGCTGGGTGCGCCATTCCGGGCTCAGGTGTGCCCCACAGTGCCGTCGTGTGGAAGCCTCTGGCTCTCCTTCACTCCGTCTCCCACTTCCCCTTGCTCTGTGGAGGAGGTGTGGTAAGAGAGGTAGGAATGAGGCGTGAGACAGAGAGAGACAAGTGGCCCCGGATCGACCACTGTGAAGCCCACGGCATGTGTATGTGTGTGCGTGGAAAGTTGCCAGGCCGGAGCCAGAGGTCGGGGCCTGCAGCCTCCGTGGGAGCCTGCGCAGTTCTGATTTGACCCCTTGGCGGGAGGAGGCCACGATCGGGGGCAGGAGAGCGGCAGGATTGGCACGGTGGCACATGGAATTCTTGACCGCTCGTCGCAGACGCAAGGGGCCTCTAGGACCTTTTTGTCCCCCTCTCTCTGCATCTGGGGACGTTAGAGGGGTTAGAACTCTGACCACCAGAGAAGCAAGAGCAGCGGGTGAAGACCTTTTGTCAGGTTCCGGAACATGACCAGAATGTTTGTTCATTTGGCCCTGGTGCCTGGCCCCTAGGGAGACCACCGGCCCCTGTCTGCAAAGCAGCAAAGCTCTCGGCGCTTTTGCGAGGCACCGTCAGCACAGACACCTGACATTTTCACTCGGTTGAGCGGCCTGTCTCCCTGCTGGAACATGAGCTCTGCCAGGCCCAGCACCCAGTGCAATGCCTGACACCAAGTTGGCACTCAGGAACCGTGACTGAATAAATGAGCGAACGGACTCCATGCCTTGGGCGAGCTCCTGTGCCGCTTTTGATCTCGGGACACAGTGGCTGCCGGTGTGCTCGTTGCTTACAAAAATCCAGAAACGAAGTTGTCTCCAGCCCCCAGCTGTACAGATCTCAGGGCACCAGCTTCCTCCGTCTTCCTGAGAGACCGAAGAGCCCCCACCCCTCCTGGGTTGGCACGGCCTCCCAAGATGACCCCCAAAATTCCCCCAACCTTGAGATGCTAGGCCATGTGCCCACTACTCTGCAACCTTGCCCAGCTCTGGGCCCCACCCAGCATGGCTGTGTGCTCACCCTCTGAGTTCCTGGGCCATTCTGTTCAGTTTTCACTGTCCTGGCCACACGGGTGACCACACCTGTGCCCACCTGACTGGTTGCTGGAGGGTGATACAGGATGCTGTGGGTACCTGGCCCAGGCTCGCTCCCTACGGGGTTCCGAGTGCCCTTGGCTGGTGTGGGGAGCACCGTGATCCGAGAAGGGGATGGCAGGTCCAGCCTCTCCCCCCGGGCTCTGCCAGTGTTAGCTGTCTCCTGGCCCCCTGGGTTTTTCTTGGCCTGTTAGGGTCTTCAGAGGACAGGGTCTTCCTCTGAGCCAGCCTCGGGCCCCCTCAGCCCCTGCTGTCATACCCACACAGGGCCACACACGTGGCAGACGTGCATCCGTGTACACAAAGCAGGGTGCGACAGCTCACTGCTCACTACCAAGAGCACAGACACCTGATGTTTGAGGCTTCCACAAACTTTGCTTGATAAAACGAAGAGGAAGAAAGCATTGTTTCCAGGGCTGGGGGAGGCAGGGTGCATCTGCGGGGCCCCCCTTCCACGCTAGGCTCTCTCCGGAGGTCTGATGCACATCTGCTCACGGCCTCTCCGAGGGGCTGTTCTCCACTCCCTGATAGAGCAGGGGATTGTTTGGCCCATTTCACAGACATGGAAACTGAGATTTACGGGGCCATCTCCCAAGTACCCTGCAGAGCCCAGAACTCCTGACCCGGTGACCCTCCCATGGCTGACTGTGGTGCAGGGCCAAGCCTGGGAAATGGGCCACAATGACAGCTGTTCTCTGATATACGTGCTGCACTTCCAAGATAGGAACCCCCCATGTGTTCATACTGGCCCAGAGACACCCACAGATACCAGCTCAGATCCATTAGTGCTGTCTCCAGCCCTGGGCCAGTCTTCCCCAGGCCCCCTGCAGCCCAGGCTCCTGAGGGTGAAGGGACACCTGGATGGGGGAACTCCAAGCCAAAGCCTGTATACTCTTCCAGACTCAGGGGCAGCCTCCCCATATGTAGAGTAACCCCCCACTGGGCCAAGATGCAGGATCTGAGCCCTGTGGCCACAACGTGATTAAATCCTGCCCAGGGCAGAGCCCCAGATGGTGTTTTGGAAGAAGGAGAACACCTCCCGGTGGACGAGGGTCCACATCAGCCCATTAGCAGCCACGTGGGGTAGCACTGAGCCAGAGGAGGGTACCTGATCCCCACCATGCCTGCAGAGAACCCCAGGGCTGGTAGCGCTGGCCAGTGATCCGAGAGGCAGTTATGGCGTAAAATACAGGAGGGGATGGGCAGTGACACCACTTGCAGGTACCTGTGCTGGGCATTAGGGACGCATGCAGCCATGTGGGCATGAGAGTGCAGGTGGCAGGAGCCAGCCCAGGGTCTGGTGCCCCATGCACACAGCAGACAGCCATCAAATGGACATTGTGTGCACACAGTAATGGTACATCCAGCCTCAGAGAGCATGCTGGGAGTTGGCAGGGTGACGGGTGGCTGGCATGCCGAGTGAGTGGGTCTGCCCCACACACAAACCAGCCTCCCCGGGGCCTGAGAGCCACCGGCCAGGCCTGGGATCTGCCTGAGAAGGGCTGTGCGTGTGCCCACGGCCCCGTGTGTCTGTGTGTGGGGGGGGCACTCCTGTGCTCACCCCAGCTGCAGTCTTCACAGGTCAGGGAGGGGGTAAAACCATTGGAGCCTGCAGCTGTCAAATCGGGAGTGTGGATAGGGACCAGCGAAGCTCACCGCCCGCCCTTCGCTGTCGGCTGGAGAGGACAGCCAGCCCGCCTGCCTCTCCCTCCACTCTGCAAACGGGGCTGATACAGTAATCAGGACGCCACATATGGACCCTGGAAGATGGCTGCTCCCAGGGCCTTTGTTCGCCTTCATTATTCTGGATGAGGTTTTTTTTTTCCCCCAAGTCATAAAAATGACATTTTTAATATGTGGAATTTTTTTTCTAAAGAAAAGCAATATGAAGAAGACTTTTATTGTCAATAAGCTCTACCTTTTAAACCAGTTATCTTAGTTTCTGCTCTAGGTATTTTAATTGAAGATTAACTGCTGTTAAAGAGTGTACACGTTTAGGGAGTGAGTGTTTGGAGCATTAAAATTCAGCTCCCTCGGTGGTGGGGACAGTCTCCGTGGGGGCCACCAGGAAGCGTGCTCCTCCCCCACAGCTGGCCTCCAGACGCTGGCCATGCAGGAGGGCACCTGCAGGAGAGGCGAATCACTGTCTTTGCATGGAGGGGCAGGTTGGGGAGAGTCCGGGAACAGCATTTGGTCTCCTGGAAGCAGCTACTGCCGTGAGCCTTACTCCCGTCATCCCTCATTCTGACTGAGGAGGACACCACAGCTCAGAGCAGGGCGGTGAGGCCCCCATTTCACAAGGCCTGGCGTCCAGTCCTGGGCCATGGACTCAGCTCTGTCTCTGCCCACCATCCCCCGCCCGCCCCCACCTGCACAGCTCTCACGGAAGCCTGTCTCTAGGCAAGCTCCTTGGCCTGGTCACTGCCCTCCGGCGATTACCTGAGACTGTCTCAGCGGCCACTGTGTTCCAATTGCTAAACAGACCCTACCGAGGGGAATGGATCCTGCCCGTTCGGGGGGTTCTCGGTCCAGAGATTTGTGTGCTTGTGTGCGCGTGCGTGTGTGTGCATGGCTCACTGTCAGTGGCGTTCTGCAGTGCCGTCTGAAGAAGGGCGACGACCCCTTTCCTCTAGCTACCTGGAAAAGAACTTGGGATTCGAGTAGTAGTGAGGATGGATGAGCCCTTGTTTGCCACTGACTGTGTGACCTCGGGCGAATCATTTCATATCCCTGGGCCTCAGTGTCTCTGAATGATGGAGTGAATACTGTACCCTCCTTGAGCAGGTTGAGACACAGAAAAGTGCTTGTCTGATCCTTCCCTGGCCAGACGCTGAGCCAGGCTCTGGGATCTAGTCTCTGCCCTCACAGAGTAACAGTCAGGGAAATGAGCTCATGTCCACCCATGACAGAGGTCTTGGGGCCAGGACCAGTGCTGGAGGGTGGACCCACGGTGCACCTCTGACGCAATGCAGCAGAGGAGAGTCCAGCTCAGAAGCCAGACTGCACGTTTGAGCTCAGCCTACCACATCTTCACTGTGTGGCCTTGGGCACGTACTGGCTCTCTCTGTGCCTCTGTGTATAAATAGAGCCAACCCCCAGGGAGCGGTTGTGGAGTGGAGAAGCCGTACGAACAGGACGTAAGAAAGGCACAGTGAACGTTAGCTAGGGTGACCATTGGTGGTGTTTTCAGCATTATCGAGAACTGGCCAGAGCCCATCTTTGGGGCAACTTGGGCCAGGCCTGCCTCACACAAGATGGGCTTTCTACTTCAGACCCCCTCTCTGCCATTAAGACCGCTGTCAGAGTCTGCCTAGGCAGTGGCCAAGCTCCAGCAGTGTCCCCCCAACCTCTGGAATCCAGAACATAGAGGCACGTGAGGCCTCATCCCTGGAAGTCTCTGGAGACAAGGTCCCCCACCTGGCCCAGCCCACATTGGTTGCCCTGGCCTGGGAGTGCTGGGTGAGAGGTGCCTGCCGCCCAAGTCAGGGTGGTCCCCCAGTCATGTCAATGCCCTTGCCTTTTGCCATCTCCTCCCCACCCTCAGGGGTAGTAGCCCCCTAGGCCCCCCTGCCCATGGCATTGCTGTCCCTGCTGCTTTGTTCCCAGTGAGAAGCAGCAGGGCTCTGGGGTGGCCAGGCCCATAGCCAGACTCCCAGGCCTGCAGCAGGATAGACAGCTGTGTAAAGCCACAGGCTCGAATGTAAAGTGCTACTCCCCATTTATTGTTGTGTGACTTTGGGCAGTCACCTCCCTCCCTGCCTACAAAGTGACTTATAGGATGTCTGGAGGCTTGAATGAGATGCTGTCTGAACCCACCTGGCTGGATGGTATGTTGACAAGGACACTAGCTAAGCAGTCCCTATGATAGTGGTGGCAGAAGTAGAGGCAAAGCGACCTAGCCAGTCCCCTACCCAGCCACTGACCTTCGAAGCCTGCCTCACCCCTGCTCCCTCCCTCCCCCCAGGGCAGACCTGGGCCCTAAGCTCCAGCCAGCCTTCCCCACCTAGAGACTTCAAACCTCAGCCCAGAGGGCCAGCCAGAAGGAGTCCCTGGGAACACTGCTGTCTAGGCCCCCCTTCTGGAAATTGCCATTCCGAGGCAGCTCAGCTCCATCCCCGGGTCATAGCCACCAACACCCGCAGCCCCCACCCCCTGCCCCCCGACCGTGCCTGGCACACCCACGCGGTTGTACCGCCTGTGCTGACGGGGAATGTGAGCCCAGGGGTTGGGACTGGGGTCCAGGCCCCCTGGGTGCCGAGGAGCCGGCCTCTAGATCTGGGCGTACGGGACGTGTTGGAGGAAAGGGCCAGTACACATTCCTGCCTCCTCTAGCAGCCCAGCTGCCCGGCTTCCTGCTCCCCAAGCCTCCTGTGAACTGACAGGGCCTGACTTGGCTGTCCAGCAGTGAGAGGGTGATTAGGAACCAGACGGTCAGGTGGGTGAGCCCTGACCCCCTGGGGACGGTCATCCTTGGGAGAGAGCCAGCCAGGGCCCAGCCCACTGGCAGATGAGGCAGAGTGGGAGCAGGCTTAGGTCACCGGTAGTCCCCCTTCCTGGGGCTGCTGGCCACGCCTCAGGCCGCACTTTGTCTCCTGAGGACACAGGGTCTAGACGTGGTCCTCTTGTGGAAAGCCTTGGTCCCCTTGGAGGATACAGGCCTGGAAGGTAGCATAGAAGGCCGAGCCAAGATGCTAAAACTTTTGCTGAAAAGCCAAAGGAGTGAGGTCTGCCAGGTAGACGAGTGTTGTGAGTCACCCCAAGATGAGGGAACACCAGTACAGAGCCAGGGTAGGGTGAGTGGGGAGCCCTGTGCAGGGGTGAGTTGTGAGGCCTGTGAATGGGTGTGATGGGGCTCCCAGGCAGGGGTGAGTGCAAAGGGCCTGTGATGGGTTGGGGGCTGTGTAGGGTTGAGTGGTGAAGGTGGGGAGCCAGCTGGAGGAATTTGGACACCTGCCTGAGGAATGGCAGAAGATTCTGAGCTGGGAGGGATGATCAGGATTTTGTTCTGGAAACATCTCTTCGGCGACAGGCAGATCAGAAGGAGCTGGTGGGAGAGCAGCCTGGTGGCTCATGCCCAGAGGCCAGTGCCTGAGGCCCTAGTGCCAGGCCCTCCACCAGGGCCTGGAGGGACACTGAGGGAAGGGGCGCCCATGGAGCACAAGGCCAGCCATCAGAGATGCTCCCCACTTGGGAAGGAGCGGGCTCCCCACTTGGGGCTGTTCAGAGTCAAGCAGAGGTTTGAACCCTACCTGAACTTCTGGGCTGCACACCAGGCATGACCTGGATGGGATGTGGAGCCCCTGGCTGCTGGGACTATAAGCCTCAGTGACCCCCCACAGCCACTTTAGGGGGATGAAGCCCTGCCCCAGGTGAGTGCTGGGCCGCCCCTGTGAGGAACAGGTGGGAGCCAACAGTGGATGGTGTTAGGTAGTTCAGAACGCCCCCAACCCCACCCCAGCGGCCCCCTCACTGTCCCCCTGAGTGACAGGGAACTTTCCTCCTCCTGGGCTGCCCCTCTAATAACTGAGCTTCTGATTCTTGAGACCAAGTCATTGCCTTTTTCAGAACGGCTTTGTTTTTGCCTTAAAGTCCTTCCTTCCACATAATGCACTGGTTTTCCCTCCCCGCGCACCCCCAATCTCCAAAGGCTTGACTACATTATAATTTCAATTTACACGGTGTGGGAAAGATTTGTGCAAAGGGTCCTTTTTTGTTTTTGAAGAATTCATCATTGCTGTTAAGAAGCTTAATATAAATTAAAGGAGGAATTAGGCAACATTAAGACATCAAAATGGGGGTGTGGGCGCCCGTTGCCTCGCCTCCACCCAATCAAAGGGGCTGCGTGGAGCCCGTCGAGTGTGCGCTCGAGAGCCTCAGAAAGCGCAGTTCCAATAAAGGGCCTGTTCTGTCGCCCGCCTTCCCCTAATTCCCTTTGTTGCAGGGACAGCGGAGTACATGTCTGATAAAAACTTAATCACCTTATCTTTTTAAAGCAAATTGCATCTTTGTTTACATACGGGATCCATAGCAGGAAGAGAAAGGAGAGAAAACCAGGCAGCTTTCCCAGCCCCAAGCAGCACGTTAAAGGCTTCCGCTCCCAAGGATAAATGCGGAAAACCAGGGCTGACAAAGAGATGGCGGGAGGGTTCCACAGTCACCAGCACCTCTCACAGATGAGGTCAGGGGCCCCAGCAAAGGGAGCCAGCCGACTGGTGTCCCCAAGGGCTGTCCCTCTCGGCCATTCTCTCCTCTCTTCCCCTGCAACCTTCCTATTGGCTCCTGTGGCCAGCCAGGCTCTCCCTAACCCGCTAGGCCCTCCCAGCACCAGCTCGCCTCTGGGCCTTGTGCTGAAAACCAGGCCTGTCCTCCTTGGGCCTCTCCTCTCCACTGGCGCTGTCAGAGCTAAGCTTGTACAGGGCCCATGCCATCCTGGGCCACTGGCCAGCAGAGGGATCTGGGTTCCAATCTCAGCTCCACCACCAGCTACAGCAGGGCCGCGGGCAAGTCCTTGCACCTCGATGTCCCTGCAGGATGGGGCAGCAGCAACAGCCCTGTGCAAATCGGACACAACAGGGCCCCGCCCTGTTTCATGGCCACTACCGCCCTGGCCGAGTCCGCCTCCGGTTTCTGTGCCCTCCCCACCCCCTGCAGCCCACTCCCAGCTAGACTGTCCTCCAGCCTCGCCCTCAGCAGCACATCCTGCACAAGCCACCACATTAGCCACATCAGAGGTCTCATCAGGCACTGTGCCACGCGTACCTCCTGTGACCACCTGTGACCTGTGCAAGGCAGCCTCATTAACAGGGCAGGCATGCAGAGACGCCTTTCTTCAGGTGAAGTTTGACGGTGGATCCCACTGGGTAACGGTGCAGCCATGCTGTTTGAAGGACCTCAGCCTCGCTGCTCAGGGTCACCTCGCTGACAGAGGTCCCCTCCTTTGGGCAGCCCCTCTTGCTCCCAGGCCAAGCATCCAGTCTAGACTCAGGACCTGGCTGGATTCAAGGCCCTCTGTGGCCATCCGTCTCGGCCATCCCATATGTCAGCCCAGCCCAGCTTGCCAGGCATGTCCCTCTGAGCTCCCCAGCCCTTCTGTCATCACCAGGATACTGACCCTAAAAAGGGCTTCCCCCCTCCGCCCCCCCCCCCCCCCCGCCACCACCCCTTACCCCGGCTCTCTTTCTGCCCTGTCATTTATTTCGGCTCTTTCCAAAGCTGCTTGTTCTAGGAGGGGAAGCTGGGGCGGCTGGAGTTGGCTGCAGCCCCACGGGGCCACCGAGGGGGCCGCTGACCCCAAGCTGCTTGCAAGGGCTCAGTTCCCACTGGGGGGTGCAGGCCGCCCACCAGCGTGGAGGCCCTTCTTCCAGTCTGGCCCCCAACATGAAAGCGACGCCAGCAATTGGAGGCAATTTGCCGGCCTTTGATGGCCATGTCAGGGCGGCACCCGCGGCCAGGGCTTGGGAAACTGTTGTGCTTCCCGCATTCTTCCCTGATTACCCCCGGCCCAAGCCAAGACCCAGCAGCCTCCAGCCCACTGTGCCTTTGTGTGGAGCTGGCACTGGGTGAGAAAGGCCAGCCCGGCCCTGGGAGAGTGTCCCCAAGGAAAGCCATGGCTAGCAGCGTCACCCCGAGGTCAGGCCGACCCGCCCCCACCGCATCCCAGGCTGGGCTTGTTGGAGAATGGATCGGGCAGCCCAGCTCCCGGAATCCTGAGGTCTGGGGAGAAGGAGCAGAGAGGTCTCCCTCTGGAGCAACGGCCACGGTGTGAACTTCACACACGGAGCTCATTTAGCTCTGTGCCCACCCTGCCAGGTAGGGAGCCACGTTCCTGCTCACATGGAGCAGGGGGCCTGCTGTCTGAGCCTGGGCTTCCTGGGCCATGACCTTGCAGACAGGTATTTCCTAGTCTGGAGGCACAGGCTCTGTGGAAGCATTTCTCTCACTTCCGCTGCCCTGCACACCTGGGCGAGACTGCTCCTTCCCTTTGCCTTCACCTGGCGCACCCTCCCTGAGCCCGCCTGCCAGGCCCTGTGCCCAGCACCAAAGAGGCAGTCCCCCCAACAGGCCACCCGGGAGATGGATGCAGAAAGCAAACATTGGGGCGCCTGAGTGGCCCAGTTGGTTAGATGTCCGTCCGACTCTTGATTTTGGCTCAGGTCGTAATCTCAGGCTCATGTCGGGCTCCACGCTGAGCATGGAGCCTGCTTAAGATTCTCCCTCTTTCTTTCTCTCTCACCGCCTCCTCCCTCTGCCCCTCCCCCATTTTACGCATGTGCACATGTACACACACACACACACGTGCTCCCTCTCTCCAAAAAAAAAAAAAAAAAGGCAAACGTCATGCCAAGTAGCGTTCCAGGAGGGAATCTGCTCCGCTGGGGCAGGTGAGGGAAAGCGTTCTGACAGAGACAGTGGCAGAGTAGGCGTCAGCCAGACAGGAAAGGCGTGGAGGAGCTTTCCAGACAAAGGGAAGTCGTCGGAGGCCCTGCTTGATTTCTGCGGGCTGGAGTGTAAGCCGAACGGGAGTGAGAGGAAGCAGAGGGTGAGGCGTAGAGGGAGGTACACCCTGATGACCCAGGGTCTTGGATGCCAGGCAAGGCCATAGACTTTGTCCTGTTGGAGCCCAGAGCTCCGTATGTGCCTCCGAGCAGCCCCTCCACGGGTGGAGGAGGACCCGGGAGGAGGCCCCCCGGGGGACAGGGCAGCAAGGCTGGGGAGCAAGGAGCAGACCCTCAGGAGGCTGTGGAGAGTGATACCCTAAGCCTGTGCCTTCCAGTTACTGCCCTTGATGCGGCAGCAGCGTCAGAAACCCTGGGCTTTCAGTGGCCACAAAGGAGCCATGAGCATGGCCTGAGGTGGTATTCAGCTCGTCCTTCACGGGGCCAGATTACTGCAGAGACGACACCATTGGCCCAGAGATGGCAGTGAGCTTCCTGGCCCACGGCGGCCTTAACCAGGACGTGGAGACGAGACCTGGCCCGGGGTGACAGCCACCTCCCCAGCCTCCCCTTCCTCCCCTGCCCGCCCCCCTGGAGCCCTCCTCCCTCCCCGCTGCCTCCCCGTGTGGCCGTGCATTCAGCAGCCAGACTGCACTGGGCCGCACTCCGCTTCCTCTGGGCCTGGGCGCAGGAGGCCATGCCAGTGGCCCGTAGGAGATGGCCCCATGAGCACCCAGGCTCACAGTATTAACCTCGGGAAGTGGAGAAAAGTAGAAAGAAGAGCATCGCCTGTAACTTACCCCCGATCTCTGACGGCCTAGTGGATAGTCTTCTAGTCTTTCTTTCTGCATCCCAGAGTTAGAGCAGAACTCTTCCAACAAATTTGTATTCCTGTGGCGTTTTCTTTTTTTTTTTTTTTTTTTTTTTTTTTTTTCAGTTAATTTTTAAGTTTGCCTTTGTGTAACTGTGAACTCTTCTCAGGTGTCACTTCATCTCCCAGAATATTCTGCCGCAGCAAATGCATGCCAATCCCGTCCTGACTGCCCTCCCACGGGTCTCAGCACCCTTGTAACTCCACAGGCCAACGCACCTCCTCCGTGGTGCACACAGACCTTGGGATCGGGTAGCCTCACAAGTCCAGCTCTGCCTCTCCAGACCTGTGTGACCTGGGGCCTGTCACTCTCCCGGGCCTCAGTTTCTTCCACACTGGGCTGTGGGGGTCAAGTGCCCGCACGTGTAGTGGCATCTGTGTATACAAATCTCAGGTTGTTTATTGGGACGGAATGCCTAGAAGTAGGTGGCTGGGTCCATGTGGTGACCATTTGGGGAGCTTAGTAGCCAGTGCTCACCCAGCAGGGTCTCAGAGGGTCTCTTCCAGCACTTTTCATTCGTAGTATTCTTTGAGCCCCTCCCCCCCGGTGAGCCAGGGAGTGTTCTAGGTGGTGGGCTTGCAGCGGTGCATGCAGAGACAAAAATCCCTGCCGTGGTAGGACGTGCATACAGCAGGGGCAGAGAACAGACATCAAAATGAGGAACTTACAGCAGTATGTCAGAAGGTGATAATAGCTATTGGAAAAAAATAACTGGGTGGGGGGGTTGGGGCAGGAGGGGAAGATAGTGGTCAAGAAGGCCTCACCAAGAGGTGTCATTTGCACAGCGATTAGAAGGAGGCGGGCCTGGGAGCCACTGGAACTCCTGGGGCGGATCTGCCAGCAGAGGAACCAGTGAATGCAAAGGCCCTGAGGTGGGAATGCACCTGGTGTGTCAGGTGAGGGGGACAGTTCAGAGACACAATGCAGGCCAGCTCGGGTGGGAGAAGAGGGATGCAGAAGTCAGAGGCCAGGAGCTCCAGACATGCTCCCAACGTCAGGGGCCATCCCAGGAGGGGCGACACATGGCTACCCAACCCATAGGGCCTCTCGAGGGTGCTTCAGGGGGAGGTCCCTAAGAGAGGACGGTAGCTCCATGAGAGTGGGACCGTCCTGCTTGCCTCTGTATCCCCAGGGCACACAGGAAGTGTGGGGAGCCCTGGTGGATGCTGGGCGGGTGGACATCCCTCACCACTCTGAGCCCCCAGAGGTCCCTGGGACCCTCCCTGATTTGGGCTCCCGAAGAGCCTGGCACACAGGGAGCACTATGGGGACTCGGTAAGCTGCGGTCACCCTGTAGCCCCACCAGCATGTAGCCACACGTCCTCATCCATACTCGAGCGTCAAGCTCATTCCCACCCAGCACTCAGACTCCCTTTGCATGCAGACCCTTGCCCAGGTCTGCGTGCGGCCAGTCCCTGTCACCTGGTCTCCGTTCGGAACTCTTCCTCAGAAAAGCCTGCCCTGGGTGCAAGCGACCTGGCCATCCTCCCCTCCTGGTGACACAGCACTTTTGCTTCCTTGATGGCCTCAGTGGCTATCTGGATTATCTTGCTGGCTTGTTTCCCCTCTGCCTCTTCTCAGACTAGTAAACTCTGTGGGGGCCAGGCCCTGGTCTGCATGTTCACCGCTGTCATCTCCAGTCCTAGAGCCTCCTGTGAGCGTTTTTCACTGAAAGACACAGGGGCAGGTTGGGAGAAGCCCGGCGATTAGGTGGGCAGCAGCTCCGACCCCCGACGCCCTGACCTGCCCTTCATTTCCCTGCTTTGGCTGTTTGGCTAAGGGGAGGAAAAAGCCACTGCAAAACGAAGCAGCTCCCAGCGACGTTTTCCGCAAATCCTACAGCTTCGGCAGCACCAGAGAACAGGCCCATGTTGGGGAGATTTTCTTGGCATTGTGTCCAGGCCACCCCAAATGGAGCAGAGGTAAAGGAGCCTGACCATCTCAGTAGAGCAATTAAACGGCCGCATGTTTGCCTGTGCCAGATAGATTTTCTGGCTCTGCCTGCTTTGGGCCGTGCGAGGTATGCACCGTGTGTAATGAGAGCCAGCGCGGGCGAGATGGACCGCCGATTGGGCCACGCCTGTCTCCCCAGCCCGGCGCAGACGCCGGGGAGCCCCGCGCCTCTTCAGCCATCAGACCTCCTGGCACCACAGGGAGACAGGCCGCCCATGCCATTTGTCAGGGTCTGGTGCCAGCCACCTTCTCTGTTTGCAGAAGGAAGGCCAGGGCTCCGATTCAGGGAGGCAGATACCTGCAGGCCTGGTGCTTGCTTGGGGGCCTGGCCCGGGGCCATTCCCACGCCCCATCCCAGAGGCACGCAGACCAGCTGGGTGTGGGGCCTGTGATCAGACACCATGCTGCGCAGCCAGAGGGTGGCTCCCCATGCTAGGGGCCCCACAGGCTCCTAGCGTCCCAGAGCCCCATTCACATTGGCCACAAGTCCCAGCCTTCCTGGGCAATGCAGGTGGTGCAGGCTCTGAGAGGCCTGTGGACAGGGAGACAGTCCTTCGTGGAGGAGGCAGAACTTCCCCAACAGACTGTAACCGTGTCCCTTCAAGCAGCCTCCTGGCCACCTTTCTGAACATCAGGGAACTGCAGGGCCAGTACAGGATGCTCCATAGCCGATGGTCCCCTGCACAACCATTTTCAGGCGTTTGCTTAAGGGGTACCCCCACTGAGGGCTGGGCTGGCCGGCATCTGCCATCAGAAGCAAGCCCAGAGTTCAAATCCTCGCTCTTCCGGACCCTCTGTGGGGCCTAGAGGAGCCCTCCATGGGGCCCTCTGTCTTCTCATCTGTAAGATGAAGGGCTTGCTGACATCTTCAGCAAGCATGCGTGAATGCCTGGTCTAAGCCAGAAGAATCCACCCACCGCTGCCGCCCAGAGCCCCCAGCTGGTTAAGACACGATGTGCAAAGGTCCTCCAGAGCTGCACATCTGCCTTTTCGTCTCAGGCAGACAGCTGGCACCCAGCCAGCACTGGGGCAAAGGAGGACACCCTTCACGTGCTGGCAGATGCAGATCAGGGCGCCCCGGGGCATGCAGGGAGGGGAGCCCTCCGCCTGGTGCCAACCCCCAACTTCCCACCAGCTCTAGACACCCGGCCTCTGGGTCCACTGGCTGATGTGACCCCTCTGTGCCTATTAGAAGTAAGCGCCCTCTCTGGGGGACACAGGCCTGCCAGGACCCCTCTTTTAGCAAGCACAGTGTAGGCTGGACTCCACCCCACTGGCCTCTCCCCAGGGGAAGAAGGGTTGGACCCAGCTCTCCCCGTAGCCGCTCCAGGAGCTGCCGCCCACTGGGCCTCCCTGCCCCATGCAAGTCTCACGGTGCCCCCTCAGCTCACCCCCCAACAGCCCTGCCAGTCTGCTCCCCCCAGGTTCCCCCAGTGGGGTCGTGAGCGGCCTCAGAGGGTGAACGCCTGCCCCAGGGAGCTCTGCTTGTGCCGGGCCAGTCTGAGGTCTGACCACAGCCTCGGGTGAGCCGGAGCCTCGGCCCCTATGCTCGAGGCAGCCGAGTGCTCGTCCTGGCCAGCAGCCCCCAAAGAGGCCGCACCATGGTACGACCAAGCAGTTTCTTCATACAGACGAGCCCCAGAGCAAGCCTGCTGTTCAAGGATGAGCAGGGTTTCTTCCCATTAGCAAGGAAGGGAAGGGCATCCCAGGCAGAGGGAACAGCATTTGCAGAGGCCCACAAGTGTGACTCTGGGGAGCCCAGGGACAGTCGTGTGTTCCTCAGGGCCGCAGGGAAAGTGCAAAAGCAGTGGGTGAAGGGGCCGGAACAGTTGGGGTTGGTCTGAGTCAGGGTTGTCAGCAGGAAACTGATTTCCACTTAATCATTTGTCCAGAGGGAGTGAATATAAAGTCTGTACACTGTATGCAATGGAGGGAGTGGCCAGAGGGGGGTTGAAAGGAGCCGGTAAGATGTGGTGGGAAGAAGTAGGGGCCACCCCCACCCTGCATGGGACAGCGTGTGCAAGAGCCCAGGGGGAAGGACCCCCGACAGGAGCTCCGGTCTTAGGGAGCAGGGATCGTCACCCCATTTGCTCTCCCCTCTTGTCCTCTGATCCACTGGAGCTCCCATTGGCTGGACCCAACCAGAAACCAGAGGGCCACAGGAGCCCATATGCCTTCTGCAGAGGCCAGCCTCCCAGGCACACAGAGGAGCAGAGAATGGATCCCCAGGGGCAGCTGGAGAACTCCTAGCCCAGGGAGCCTCAAAGTCAAGCTTCAGTGCATGTGTTTTAATGTGAGTGCTCTGGGAGACAGCAGGACCATGTAGAGCAGGAGAAGGACATGGCCACCAAGTGTGGGGCTGATCCCCACTGGAGCCTGAGTGCAGAGTGCATGGGTGGGCAAGGGACTGGGAGACGGAGGCAGGGAGCCCTGCTGAGCTCCAAGCTGGACAGACCTGCCGTGGACTAGCGTGGTGCGGGGAGGGGCCAGGATGCAGGGATTTAGGCAGCAGAGTGGACCATAGGCCTCAGGGGTCCGTTGGCTGGGGAAGGAGGTAGAAGGGGGCGAGCCTGCCAAGGTGGCACGGGGGTCCTGGCTCGGCTTCGACGGGCGTGAGGGTGTTGCAGAGTTGGGAGAAGGGGACTTGGAGATGTGCTATTTCAGGTGTGTGCCCATCCGGGCCGGTGAGGGGGCAGGCTAGGGATCGGCAGGCTAACAGGCTCTCTTTCTGTGCCTTGCAGGTGGCCTCAGCCCCGAGTCCAAGAAGATCCTGACGCCCACCCTCAAGAAGCGGGGCCGAGCCGGACGAGGGGAGGCAGCCAAGCAGGAGGAGGGGGCAGAGCGGCCCGAGCCCACACAGCACGTGGCCCTCAACCTGTCTTTCAAGCGTTACGTTTTTGACACCCACAAGCGCATGGTCCAGTCTCCCTGAACGTTCCAGTGACCTCCCCCGGGGCCACCTTGCCCAGGCCCTGGGCTGGGCCGCGATGCCAAATGCCCAACCAGATGTGCCTCGACCCCCTTTAGTACATCCCTCCCCATGACTGGAGGCACGGGCCCCCGGGCCTGGCACTGAGCCCCATTGAGAAGCCTGGAGGATGCGGGGGCAGTGTCACCAGTGCTGGGGCCGAGAGGGTCTGTCCCTCCACCCTGGCACCCTCCCACCTACTGGTGGCCAGTGTCTCCCCGGCTGCCCAGCCGGCAGCCATGTGAGGGCCAATCCATGCCCTGACCCCAGGTGGCCTGGCACTTGCCAGCTGCAAATAAATGTCCTGTGGTGCCTGCTCTCTCTGCTGGTCTCTGTGATTTCACTGGGAGTGTCCCTTGACCTCTGTTCCTAAGGGGAATATCAAGAGAATTGCCAGGGTTCCTTCCCAGAGTGGAGCTGGGGGAGGGACCAGAACTCAGAGCCCAAGGGGGCAGAGGGATCCACAGGGTGTCAGGCCCCTAGGCCAGACTGGGTGGCCCCTGGGGTCTCCTGGGCCTTGAGAGACATGGGGGTGCTCTAGGCAGCCAGGTCCTGAGAGGGCTCTGCCAGGAGGGGCACACATGGGGTTCTGGGGAGTCGTGGGGTGCCAGGCAGGGTGTCAGGGCAGAGGCAAGCCTGCTCCGTCATTCCCACACCAGGAGTCCCTAGACCTCAGCCCTTGAGCTTGGGGTCCGTACTCCCCAGGGTGTGGAGGTGCAGGCAGGTGAGGGAGCCCTGTGCAGAGTACACGGTGGGCCAGGAACCATGAGCACAGGCCTCTTCAAAGCCCAGGAAGCCCCCGCTCAGCTCCTCTGCCTCTGCCCCACAGGCCAGGCCACCCCACCCCGCCACCCGAGCTGTGGATACTCGGGAAAGAGTAAGATGGTGAAACCAACTTAATGAGGGGAAATCAAAGTCTTTAAAGACATCTGTAGACAAACAGACGCGCTGGTGTTCCTTGATTTGGCCTCCAGACAGACACAGGGGCCACCCTTTTATCCTAGTGATCGGTGCATTGTGCTTTAACTTGCAGAACTAGCGTCAAAGATACTAACGGGGGGCAGTGGCAATCCACGGGCTTGGAGGGGCGCGGTCCTGGGGCTGAGGGCAGAGAGGAGAAGGGAGTGGCGTGCAGGACGCGCTGTATGTGTGGGGCCTGGGCCACAGGCGGCAGCGTGCTCGAAGGGCACGTGTGAGGGCAGCTGGCCAGCACGCCTCCCCAGCCCTCACAGGGACGGACCGTTAGGCCAGGCCAGGGACAGCAGTCAGGGGTGACAGCTGAGGGCTGGAGGCTGGGAGAGTTCAGGCCCGGCCCCCACTTCTCCCCGGGCTGAGAATGAACTGGGAGAGGGCTGGGTGCAGGGAGAGGGAGGCACTGCTTGCAGACCGTCCAGTGGTTCCTTAGAGCCTCACTGCCACCTCCTGAGGGGACACCTCCAGTAACAGCAGTGGCACTTCTTGCCTGGCCCTCAGCCTTCTGCAGGCCAGGGTCCAGGCCACCTCCCGTGCCTACTCAACCCTTTGGAGTGGACACAGCTGGGAGGAGCTGGGGTCTCCCCAGGCCCTGCCCCTTAGAGGAGGAAACTCCCTCCGGCATCATCCCCAGCGTGGAACTCTAAGGCCAGAGCTGCTGGGTGCCCCCCAGCCCGGCCGAGTCCTCCCTGACCGAGGGGTGTGAGGCTGGCCCCTCCCTCTGTGCCCCTTCTGGGTGTCCCTGCAAGAGTAGCCCTGGGCTCGATGACTCCTCCCTGGGAAGCTGCCCCTCCTCTCTGTGCCTCCGGGTCCTCCACCTGAACCCACCTCCAGGGTATCCCCTGCCCCGTCCTGCCCTTGGCCACATCATGCAGCCAGCAGAGCCCCACCCCCACCCCCCGCAGGCATAGAGGGGTGCCCACCGAGCAGGACCTAGTTCTGGGGGCAGATCCATGGGGGAGAGGGAGATAGCGTGGACTCAAGCCACTGCCTGGCCTCTCTGCCTGTGTGACCTTGGGCAAGTCCCTTAACCTCTGTGCCTCAGTGTCCCCACGTATAAAATGAGAACAGAAGCAGCTGTTTTGTGGGGCTCTTCAGGTACTGGGCCCATCGTGTTACCCACTGCCCTGAGGACGGGACCAGCACACAGGGTCTCACACAGGAAGGTGAGGGGCCTACAAACCCCTGACCAGTGGTGCGGGCCGCCCCAGGCCCAGCTGTGTGCCAAATCAAACATCTTTCTGTGACCGTCCCCACAGCCACCTGCACCTGTCTCCCTGCCTCCCACCTCACCTGAAGATCACACTCCTTAAAGCCCAGGGAAGGAGGCGGGCTCAGGTGGAGGACACTGAGGCACAGAGGGGAAGGGAGAGCCGCCTGGGGTATGACTGACTCCCAGAAGCCTCAGCCCCCTCCCCCCCAAGAGAGTGCGGTGAGGCGGCCTGCTCTGAGAAGCCCCTATCGGGCCTGGCATCGGAAGAAACCCGAGCACCCATTAGCAGGCTTGGGCCAGGGCACAGCCTTTGAAGGAGAAGGGCAGCCAGGGTGGCTGGACAGGGGCGGGGGCCAGCGCCCAGGGGCATTCTGACGGGCAGTGGCCCCTTCCCCTGGCTCTCCCGCCAGCCCTAGGTGCTCCAGAAGAGAGTACAAGCACACTGCAGCCACCATCACAGACGGAAACTCCCCAAATCTGGGAATGTCGTCTGGGAAACATCGCCTCAATTATAGATGGGGGAGGTGGTGGGAGCTGGGGCTCAGCCGACCGGTGCCATTGCCTAGGCTCTGGATGACACCCTTGCCTCAAGGCCTTGGGTGTGTCCTTGGAAAGAGGTGCCTTCTGGGACCCTGCTTTGGGTGGGTGGGGGGGGGGGTAGGCACAAGGGGCAGCAGCACCCCGCCTCGTGCTCCCACCCACCCACCCATACAGAATGAAGTCATGGGCAGGCGTCCTGCCACCGGCTGGGGCAGGAGGGGCAGCCGTGATTGGCAGGCCCCCAACCAGCGGGGCTAATGCACCAGCAATGAGATAAGGCTTATCTGGAAATGTCCCTGGAATCGAGACTCTGATGGAAACAGGCTTCTGGGTTAATATATTTTTGATAGATAAAGTCTCGTAAACGGGAAGCCCTGGGGGCCCAGGGCAGGAGATGGGGCAGCTTCTGTTCTCCCAGGCCTCTTGCCCTGCCGGGGTGTGTGTGTGTGTGTGTGTGTGTGTCCCAGGTATCTGTGTCTGTGTATGTCTGGGCATGTGAATGGATCTCAGTCTCGGGTGTGTATGTATCTCAGGCTGGAGATCTCTGGTGCATCTGTGTGGGAGTGGGGTTAAGAAGAGGGGTGTCGGGTCCAGAGTGCACAGGGTGGCAACACATGTGTCCAGGGCCACAGGGACTTGCAAGTGGGTGGGGCCTGGTCCCCAGGACCTGGTGGGACGGCAGAAAGCTCATTGCCCCCGTTCTATGGACCCAGAGCCCCCCTCAAGGTGAGCCAGACCCTCTCAGTGCCAGCTCACCCTAGGGCTGATCCAGGCCTCGGGCCCTCCCTGCCTCCTCTGCCTTCCCCCGGGGTCAGCATTTCCAGGTCTGCTTCTGGAGCCCAAGGCCAGTCCTGCTCACAGCCTCCCACCTCCTTGTTGAGCTCTGTCTGTCCTCCGTCACCATGACTGGGGCGAAGGGAGGCCTCTCGCTGAGGGACCACCTAGGCAAGGTCTCGAAGAAAGAGTAGGAGTTAGCCAGGGGGAGGAGGGTACCGTCCAGCAGGGGGCACAGCAGGAGCGAGGGCTCCAGGAGAGCACTTGGTAGGGCCTTCGTGAGGAGGGATGAGGTCATGGTTCCCAGTCTCCCTCCAGCCCCTACCGGGCCTCCAGGAGCCTCCACATAGGCAGCCCTGATTAAAAAGAGTAATTAACACTTGGCTGATAACAGAGTCATGCCATTAATTAGCCAAGCTCAGCCAGCACCAGGGCTTGATTGCGGGGAGGCAGCGGAGGGATGCTGGTGAGGGGGGCCCTGCGTACTGCCTTGGGGGGCGGCCGACCCCAACTCTGGTCTTGCGGAGTCCCCTGCGGGAGCCCCATTCCCTTGCTGAGTGCCGGTGGAGGGGGCGGGGGGGCAAGGGAAGCAAAGGGGGCAGCTATGCAGGCAGGCTGGGCAGGACCAGAGGCCTTGGAGGCTGCTGTCAGTGGCCTTGAAGGGCACGGAGGGGCAGGGAGAGTGCCTCAGGTCGGGGTTTCAAGAGACCCCTCTGGACCCCAACTTCCTGCCAGTTCTGGACACTCCTATGCTAAATTTCCAGGGCTTGGAGATCAGGGCCCCAAGAGACCTCAGGGCTAGAGGAAGACTCCCAGGACTGGCCAAGGAGCCCAGGGGAGGCGGCAGTGCAGGCTGAGCCCTGGGAGGAAGAAGAGGGCTCTGGAGAAGGTTTGGGGATTCAGGATCGAGGGGTGGAAGCTGGGAGCAGGGACAGATTTGGGAAGAGACCCGGAGTTGGTCATTCTGCATTTATTGAGCACCTCCTGTGTGCCAGGTCCTGGGGTCACAGCCTGGTGCTCCCTGGATGCGGTGAGGTGGGGCACCCTGGATCCCAGACTCCTGTCCTCCCCCAGGCCAGCAGGTCAGAGGTCATGAGCCCCGGAGCCTCCCCGTGTACCCCACCACGAGGTATTGCTCCATCCCCCCACACCCTCCCACGTTATCGCCAGGTCTGGTGGGGAGACAGCACAGCGGAGAGAAACGGCCACTTCCCGTCGCCACAGCTGGGGCTCCAGATAAAGGCCAGCTGGGAGCCCAGGCTGACCTGAGGAGGCTGGGGTAAGGGGCCAGGTTCAGCTACCTGCCTGGCCCCTCAAGGGGCACCCCACAGACTCAGCCCTGAGCCCCCAGGCTTCCAGCACAGTCACCACCAACCAGGGCCGGGAGTCAGGCTGCTAAGGGCCACCCTATTCTGCTGGGGCCAAGCCTCTGCTCTCCCGCCCTGCCCACTCCCCACTCCCTCCCCCGGGGTGGGTCCCGCAAGCCCCCCCCCCTCCCCCCCCCCGCCACCGCCGCTAAGGCAGGTGGCCAGCGAGGGTGCCTGTGGCCAGGCCACCCGGGGTGGCAGGGCGGGTAGCATCCGTGGCAGCAAACTCAGCCTGCATCCCCACGGCCGTCTTCCTTCGCTCACCCAGCGCCACTCTGTCTCTGGGTCTCCACATCCACCTCTCTCGAGTCCAGTTCACTTCTCCCACCTGCCACACCTTGAGGCCCGGTCTGGCCCCCGAGCTGTGTCCAGCACAGACCCTGCTGGACAGCCAGCTGACGGGGGCAGGTTGGAGGCTGAGGAGTGCAGGCTCGGGCGGGGGGCGGGGGGGGGCTGGTCACCTGCGAAGCACAGGCACCACTGGAGTTTGGTCAGCCCTCCCCTCGCACCCTTTCTCCCTGCATTTTCCACCCCAGCATCTGTCCCTAGGTGTGATCATACCCGCAGCGTCTGAGGGCCCCTCCTCTCCCCGTCTCTTCAGTTCCCTCTGAGGGTGAGAAGGCCCAGAGGGGCTCCCCGGCTCAGATATAGAAAGGCAGGGTGGGGGGACAGGCCAGGTAGGGGGCAGGAGCCAGGCTTTCCCCAGAGCTCCAGGGGAAGGCCTTGGAAACAGAAATTTCCCAAGGGTTCCGGGGCTGGAGCCCACACCAGGCCACGGAAGCCAGGCCTGGCCCATCCTGTGTCCTCCCGATTCACTACCCAAGCAGGACTTGCCACGCCAGCTCCTTATGCTGTCCCTAGACTGTCCTCCTACGGCCACTAACCTCGCCCACACCCAAGACCACCGCCTCCACCATTAGCACTGGGGACCCGCCGCACGTGGGGAAGGTGCGTGAGACCACTGGCCAGGAAGGAGGTGCTGTGAGGGGAAGGGGTGTGGGGGCGGGGCTCCGTAGAGACGGGGAGGGGGGGGTCGGGAATGATTAGGAGGTGATGTCCTCTGCTGGCCTTGACGCTGCTTGGGTGCAAGAGGGAGCCGGGAGGGAGGGAGGGGACCCGGGACACCTGGGCAGCCTCTGCAGGGTCACTGGGCACAACGCGGGCCCACCAAGAGGGGAACCCAGCAGCGGCGCCAGGTCTGGCCAAGACCTCCCGATGAGCATGGTGTGGATTCCTGAGCCCGCCCGCCCTGCGCAGCCCTTGGGTAGGGGCGTGCATCTAAGACTCGGGCGGCGGCAAGGGGAGCCCAGAAGGAAGGCAGAGGAGCGGCTGGAGACGGGGAAGGAACAGTCTGCAGTGCTGGGGCGGGGGGCTGCGGGCAGGGCCCCAACGGAAGCGGGCCAGACACCTCTGGGGGCAGGTGGGCGGGAGTGGGCGCCAGGCAGGACTGTTGTGTAACGGGTGTGCTGTGAGATGAGGCAATGCGCTCCCTGATCAGATGTGGAGCCGGAAGATGGGGCGGCTGATAGCCATCAATCGGCAACATCTCGCTGATTCTCAGTATTCGGCAGGGTGGAGGGAAATGCACCCACCCCACCGCCCAGGCCCTCGAGGGGGCCCCTGCAGCAGCCTGGCTTCGGAGCCTCCCCTGGGCTGAGCCCAAGCTAATCAAGGCCGGGCCAGCGTCCTCTGCTCCATCCCCCCGAGGGTCCCCACATTCTCCAGGCCCGTGTCCTCAGCGCTCCTTGTGCCTGATACTCATGCTCTGTGTCCCTGTGGGGCCTCAGACCAGCCCCCTCCTCTCTCTGGGCCTCGGGGCTCCCCTCACAGATGGCTGCCGATGGCCAGAGCAGGGGAAGAGGCTCAAAGGACAGTGGCGCTGAAACAGGAGGTCAGGGCTCAGAGGGTGGTGTCCTAGCCCCCTAGGGGGCAGACATGCCTTGCCCCTCCTGGCACTGCAGGCCCCTGGCTTACAGATGGGCTGCAAGGCAAGGAACAGCTTTGGGGACCCCTGGATCGGCTTCTTGGATTTCCTTCACAGAGGGGAAACCGAGGCAGGGGGAGGATTTGTCCCCTGCCCCAGCCCCCCAGCACAGGAAACCCTGGGGGGGAGGCGGGAAACGGCCGCTGCCAACTCTTGTCCCCTGGGCACAGTGCACATGCCCAGCCCGGTCCCAGTGCCTAGCTGGTCCTGGTGCAGGTCCCTGGGAACTGGGGGTCTCGGTACACACGTGGACATGCTGACCGGCAGGGCGACCGCCACCCCATGGACAGCCGAGTGGGCTGCTGATAAGGAGAGACGGTTGTCAGAGTCACGGGGTGCCACTGATAAACCAGATAAGCATCTCCCGGTGGCCGGAAGATAGTGGGAAGATGCCCAGTCCCGGGGGTGCCCACATCTCGGGTGGAAACACTGAGGCTGCTGGTTCTGCACAGGGCCCACTCGCCCGTCCCCCCAGCCAGCAGCCCCCACCGAGGCATCTGGGCCACTGCTATACACAGTGCAGCCAGGGGACCCTGGCCCGGAGAGGCAGGGCCAAGCCTGAGGTCACCTGGCAGGACCTGCTACCAGGCCAGTAGCCCCACCCTGCCCCCGCCTCCCCTGCCCACTCACCCAGTCCCACCTCAGCCCTAGACAGCTCCGAACAAGCTTCTCGAGGGCCCCTAGCCTGACAGACTCTTTCCACTGCCACACCTTTGCTCACGCTGTGCCCCTGCACTCTTCCCCCCCACGCTCACCCCCTGCTGCTTCATCCAGGCACAGCTTGCCCCTGAAAGAGGGACGATCCAGCCAAGACGAGAGGATTCCGGGAAGCTGGGGGTGTTACAGAGTTGGTGGGGGGACCCCACTGACATGCGACAGACTCGGTGCAGGGTGCATCACGTGCTTTCTCGCTGGACACCCTACAAGGTAAGAATCCTCACCCTGGTTTCCTTGGGTGACTGAGGCCCAGACAGACCAAGTGTGACGTGTCCAAGATGAAACCACCTGGAGGGAGGTGTTTGGGCCGTTGGAGGCCGCGGCCTGGCTCAGGGGTGCTCAGGGGAGGGTTCAGTCTGGCCCTGTGGGGAGCGGAGCACCCAGCCACAGGAGTGAGCTCTGTTCCGTGGCCGGTGGTTTGCAGCCCCACCCCCAGCTCCCCTTCTGGCCCTGGCCCTGGAGGGGCTTTATGGTCCTGAGGACTTGCCCCAGGTCCCCTGGGAGTCGGTGAGGGATGGGGATGTGCCACCAGTCTGGAGGGGTGCAGAGCCCATGCCCTTCCCAGATGGTGCCATTGCTCCCCGGGACAATTCCTGCACCTTGTTCTCCTCCCTCCCCGAGCATTCTGGCCGTTTCTACCTCACAGGTGTGGGGTAGAGACTCAGGGAGGGGACAGTCCCCCCAAAATGCGGGGGTGACAGGGGTTGGGCATGTCACTGCGTTCTTTTTCTGGAGCCCCTGGGAACAAGGCCCTGTCTTCTCGCTAGGGTTGATATCAACTTGAAGCTGCTACGACCATCTTGGTACCACAAAGGGAATGACGTTTACACCACAAAGGAGTGACGTCTACACCGAGGAAAGACTGACAGACAGATGGAGAGAAACAGATTCCTGAAGGTATCCGCTGAATACCTGGAACCAGCTATGCCTGAAGCTTACCCTCAGGTTATGTGAGGCAGTGACTTCTCTTTGATGCTGAAGCTGGTTGCAGTTGAGTTTCTGTTTATGACTCAGAGTACACATGAACAGGATCAGTCAGCAGTGACTCTCGCCAGTCTGGGACATGCCCGGGGCCCCGGGCCCTGCTGCAGACATACGGGAGCCCGCATATGTCCCTGTGGACATGGATCCCAGTCTTGCCCTCTCTGGAAGTCTTTTCCCACAGCCAATACTCCCACCCCAGCTGTGGGGCCTTGGACAGTTCCCTCCTCCCAACTGTATGTTCTCTGTGCACCCCCAACCCTCTCACACACACACACAATTACCCCCTCCTGCCTCGGATGCTCTAACAGCCACCTCTGCCCTCCTCCCTCAGCAGCCCAGCAGGGTGCCGCACAAATCACCACCCGGGATCTGGATGGATTCTCACGGCTGCCCACCCACTGGGCCCCCTGAGACCTGGCTGTGCCCCAGAGTGCACACCTCTGCTGTGGCTGGGGACAGCCCTTTATTTGTTCCACATGCCCCTTACCTTTTTTAAATGTTTATTGCCAGCTTTCGAATGGTAGATTTCATATTAAAACATGATCTTTGCCACTTACTGACTGTGACCTTGAGCTACTTATTGACACCTGTGGTCCCTTCCCAAAGCTGGTGATGCCAAGAGCAGCCCCCACGGCCCTCTC
This sequence comes from Prionailurus viverrinus, assembly GCF_022837055.1. Classification (NCBI taxonomy): domain Eukaryota; kingdom Metazoa; phylum Chordata; class Mammalia; order Carnivora; family Felidae; genus Prionailurus; species Prionailurus viverrinus. The sequence continues at coordinate 57,101,025 of NC_062562.1, read as the reverse complement.
TGTCTCTCACATCCTCCTTGGCACCTGCCCAGGGTCAGTGTCTCCTCGCCCTAGACCACCGGCTTGGGCAATGGCCAACACTTCTTACCGGTACCCCTGCTCTGCCCTATAGCACCTGCAATCCGCACTCACACCAGCCGGAGGGCTGCTGTTCACACCTGTCATCAGTCTTTCTTCTGTGGAGAACCTCCCAGGTCCCCACCTCCCTCAGGTCTACACACGTGCCCAGTGACCTCCTGAGACTCCTGTCCCATTACCCTCCCCAAACCCACCTGCTCCAGCTCCACTGGCCTCCCCACCTCAGGGCTTTTGCACTTGCTGTTCCCTCTGACCCCGTTCAGCCTGCTCCCTCCCGCTGCTCTGTGAGGCCCTGTCTGGGTGCCTGAGTAAAAGTCACCCCCCCCCCCCCAGGAACCCTCTCATCCCTCCTTGCTTTCAGTGTTCTCCTTAGAGATTATTACCTTCTAACACACTGAATATCTTGCCCATTTACCTCACTTACTGTCAGTGTCCCCCATGCGAATGTGAGCTCCAGAGACAGGAGTTTCTGTCCGTTTGTTCATCCCCAGCACCTAGCACACATGCCGGGTGCCCCACACTCTTTGGGCATCCGTGGCTGTTGAGGATTGAATGAGTTAGCCCATGTCAAATCCCCGTGGGTCCCTACCATGGAGCATATGTCCCCGTCAATGGAGCTGGCCCAATCATTGCTGTATTTACCCTTTCTGGCCACGCTGGCCTGGCCTATGTGCCCCCACAGCAACCTTCACCTTCGGGCAATGGGGTCGGGGGGAAGCACCAGCAGGAGAGGGAGTGAGCGGGGGGAAGGGCGGGTGCCAAAAAGTTGTGTCATCATGAATCACCCTGCTGGGCAGCTGTGCTCTCGGTCCTGGGAACGACTCCTCCAGGGCCAGAGAGCCAGAGCACGAATACCCAGGGTTGTCCGTCCACTGCGAGTCAGGGCTGCCCCCCTTCCCAGCACTTGCTGGCCCTCTCACCCTGTCCCCTACTCCCCCTCCTACTAGCTGTTCTTTCCACCAGCTGCCCTTGCCCTGCTGGCTCCTTCTCTCCGCTCAGGTATCATCTCCGAAGAGACAGCTGACCTCCCCGGGGAGAAGTGCTCCTGTCCCTCTCATCCACGGCCCCCAGTTTAGTTATCTGTAGGGCTGTTTCTCAGTGGTTCCCCTGGTTAGCAGAGGGCCCCCCAAAAGAGCATGAGGCTCCCGGCAGCAGAGGTCTGTCTCTGCTCCAGTGCCCAGAACAGAGCCTGGCACATAGTAGGCGCCCCATAAATGCAGGCTGAATCAGTTGGGAGAATGCATGGTGCCAGCCTTCAGAGCAAGCTCATCAGTGGGAGGTACCTCCTGTGGGGGCCATCCTTGGCCAATGCAGGCCTTGCGTGGGGCCCAAGTGCACTGAGTTGGTCTCCGGGACTTCTTAAGGGCACAGGGAGCCCCCAGGGGTCACAGAAGAAGGTCCCTGAGTTGGAGGAGAAGGCGACCAGAAATGGAGGCAGATACCCACAGCCACAACCCTCCCTCCCCGCCACTGGCCCCCACCCTGTCCCTCCCTGTCCCCTCTCCCACCCAGGCGAACATGGTGAGTGCAGTTCAGAAGATGCTGGTTAGGACCACAGATCCCTGAGCAAATATGTTAATAGTCTAGAGGAGGAGTTGCCCAGGGAGTCTGGGAGGGGGTGTGTGCAGGAAGGTATGCAAGGGTCGGTTGTGTGTGGGTCTCGGCCTGACCACGGGGGCCATCGTGAATGGGCCAGAGTTTTTAGGGGGGGTCTGTGCACAGGAGCGGGAGCACATGCAAGGCTGGGACACCTGTGGGGAAGCTGGCATGCACCTGCATGTGCCAGCATGGGACACCTGTTCGGATGAGTCTGATCACATCTCTGGGCCGGGCTGTGTGCACACGTCTGTGTAATGGCCCAGGCAGGTGCCCTCTGGCATGCGCCGGGTGGTTCTGGAGCCTGCCAGGTGTGGGTCCACGAAGCTGCGTATGTGGGTTTCAGCAGGGGTGTGTGCAGGTGTGCGGGGCACGTGTGTGGGGCTCTGCACATGTGTTTCCCTACACCCAGCCTGAGTGAGAGCTGCAGGGTCAGGCAGACCCAGTTCCCTGTCCTGCCCACTCTGACCATCATCACCTTGGACGGGCTTTTCCGAAAAACGGGATTTTATCACTGCCTCGGGGTTGCTGCAAGAATTTGGAACAACACATGCACTGACTTGGCGATTCCTTAGCGGTGTTTCTCATCCTCTCACTTTACATGTTGCTGTTCCCCACCCCGGATCTGGGCCTCTGCCCCCCCATGCCACCTCCCCAAGACCAGGGGACCCCTGTCACCCTCCCCCACGCCATGCTAGGCAGCCATGATCTTCATCCCCATACGAATTAAGGCAACAAATGCCGTGTCGCGTTGGTCAAACTGGTGAAGACTTAAAAAGTCTGATAACATCAAGAGCTGGTGGACAGGTGGGGTGATGGGAGGTCTTGCCCACGTGTTTAGGGAGGGGATGTCGCACGGCTGCTCTGAAGAGCAAGCTGCTGCATCCACTAAAGGTAAAACGCAAGTGCCCTGTGGGCAGGACCACACGCCCACGCGTGCGCCCAAGGAGGAGCAGAGAAAACAAACCATCATCGGTGTGGAGCGGTCCCCAAACACAGTGGGTGCCCTAGGGAGGAGTATTCTACAGCAGGTGGAGGGAATGAACCCCCAGAATCCTGCGCTGGATCCCAAAACAGGTGAAAAGAGGTTGCAAAAGGCTACCTGAAGAATGAGACATTTGTCCCTTGAAAGAAATTCCGTCAAGCAATCCATGTGCTCTGTGAACACAGGTGTATGTATTTAGGTGAGCAAGGATGCGCTCCGAGCCAACAACCGGTGACTGTCCCTCAGAGGCCGCTGGAAAGGTGGTGGACAAAGGGCACTGTCGCCTTACCTTTCATGTTTCCGTTTTTGCTCAAAGAGACCGTGTGGCTTATTAGCCAGGAAGTAAAGATGAATGAGGGACAGAGCTCTGTGAGGCGCAGAGACGCAGAGGCGTGGGCCATGAGGGGAGTCCTGAGAGCTCCTTGTTAGGCACACCACTTGGCCCAGTTTTCCAGAAGACCAGCCCTCAGGGCGGTCCTGTGTCTGTAGACGAAAGGGTGGCCCTGAAGGGTGAGGCCCTGACACTCCTCTGTGACTTCCCTGGATTCCCTCCCGGACCCCGTCCCCAGGTTAACCCGGAGCAGTGGCAGCCCTGAAGCCCCGGACATCTCCGGGGCCCCAGATCTTTTGGGCCCCACTATATTCCCCCATTGCGTGACCTCCACCCAAATCTCCAGGCACAGAGCTCAGCATGACTCTGGCCTGGAAGGGTGCCCTGACATGACTGGTGGGGCCAGGGATGACCACTCTGGGTGAGTGTGTGGGTAAGTCTGGGCAACCCAGGGAGACAGGGACAGGCTAAAAATTCATCTCACCCTCAGCACCCCCTCAAAGCTGCAGTTCTGGGACCAGAGACTGATTGCAAGAAGAGGCCGGGGGCCAGCTAGCCCCTGTGGGGCTTGTCAGACCTGGGGGTTCATGCCTGCACCCCGTGCTGGTGCAGGAGGGGCAGCTGAGTCCCAGAGATGGAGACACAGTGAGAGACATACCAAGGGAAAGAGTGAGAGAGATACCAAGAGAGACAGAGTGAAGGAAATAGGGAGAGAAAAGAGACACGGAGAGTCCCAGATCGCTCCGCTCCGTGCACCTGCAGAAGGGGCGACAGAGACAAGAGACCAGCACGGGGAGGAGAGAGAGGTGCGCTTTGGGCCTGGCAGGTCTGCCCTGCTCTGATTGGCTGGGACTGGCTGCAATTAAAGCCCATAATTGATTCCCTGGGATGACGAGGATCATTTCAATGCAGAGAATTAAGGTTTTCTTCCAAGATGGAAATAAAGATTAATTTGCAATTTCCTTCCTCACTGCACACAGGAGAACAGGCCCTGCTGGGGAGAAATCTCAGCCCTGGCAGGTGGGCTGGGGGTGGGGTGGCCTTTGGGGCCTGGAACCCCAGCCTCCACTGCAGAGGGAGAGAGGCCGGAGCAGGGAGCAGCCCGGAAGACGACAGCCTCCAGGCCTCTGTGCCCCCACGGCAGGCCCGGAGGGGCCCAGTCTGCCCTTCTGGGACTCGGGGCCTCTCTGAGCCTCGGGCTGCCAGCTATTTGATACTGCTGCAGAGCCCGGAGGGCATTAATCCACGTTTGAAGAGCCCCTCCAGTCCTGGCTTCAAAGCAGGGAGGGCAGGCGCTATGACGCATCAGTCCCCACCGTGGTCTGATATCCAGAGAGCCACAGGGAGAGGTGGTAGGAGAGCCCCTGAGGGGAGGAGTGGGAAGCACTTCTCCCTGGTGGCTCCTTTCCCAGCCGCTGGCCTCCTTCTGCAACCCCCAGCAGAGCCAGCTGAGCCCCGGAACTAACACAGGGCCTCCCTGGGAGGATATACATGCTGGAGCCCAGGAGGTGCTCCTGTCTCTTTGGCCTGGGCACCCCCAGACCCCCAATCCTGGGCCCTTCGCTGGGGATACTCCCAAGCACGGCCACATAGGAAGGCTCCAGAGAGGAGCAGCCTGACCACCCGGGGACCACCCCTCAGAGAGGCCTGCTCAGTCCCAGGAGAACACCAGCCAGAGCGGGGGAGCGAGCGAGCCCAACCACACGTGTGCCCCCCAGGAGCCAGTGTGGCATCCTCAGGCCTGGGTGCACTGGGGGCAGGGTCCATCGCTGCCTCCACGCTGTCCAGGCCCACACCCTGCTCAGGCTGGGTGACCGAGTTGGGCTCAGAGTCCCGGCCCGCGCAAGCACGGCCTGTCTCCCCGCCTCACCCTCCGGCTGGGGGCCTGTGTGAACAGTCGGACAGCCGCAGCTGAGAGGAAGCCCGCTGTCTCTGCGGTCTTCTGAGATCTTGGCCTCCCAAGGGTGGGGGGGCTGTGCTCCGCACGCCCTGAGCGAGGCCTCGAGGACCCCCAAGAACTAGGACTGGGCTCTCGGCCTGCTGTGCCTCTGGGACACACCGTGCTGCACCGCGGGCCCCACCCTGGGAGCCACCTGCCCCGCGCAGCCCGAGTCCGCCGGGGGCCGGCCACAGCCCGTTGGGTGCGAACGGCCTGGATCTGGCCACCGTGCCTCCTTGGCCAGCCTTTCCTGAGGGCGACCTCTGCACGACCTCCGGAGGCACACAGGGACCGGGAAGAGCAGGTTTATGAGCAGAGGGGCCAGCGCATTCCTCCTGGGCTTGCCCAGCGGCCTCTGCCTATCTCACCCTATCTCACCATCACGACAGGAGCCCCAGGCCACCCCTCCCCGCCCCGCCCCCCCCGCCCCCCCCCCCCCCCCCCCGCAGACCCCACGTGCTCAGGACCTCGGACTGCATCACGTCCCCGAGCCCAGGTTACCGGGGGTGGGCCTGGCCCCACAACAGGGACCTCCCTCCAAGTCCGGTCTCCCTTTTACACACCTCCAGGCCCTGGGCACTCCCTGCACACTCCCCCCGGGGCGACTGACAGCTGGGAGAAGACAGCAACCCCGCTGAGTCATGAAGACTAGACGCCCACGCCGGGGGGCCGCGGTGGTCCCTCTGAGACGCGCCCATGGGTTTCAGTTCCGCCCTCTGCGCCCGCAGCTCCACCTGTCCCCGTGGCCCTGGGACAAAGACCTGGGGCAGAGATGGGAGAGCGCCCACAGGCCAGCAGCTCACCCCTCACCCTGCCGACGCCCCAGAACTCTGAGCAGAACCACGCAGAGCAGGACCTTCACCTCCAAAGAGCTGGGCCCTCGGGTCCTTTGCCTTCGCCCCGGACGTCCTGAAATGCCTCTGGCTGCTGTTGGCTGCTGGCTTTTGTCCATTTGTTCAACCAATAATTGGACCAAGGTTTTCTGAACCTTTGCCAGGGACCCGGCGTGGCTTGGAACAGCCCCTCCCCTGATGAGGGGCACCCAGGAGGGCTGGGCAAGCTGCCACCCTGGCCAGAGGCCCACATGTCCTTGCCCACCCTCTACGCCATCATGTCTGAGAGCCTTAGGCCCACCTCCCGGGAGACAGCGCCCAGGGTAAGCCCGGGACAGATGCCCAGATCCTTCGTTCTGTACCCACCAGATCTGCTGGGGGCACCGGGTAATAAAAGAAATCACAGACACCCACTGCAACCCGGCAGCACCCCAGCAGTTGTGTGAGCAAGGGGCTGGTTCCCAGAGCCCACGGCAAACCACAGCAGCCCTGCTTTTAACAGCACAGATGGATCTGGGATCCAGTGAAGCTTGGAGCAAGTGTCTCACCCTCTCTGTGCCTCAACAAAACAAAACGAATATTAGACCTGCCTCACTGGGTAGTGGTGAGCATGAAAGGGGTACACAGCCGGTACTCACTAAGTGCTCTGTGGCAGTCACTTGGGAAACCAGTTTGGGTGTTTCTTAAAAAGTGAAACACAGAGTTACTGCCGGAAAGTGGTAGGAACCCAAATGTTTATGGATGAACAAAATGTGCTATACCCACATCCCCATGGACTAATTACATAGAATTTATTCAGCGATAATATAATAATAAAAAGGAATGAAATACTGGGGCATGCTACATGGGTGAACTTCAAAAACCTTGTACTGAGAAGAAGCCAGGCGCAAAGATCACATACTGTTTGATTCCATTTATATGAAGTGCCCAGAAAAGGCAGTCCCCCAGAGACAGAAAGTGGATGAGTGGGTGCCTAGGGCTGAGAGATGATGGGCTGGAAGAGGTGGAGGGTTTCTTTTTGGGGTAATGAAAATCCTCTAAAATTGATCACGCTGATGGATGATGTCCGAGGCCGTGAATGTGCTAAAAGCCACTGAATCACACGCTTTAAACGAGTGAATGGTATGGTATGTGAATTATATCTCAAGAAAGCTGTTTGCAAAAACATTGAAGTTACCTTACGACCCGGCCATTCCGCTCCTAGATATTTACCCAAGAGAATTGTAAACATACGTCCACGCAAAAACCTGTACATTCGTGTTCGCAGCAGCACGATTCAGAACAGCCAAACCGTGGAAGCAACTCAAGTGTCCATCCCCTGATGGATGGACAAATAGTATGTGGTCTTTCCAACGGATGGAATATTATTCGGCCGCGAAAAGGAGTGGAATTCTGACCCACGCCACAACGTGGATGAACCTTGAGGACCCCACGCTCCGTGAAAGAAGCCAGACACCAAAGGTCAAACGTTGAATAATTCCACCTGCACAGAATGTCCAGAACAGGTAAACCAATAGATACAGAAAGTTTGGTTCTGGGCCAGAGCCTGGCTGCATGAGGCACCAGTGTCCCGTTCCCTGGGGGCTGAGGGGCAGAACGGGGACAGAGCTGCGTGCGGGAGGCCACCCAGGGACATTCGTGCAGGCCACCCGGCTTCTGTCCCTGGTAGGAACCCCACACCCCCACCCCGTACCCCACCCTGCCCTGGCCAGCCAGCCAGGCTGCTCTCACAGCCTCAGTCTCTGCCTCCGTCCAGTGGGTCTCCCAATACCTCCTCCCAGGGCTGCAGGAGCGGCTGGTGAGACTGCAGTGGAAATCATTTTGTTCTTGTTTTTAGGCGGGCTTATTATTTGTCGTTTCTGTGAAGGAAATAGTTCAAACATGCAAAAAACGCAAAGCGCATAAAACAGTGAACTCCCATGCCCCAACACCAGCTCGAGCCATGAGAAGTGACAGAGCCTGACGGGCTCCACAGTCCTGGCCTTCCCGGGGCCCTGTCCTCGCTGCGGAGGCGGCCCCGCTCAGGGAGGCAGGGGGACCCGGTCCCTCCTCTAATTCCAGGTTTGGGCCGATGGAAACTCGAACCTAGCCAGGACTCCCCTGCTCCTGGCACGGGGCACCCGGGGGCCCCAGAATTCTGAAAGTCTACAACCCTGCGTTTCAAACCCTGTTGTTTGGTGCATACGGTGAAAAGCACCCTCTTCGAGGTACGGTTCTGTGTGTTTTGAAAAACATACCGTTGTACAACTTTCACCACGGCCGGAATGCATGAGAGCTGCACCCTCCAGCATCCTTCATGCCCCCTGCACCCAGTCGTCCCGCTGGGCTATATTTGCACTGCCACCGGGCTGTTTTCTGTCCCTATTTGCATCACCTAGAATGTCATGTAAATGGGAATCCCGTCGTACGGTCGCCCGTCTGTCAAGGTTGGTTCCTGCCACTGCTGTGTAGCATTGCACCCTGTGAGTGTACCCCAGCCCGCCAGCTGAGCGGGGGTGGTTTCCAGTTTGGGGGGACTATAAATAAAGCTTATAGACATATTCATCGATTTCTGCTTGAGGAAATGTTTGGGCTGTATGATAAGTGTGTAAGTATACACTTCATAAGTATCTTATAAGTATATTATAAGTATACACTTTATAAGTATACAGTCAGTGTTTTTATTCTGTCAACCAACACCTTCTTATCAGGCACCCACTTAGGGCCAGGCACTGAGCAAGGCCAGGGATGAAAGCGGCCAGGATGAGTAAGGCCCTGCCCTCCTGGGACTGCCAGTCCATTGGGGGAAGCAGATAAGAAACAAGAAAACTCATGAACACACAGGATCATGTCAGATAGGGATAAGAGCTCTGAGGGTACAAAGGAGGGTGACCAGAAGGAGGGGGTGATCAGGGAAGGCCTCCCTCAGCACGTGAGTTTGAACTGAGACTAGGGATGAGGAGGCCCCATCCAGTCAGTGCAAGATCCAGGGCAAAGGGTTCCAGGCAGGGGACTGAGCAGGTGCAAAGGCCCTGTGGCAGGCACTTCATGATGCTGTGACTATGATAGATTTGTTGGAACTTAACTGTGTGCTGGGAATGTGCTAAAAACCTTAGAGACATCTTCCTATTTAATTCTCATGGCAACCCAAAGCTGAGGGATCACAGTCATCCCCAGCTTACAGCCAAGAAACTATGAGGTTCAGAGAGCTGTCACCTGTCTCAGGGCCATGAGGGGCACAGCCAGGGTTTCAACCCAGTGGGACTCATAGAAGTGTGCTTAACACCGGGTTTCTGACCTTCACTGGAGTCCCTCCCTGCAGTCCTGCTGTGTGACCCCGGTGGATCACAGGCCGTCTCTGAGCCTCCACGTTCTTACCTGTGAAACCGAGCAGGGCTTGCCTGCCTTGAAGCCTGTTCTGGGAATCGTCTTGGCACAGAAGTGCTGGCAGTGGGCACACGGCTGTTCCCTGTGGCAGGGACAGAAGCAGCCGGGCCCCTGAGGAGGGTGAGCATTGCACTGCCACCGGGCGCCGACAGAGGGCAGGAGCGGCCCGCGCCTCCGCGGCCTGGCCGAGAGCGCACGGTGGAGTAGCAGGGACGCAGCATTGGTCTGGGAACTGGGACCCGTGCCGGGCGGGCGCTGCACTGGGTCATGCCCCAAAGTACTCTCAGGACGTGGGCACCCCTTTTAAAGTACTCCTACGTGGGGTGTAAGACTGGGACGACCCAGGGACGGGGACCCAGTTAAGGACAGGAGTAGGGGTACAGACGGCATTAGAGTGCCAGCGTTCCCAGGCCTGGAAGACTGTCCTCTCAGACCCACCCAGCTCTGGGCTGCCCCCACCTCTGTCCTGGGAGGGGGGACATCACAGCAGGTCCCTGCCCTCCCTGCGTGGTGCAAGGGGGAGGCTTCCTCCAGGAAAGCCACTTGTAGAACCTGGGAAAACTGGCCCTCACTTCCAGAGAGCTCTTACTGGGTTCAAAGCCTGTGAAGTCCACTTGAAATGTGGCCAGTTTGAACTGAGATGCGCTGAATGGTCAGCACACCCCAGACTTCAAAGGCTTAATACGAACAATGGATTCTAAACTATCACATTAATCATTTTTTATATTGATCACATGTTGAAACGGCAGTTATCTAGGATATGCGGGGCTAAATAAAATACAGACACTAATTTCACTTTAATGTTTTTAAATGTAGCTATTTAAAATTTAAAACTACAGGGGCACCTGGGTGGCTCAGTCAGTTGAGCGGTTGAGCAACCGACTTCGGTTCAGGTCACGATCTCGCGGTCCGTGAATTCAAGCCCCGCATTGGGCTCTGTGCTGACTCTCCGGAGCCTGGAGCCTGCTTCGGATTCTGTGTCTCCCTCTCTCTCTGCTGCCCCACCCCCCGCTCATGCTCTGTCTCAGAAATAAACATTAAATAAATTTTAAAAAAAGAATTTTTAACCTACACACGTGGCTTTCAGTCGTGGCTTGTGTTCCTTTGCACAGAATGTGCTCGTCTACATGTTTTATGCCTGTTAGCCCATTTGATGCTCACCTAGTCCTCTCCGTGAGGCCTGTACCATTATCCCCATTTTACAGATGGAGAAGCTGAGGCCCCAAGCGGAGACATGACCCGCTCCGGGCTGGGTACGGGTGCACACCCGGCAGTGCCGCCCCACAGGCATGCCAACCACCCTATGCCCAGGTACACATGTGCACACGCATGACACAGGCAAGTGCCCAAATGTGCATCACAAGTGCACAGATACACATGTAATAGATGGACGGGCCCGTGCACAGACATATGCCACCTGTGTCCCAGCGGACACACGTGAAAATGGCTGCATCCGGTCCGGTGACAGCCTCGCGAGCACATGTGTCCACACTCACGTGCATGGCCCCCTGCTCACGCCCACACACACACACACACACCTGCACCCCCCAAGTGCCATCTGGAGGACTTTTGGGGGTCCCGCTGCTGGGCCTGATGGTCCCCCTGCTCACCCAGGCGTGGACTTGGGAGGGTCCGACCGAGACCCCATCTCTGTGTGCAGGAGCCGGAACTGAGGTGAGCTGGTGCTCCTGCTTGGGGGCCCTGCCCTCCGCTGCCCACCCTGCCCGCCACCAGGCCGCTGTGGGCCCTTCCTCCTGGCTGCAGAGCATTTGCATAAAGCTCCCCAAGCCCACGGATCGCATTACATGGAGGCCCGATGATAATCTTTGTTGAAATAATATTTAACACATGCTGCACTTTTAATTAACTATCTGAATAATCTCAAATTAATACCAGAGCTTTAAAAATAAGTTTTCATTTTCACGTTGGGTAACATAATAGTGGCCCGGCTGGCCCGTTTCCCCCTCCTTTGATTTAATTAAAAGCCCTTTTGTGTGTCTCTTGTCACTTCAGAAACAGACAAAAGCACCCGGGTGGGCGGGCCGGAGCTCCTGGCTTGGGGGTCCAGGGCCTAGGCCAGGGCTGGGGTCAGGGCTGCCCAGGGTCCTCACTCCAGCCCTGGGCCGGCTCTGGTGTGGCCATCCTGTGCACAGCACATTCCAACTTGGTCACAGACACCCATAGGTCACCTCTCCTACACCTGGACCTGTACCCCACACCCCGACAGGCCTGCCTATGTGCTCCCAGGGCCAGGCCCTACAGACAGACCCACTCCCCCTGACACTTCTTGCACCTGCAAATAGACACACATGCACACGCACACACGTGCACGCGCACGCAAGATGGTGTGGAAGTTGACGGCTGAAGCCGGTCTGGGCTGGGGTTAACAATTCACATTCTCAGTCTGAATCTGAGAAGACCAGAGACTGCCTGGCCCGCGTCCCATCTCCAGCTGACTCTGAGTGCGCGCACGTGTGGGAGTGTGTGTGTGTGTGTGTGTGTGTGTCGCCGTTATTCTGTCTCTATCTCTGTGCCTCTATCCCAGGCTTGACGCTTCTAGAAACAGAACCCGGCAGGCAGCTTCCTCTGGCCATTCCTGCTTCCACGGTGCCCTGGGCCCCAGCCCTCCCTCCTAGGTCTCCTCCTACTGCTGAGAAGCAGGCAGGAAGGACGGTTTTTTCTTGGGGTCTTCGCCTTGCCCCCCACCGGCAAGCCAAGTCGTCCTCCTCTGATCAGAGTCAAGGCTGAGGGAGGCCTTCCTCGGGCAAGCGGCCCCAGAGAGCCCAGTGGGGAAACTGAGTCCCTATGGAGCCTTGGTTTTCTCTGATAGGTCCAGGCTGGTGGGAAGCTTTCTGCAGGAGGGGGATACATGGCAGACCCCACCTGCCGAGACTGGATTCTTGGCAGGGGAAAGCAAGATTCATTTGGTTCTGAAGCTGAAAGTCAGAAATGGCTCAGTGGAGATGAACGGCGGCTGGGTGGGGGGTGAGTGCATCGCGTGGCGCCACTCTGAAAGCTGGGGGCAGGGAGCTCGGGCCTCCCTGGGGCCCAGGGACAGTTCTGAGGCCGCCCCACTGGGGTTAGAAGTGGCCACATCTCCGCTCCCTCCACACATCTGGTTTATTCACCCGATCAGCAAACACAGACGGGTTGGATGCATGTTGAATGAAGGTACTGAGCCTGGCAGGCACACAGCAGTGAGGTAAGGGGGTCCCTCCCCTCACCAGGCGCCCATGGTAGGGGGGTGGGGGTGGCTGGGAAGCTGGGCTGCAGCCCTCTGGGTGGGTCACCAAGCATGGGTGGAGAGTCCGCATGCGAGCTCGGCACTCCTCCTCCCTCCACCCAGGGTCCCGCCTTCCACCCCAGTGCCTGGTCCTGGGACTTGGAACAGGAGCAGTGGAGCCAGATCCTGGGAACTGACTGCCCTGGGGTACAGCTCCCCCCTTCTCCACACCAACCGGTCACTTCTGGCTCAGGCTGACCAGCCAACCCTGGTCAGCTGGGACCCAGCGGACTCCTGCCCCCAAGGCTGCCTGGAGGGGCGGGCGAGCCTGCTCCCACCTACTGCACACTGGCAAGCGAGGACTGGCTGGGCCACCCGGGCACCTCACCGCCCCCCCCCCCCATTGTCTCACACAAGCACACGGTCACTCACAGCCGCTCTGTCACACACACGTGTGTTCACTCACACACACCTTCGCACATGTGGTCACCCAAGACCACCCACACAAGTGAGCACGGCTGGCTGGCCCATACAGATGAGTGACGGTCATGGAGTGGGTGCCAGCAGTCCCATCCACCTGCTCTTCCTCCTGGGCACCCAGCCAGCCAGGGGAGCCACATGTGGGGCAGGAGCTGCCCTCGTCCTGAGCATCTACTATGTGATGGGAGCCCCGCACAAGCTCCAGGAGTTCTCACGGATCTCAGGGAAGGGCAGGAGTCCCTCTTACAGACGGAGAAAGAAGCTCAGAGAGGCAAATTAAGTTGTTCAAGGTCACACGGGCAGAAATGAATGGAGCCAGGCCTGGAACTCAGCCTCACCAGCCAGCCCACCCCTCTGTCTCTTCAAGCCCTGAAAAGCTAACCTGCAGGGGGCCTGCCCCTCGAAGCAAACGGAAAAGTAGAGGCAAGGCTGCATCTGGAACACCCGGGGGACAACCGTGGGGCAGTGCAGCTCAGCTGATCCAGGAGATTCAGAGCCCCTGTTCTGTGGCAAGACCCCGGGGAGCTGGGAGCCACTGAGGCTTGTCTCCCCCCCGCCCCCGCCACGCCTGCCCCCAGCAAGGGGACTGTGACCTGGCCCCACGAATCCCATGAACCCTGTGGAGGGCTACTGTGCACAAATGTGAGGGTTTCATGCCCGGGAAGTACTCAGAGCAGAGGATGCTATCGACAAGCCCTCCATTCGCTCATTTGCCCATTCAGTCGGTCAGTGCACAGGCTTGTGCCCAATGCTTGCAGGCGCTGTCCTGGACCGGTGTGGCAAGACTGACCCAGGCCCTGCCCTCCTAGAGCTGCCCTTCCACTGGGGCAGACAGGCAGTACGCAGGCACCAAGGAGAATTCTGAATCATGATCATTAGCCAGACTAATCAGGGAGGGCTTCTCTGAGGAGGTCACCTGAATGACAAGAAGGAGGCAGCTCAGCAAAGAATCATGGGGGAGGATTTTAGGCAGAAGGACCACCAAGGGCAGAGGCCCAGAGGACTGAACGCTCACAGGAAGGAGGCCCCGGGCAGGGTGAGGGTCTGCAGGGCCAGGCCAGGAAGCAGCCTGGTGGAGACTGGGGCAAAGCCCCAAGGCAGCCCACACCCCCACCTGAGGGCCAGCGGCTGCTCAGCTCCAGCCCACGGTTGTCTGTGGGACCGAGGACCCAGGAGGGCCCAAAGGTTTCAATTTTGCCAGAAAAGCTGAAGGTTTAGAGGTTTTGTTTTTTTTTGTTTGTTTGTTTGCATAAAACCTTCTGGTTTTTTAAATGGCCAAAGGCGATTCAACTTTTTCTGGAAGTGCTCGAGCCACACAAAACCTTCCTGGGGGGCCCAAACTAGCCTCTGGGCCTCTAGCTGGAGACCTCACTAGGAAGTGAGGGCCTGGATTCAAATCCTGTGCCTGCTCCCCACACTTTCTAACTGTTCGATCTTGGACAAGTTGCTTTTGCTACTTCTGGACTTCAGCGCTTTCATCTGTAAAATGGAGGGAATGGTACCTACCTTACAGGCTCACCTCGGGGGGAACGAAAACTTGAATTTCTTCATGCATTCCGCAAATATTTATTGAACATCTACTGTTTACCAGGGACAGTGCCAGGCCTGGGGGATGGGGGTACCACAGTGAACAGAAAACACAAAAGTCTTTGGGGTGCCTGGGTGGCTCAGTCGGCTGAGCTTCTGACTCTTGATTTCGACTCAGGTCATGATCCCAGGGCTGTGGGATCGAGCCCCACGTCAGGCTCTGCACTCCCTCTCTCTCTCTCTCTCTCTGTCTCTCTGTCCCTCTCCCCAGCTCATGCTCTCGCTCTAAAATAAAAATAACTAATTAATTTATGTATTTATTTATAAAAGGGAAAACACAGAAGTCTCTGCCCTGGTGCCTCTTATAGTCCACAGGACATAGAAGATGAACATGTAGAAACGCCACGTAGCAAGAAGAGCCAAGGAGAAGAAATAGGGGAAAACAGGACACAAGATGAGTTGAGGGGGAGGGTTGACATTTTAGATCAGGTGGCCAAGGCGGGCCCCATTGAGTAGGTGGCATTTTAATAAAGGCCTGAAGGAAATGAGGGAGAAAGGCACATGGCTAGCAGGTGGAGTGTGCTCCAAGCAGAGGGAATGGTCAGTGCAAAGGCCCTGAGGCCCGCCTGCTCAAGGAATAGCCAGGAGACTGGTGTGGCTGGAGCAGAAAGAATGGGGTCAGAAAGGGAAGGAGCTGGGGGTTGGGAGGAGATCCAATGGGGCCTGGTGGCCGCTGTGAGGACTCGGGCTTTTCCTCTGAGTAAGGTGAGAGCCATGG
Source organism: Prionailurus viverrinus (assembly GCF_022837055.1). Taxonomy (NCBI): domain Eukaryota; kingdom Metazoa; phylum Chordata; class Mammalia; order Carnivora; family Felidae; genus Prionailurus; species Prionailurus viverrinus. The sequence goes on along the minus strand of NC_062562.1, from coordinate 57,085,889 downwards.
GAGGGTATGGAGGGCAAGGCAAGGCAGGGGTGATGTCTGACTTTGGTTTTGACAGGATCCTTCTGGTTGCTGCTGGGGCAGAAGCAGGGAGAACAGGAAGGAAGCTACTGCAATCATCCCGGCAAAAAGTGATGGGAGCTGGACCAAGGGGCCGCAGTGGGGCTGGGAGAAGCTGGTTAGGCTCTACATTTCGAGGGTCAAGCCGGCAGAGGGGAGGCGGGGTGCAAGCCGAGTCAAGGATGCCCAGGTGCCATTTCCCAGGAGGGAAAGGCAGAGAAAGGGCTGGGCTAGAAGTGCAGGGAGAGCAGGTGGAGAGAGGAGACTGGGGAAAGAGGGTCCAAGAGGGCCATCACATTGGGCCTATTTGAGTCACGGGGAGCAAGTGCAGATGACAGCAAGTGTCTCCGGAAGTGAGGACCCATGGCTTCTAGCAGTCGGTGGCTCACAGCAGGCCAGAGAGGCTGGACGCTGGTATCGTTTGTCATTTGGGGTTCCAGTAAAGGAAGGGGGCCCGGAGGCAGCTCCGGAACGCAGACCCGAGGAGCCAGCCGACACTGTTGATCGTGGGGACCCTGACTCCAGGCCGGGTCGCCTGGGTTGGCAGCCTGAGAGGGGGGTGGGTCTCGGGACCCAGGACTCCGGCGGGCCTGCATCCCCAGTCCCCCACGCCGCTGCGGCCTCCCCTCCCCCCGCCCCGTGCTCACTCCCTGGCGCACCCTCCCTTCCCCCCTCGCCACCTGCGGGGTCGGTCAGATCCGGGCCTTTGTCCCGCGCCGCAGCCCCGCCGCCCCGCGTGGCGCCCCCCGAGCAAACACAGCTGAGCGCCGGGGCTCGCGTGCCGCCCCCGCCCCCCAAATCTTCGGGCCGCGGGGCGGAGGCTTAGCGGGGCAGCTGCGGGCCTGCGGGCGGGGCGGGGGCTGAGCCCGGCCAGGCGCCCCCCGCGCCGCCCCTCCCGCCCCGGCCGCCGGCCGCGCCTTTGTCATGCAGATGGCCCGCTGGCGGCCGTGCTCCGTAATCGGCCGAGCGCCTCCGCACCCGCAGCTGACCCGGGGGGTGGGGGTGGGGGTGGGGGTCTGGGCTCCCGAATCTGGCCCAGGCAGGCGGTGAAGACCCGCTTTATCCTCCCGCCGGGACACCCGATCTCCTTGATGCTGGGCCCCATGCTCAGGTCGCTGGGCTTCTCTGGACCTGTCTGCTTCCTTGCATTCCAGGCAAAGGAATCTGCGGGTACTGGGCCCTGGAGGCTGGGAGCAGAGGCTGAAGTTGCCACCGCCGGTGTGGAGCACGTTTGGGGACCAGCCCCCATCGCTCCTGTGCGCACCCTCCCGCCAGACCAGCAGAGCAGGCCCGCTGCCATCCAGACCTCTGCGGGCACTGTGGGTCGTTGGGACTCCATCCTTGGGCACGCTGGCCTCAGTCTCCCCATCTGTACTTTGAGGGCTGGGACTGGAAGGCAGGGAGAAGGACTGGATGATGCTTGTGGCCTCACAGGCCACAAGGGAGGCTGACTGACATGGGGTGTAAACGCCTGGCACCCCCGTGGGCACCCTTGGTAATGGCACAGAAGCTCAAGATGGCAGGACTCCCTCCCTGCCCCCCTCCCTACCCCTCCTGGCCCCACGGAGGGGTAGTAGCTCCTGTGGGTCTTTGACTGGAGACACGCCCCCTTTCCCCAGAGCAAAAGATTCACCAAAACAGAGGTGACCAAACGCAAAGTTATTTACTGCCCAGTATCAGGCGTCAGGCCTGAGGCAAGACCTGAAAAGAAGCATTCCTGCAGCAGGGATCAGGCCTAGAGGCTCTGCCGTCCTGGCGCCCTCCCTGCAGCACCCTCTCCCCATTTTGCAGCTGAGGAGCCCGAGGCCAGAGAGCGGTGGGGACTGTGGCTCCCCAGCCCTTGTCTTTGCATGCAAAGAATGGAGGCCTGGAATTCATACCAGAAGCAACAGAAATGACCAACATGCGTAGACAAGATGCTTGGAGCCCAGGATGCGCAGAGGGAGTCACATGGCCTCATTGCCCACCAGTCGGGTGCAGAGCAAGGACGCGGGCAGCTGTCGGACTGGGGTCCTCTCCGTGCTGCCACGGTGAGTCCCCATGGGCACCACCGCTGGTGCTCGGCTTGCCAGTGGGAATCACGCCCAAAATCCTGCTGGAGCTTTGGTCCAGTGATCATATTCCAGGAATTTATCGTTAAAGGGAACCAACAGGGCAAGTGGGAAAGCATGCATACGGTGGTGAGTCTTCCGGAGTCCCTCAGAGCGCAGCCCTGCAGGCAGATGGGAGCTCTCCTCCCAACTCTGCCCAGTGGGACTTCGGGCTGTGAGACCTGGGGCAGCTGACCTCAGTTTCCTCATTCAGAAGATGGGAATAACGGCCACACTGGTCTTTTCCGCATGAGGCCACAGTACGCAGGGCCCTTACCGCAGGGCACATTAGGAGCTCGCGGTGGACAGATTTACATGAAGGAAAAGCAGTCCTTTTTTTTTTTTTTTTTTAAGTTTATTAATTTGAGAGAGAGAGAGAGAGAGAGAGAGAGAGCGTGAGTAGGCAAGGAGCAGAGAGGGAGGGAGAGGGAGAATCCCTAGCAGGCTCCACACTGCCAGGGCACAGCCTGACATGGGGCTCGATCCCACAAACCGTGAGATCATGACCTGAGCTGAAATCAAGAGTTGGATGCTTAACAGACTGAGCCACCCAGGCACCCCAGAAAAGCAGGGTTTTTTGATGTGATAGGCTATTAGCAGTCTTTACAAAGGGACATAAAAACCTCTCTGGGCCTCAGTGTCCTTTCTGAACAAAGAAAATTGGTGTTGGGAGCTCACTGGGTGGCTCCTGGGCTCACCCCGGTGGCCCCATCCTCTGACCCCTGCCTTCCCTCACCCTAGCTCTGAGAGCGGAGCCAGCTCAGGCGGAAGAGGTTGGTGGGGAGAGAGATATCAGACAACCTTATAGGAGAGAGCAGGGGAGGGGGAGGAGAAACCAGCTACCCACCACCTTCACCCCAGGCCTTGGCCCTCTGGCTCCAGTAGAGGCCAGTGGAAGGTGGGGGTTTATCTCACACACACCTCCAGGGAGGGGCCTTTATGGCCAGATCCAGTTTCTGGCAGGACTGGTTAGTCCAGGTGGCCCTCGATGGATGGCCGAGATAAGGTCTGTGCAGATTGGCTGGGCTGGGCAGGAGACCCAAGCTGGGCAAAGGCTGGGGGTGGCCCAGGCACAGCCTGATTCAGAGGTGGGATGGGGTCTGCCTCCGTCTTGTCCCAGCTGTCACCGGCTTTTGGGGGGCCATCCAGGTGCTGTCTCGGCACCTCCCACCCCTGCCTGCGGTGAGAGGTGGCACAGGAAGGGCCGATCCCAGGGTGACCAGGCCTGAGGTTGCCCAGGCAGGCTGCACTGCAGGAAAGAGTTTGTACAGGCACGTGATGACGTTCTAAAGCCAAGAGGCAGTACAGACTGAGGTTGCCCGGGCGTGAGGACTCCACGCTTCGGGTGGGCCCAGTTTGGATCGCCTCGTGCCTGTCAGACATCCTGGGAGTCCCCGGGAGCCTGGCTGGACCCGCTGGCGCTCATGGGCTTGGTTCTCAGGGGCCAAGGCCCTCCTACTGTCTCTAACTTCACCATGTCCTAAATAGTGCCTATAAATAGCCCCACCTTTTTAAAAGTTTATTTATTTATTTTGAGAGAGAGAGAAAGAGAGAGAATCCCAAGCTGGCTCCGCACTGTTGTCGCGGAGCCAGATGCGGGGCTTGAACTCATGAACCATGAGATCAAGACCCAAGCCGAAATCAAGAATCAGACGCTTAACCAACTGAGTCACCCAGGTGCCCCTATAAATAGCCCCTTCTTGAAACCCTTCCACTTTGGTTGAGTGCACCTCTTTCCTGCCAGGACCCTGACCAATAAGTTTCTGGGATCCTCACAGCCTTAGGGAGCACTCATGGTTGCCCCATTTTATAAGGGGGAGCCCCCTGTGGGGGCCTCAGTTCCTTTGGACATGGACTTCCCTCCTTTCAGCACAGACCTCAGGAAAGGCGGCCCATGGGACTGAGAGCAGAGCCGGAGAAATGGGGTTTGTATGCATGCGGGAAGTATCTGAGGAAGGTGGTCCCAGAGGATTGGGGGAGCCAGGGCTGACAAGGAAGTGGGGGCGCGGGGAAGCCGGCAGAAGGAGGTGTTGTTGAACCACAGTCAGTGGGATCCTGACTCCACACTCCACCCCCGAGAGGGACAAAAGGGGATACGTAGCCAAAGGCTTCCACCCCGTTGCTTGGGTGGGTGACCCATCAGCCCCCGCACTTGTAGACTCACATAGCCAAGTGCCAAGCAGGACCTATAGGCAGTCCTCCTGCTGCGTCAGAGAAGCCATGGGCAGGAGCGAACTGGGCTGTCAGCCCGCACCTGCACAAAGCAGGTCAGAGACAGCAGGGAATGGCCACCACAGTGTCATGGCTGGGATAAGCCCGATCAGGAGGACTCTCAGTGGGCCGCAGAGGCGTCCCGTACGGTCCATGGTTTCATAGAAAATTTGAGGTTCATGAGGCCAAAAGATGAACAGATGACCGTCATTGAAAAGATAGTCGTAGTTCCCAGAGGAGGTGGTTGCCGCACCCCGAGGGGCCGCCTGGGGAAGCACCAGTGGCCGGGGGTGGGGGGTGGGGGGGGGTGTGATGCGGGCAGGAGCTTTTATTGTGGTTTCCTCGGGAAGGAACAGGTACGGGGGTAAGAGGCTTAGGGTTGGCTGGTTTGAACCACTTGTAGGCTCTGGAGCCTAGGGCAGTCCTGAGTTGTTTGGGACCGGGCTCTGGGGATGCTGGTGGGGGGGAGCAGGGGGGAGTTAGTGGCCCCGAGTGTGAGAGCCCAGTTAGAGGAGGTGGCTGGGGCTGGGGGCTCTGGATCGGCTGGCTTACATTTGAAAAGCACACTCTTGGGCCAGTGGTTTACTCTCTAGGAATTGGCCAGTCCTGGGAGGAGAAGTCCCTCCGGGGTCAGCCAGGCCCAGAGGTCAAGCAGCAGACACAGAAAACAAAAACCCATCTCTTACCCCTCCTCAGCTCCACTCGCCGCCTCCGTTAGATCCAGCATGTCCCAGAGTCCAATTCAGGGTGACGGCCAGCCTTGGTCTCTGTCAGATTGTGATATAGGAAATAGTAGAATGAGCCATGGTCCCTCCTGCGACACCTGGTCCTGAAGCCGCAAGGGATGTTCACCATCTCCTCCTGCCACCTGTTCTGGATCTCTCGCCTCTTCAGCCGGGACTCCCGCGGCCCTCGGTTTGCCTGGTGGGATACCCTGGATCTTCTCCAGGGGTCTGAGACCTCGGTTGCCTTGCCCTGTCCAGCCGTGGTTACGGCCCGCCGTCATTGTCACTGGGCACAGATGGACCAGCAGGAGCCCCAGAGAATTCGGAGTTCCGGAGGTACCCCTCCCTGTCCCCTCTGTGCGACAGCAGTGTCTTCCCCGAGCGGTTATCCTTACCAGCAAGTTAGCTCCCAGGCCATAGCTGTAGCTGCAAATTCATCATATAGTGTCGCTGTGTCCCCTCATTCAGTCCCCAAACCAGGACCTCCGTTCTGGCCAAGACAGGACTGTGGGGCAGGAGGAAAGGATCCCGCAAGAGGGCATGATGGCGGGAAAGACAGGCCCTCCTTCCTCCACCCCTGGCCGTGCTCCAGTTAGGGAACCCTGTGCTGCGTGTCCACCTGGGCTCTGTGCATGCGTTGTGTGGCTGAAGACAAGCCCCCAGCCCTCAGGATGTCCCAGACTGGCACTTGAGCCTAGCCTTTAACGGGCCATTCTTTCTAGATGGGTGTGACCAATGGACCTCTGGTTATATTCCATTGTCACCTCCTTATGGTCTCTGGTCTGAGACAGTATGGTGAAGGACACCAGGGTTCCTTGAGAGAATGAATCTTCAATAACCTAAGGTATTTATTGTATCTCATGACCTAATTTCTCTCCTGTACATCTCGAATGGTCCTAATGATGTGCCATCCTTGGGTAAATTGAGCAAACAATCACTTGAATGATTTCCTGGGTGCTTGGTTCAGATGGGAAAGCGACTGACAAGCCATCTACCCTGGTTGAAAAAAATGTGGCCGTCAGACCTGTGTGAGCCCCTAGGTGGTGACGTGGCCGAGGCCCTACAGCCGGGGAGGCCACCCGGAGAGGGTATTGGTTCCAGTAAAGGTCAGTTGCTGGCCTCTCCAGGGTGGAAGGGATCCAGTGTGACCAACTCGCCTGCGGGCGGCTGGCCAGTCTCCTCCAGGGGTGACCCCGCCAGGGACTCAGCGTTGGTCGTCTGCCACGATGGTGGCAGCATACTGGGGCACACGCACGGTGTCCATCTTGCCACCTGCCACCAGGCTGGTCTGTTCACAGACCCATCATGCAATGCTAGAAGTGGCCCCAGGGCAAGTCAGTCTTCCCCTGGCTGTCCCCCCTCTCCTCCAGGCCGGGTGCCCACACGTGGGGCCCACCCGGTGATCGACTCGCAGATTTCCGCCACTCAGGTCTTCCCCACTTCCAAGCGCATGACCAACCAGCCAGGCTACTGACTGTTGCCCCGGAGTCCACACATAGCCATGGCTCAGGCTGCTTTTCCCTCCTACTCAGAGAGTAGCCCGGTGTCCCGCTCATGGTGCTGCCCCAGGACCGTCTGCCCTCACCAGTCTCCTTCAGGGATGCTCCCGAGGGGGCTGTAAGACGGCAGAGGTCCATATTTGGTCGTAGACTCATCTGTGAGCCTGGCCTCCGTATTTCCTCCTCCCCTCAGTTGACCTGAGGGAACCCTCCCAATGGAGCTATAGGCGGGCAGTGGATTAGGCATCAGAGCAACAGAAGTAGGGAACGTGGGTGGGCGTCCGGGCCGCCTTGTTGCGGACCCGCATCCACACGTGCTGGGCCCGATCCTCAGTGCCCCCCTTCTATCACACAGCGGATCACTGCAGGACCCGGCTGTCTTGTGATTAGAGGATCTGACGGTGGCCATGTCCAGGCACACAGTCACATGATGCCGCATCACCACACGCTCAGGCCCTGCAGGGCCCCTGTAGCATTCCAGAAGCTCGGCTCCTGAAACAGCTTTGCTGTGGTCCTCTGAGCATTCACATAGCAACCTCTCGCCAGGGCTGGCCCGCAGCTCCACCTGGGGCCGCGTCTGCCCCCATCAGATCTGCAGATCACATGACTGAGGAGCAGCCTGACCACAGTCTGAACCTTCTGCCGAGAGAGACTTTTGCTCTGGGCCCCACCTATGCAGTCACCTGATGAATGGGTTGGGGCAGCATTCCCCAGAGTGATGTTGCTGCATCCTGGGGCCCCCTGAGTGCCCCTCGCCTCTTTCTTCATGGTTGGAGGTATAAGGGACAGGAGCTTGTCCTCCCCCGCCCCAGAAGGGAGTTCCCAGCATGCCCTAGGCCTTGAGACTCTTAAAAATCTTCACCGATATGGCAAGCCTCACGTGATTCACTAGGGTTACAAGCGTGCTTGCACAACCCAGTCCCAGGTCCGAGGACCCTGACGTCACCCGTAGAGTGGACCAGCATGACACTTTGCACACATCCAGACCGGCACTTCCTTCTGTGGCTTGTCAAGCTTTTTTTCCTCTCAGATTCAATCCAAGTGAAACTGAATGCAATCCTTCAACGCTGTTAAACCGACGGCATAATACGGTCCACCTCTACACCAGTGACCCAGCTCCATATTTCTGAGCCTCTCTGAGAGGTGTCTGGAATTATGTTCCTTCCAAGGCTGGGGACGATTGTTTGGGGTAGGGGGAACCCGGGAATAATTATTTAATTTCGCTTTTTCATTTTTCTGCCATTCGAAATTTTTAATTAAGAATCCTAAATTTTTATGAAAGAACATCTTAAAAAGTTCAGTGAACACTGCTGAATCCATCATTTAAGCCTCCCTGCTGCGATCAGGTGCATTTCGGTGGAACCAGCTCTGACTGCAGACACTGGCACTGAAGGGAAGGGATGCCCCAGAGGGGGTTGGAGGTGAACTTGGCCATGCATTGGGCCCAGGATTACACCAAGGAGGCATGATCAGTGAGGGGCGGGGATGGGGGGGGGGCAGGGGTTGTGACAGTCTCCACCTTCTAGCAGCTGGAATGTAGGGAGCTGGTCCAGGCCCCAGGCAACATCCAGCCAAGCAGCCTGGAAGTGAGAGAAGGCTCCAGTGCCATTAAAGCCGACTCAGTGGACAGGAAGAACAAAACCAGTCATAGAAAACATTTATACGGCCCTTAGTGTATGCGGTGTTCTAAACACTTTATCCATATTAGCTCATTCAATTTTCCAAACAACCCAGAAGGTAGTCTATTTCTATCCCCATTTTACAGTTGAAACTGATTCAAGGGACAATTTAAGAGCCTGCCAGAAGGAAACGGAGGCAGGAGTATAGCTCTGGAGATGGGCCAGCATGCATGCACTCATGCCTTTATTTCTTTCACCAAATATTTATAGAAATTAGCAAACACATACCCCATCCACTCACATATCTGCCCAGAAAGATGTTCTAGTCTAGTGGGAGAGATACACATTCAACATGTAAGTGCACACATGCATCATCACTAACAATCCTTGCCATGAAGCAACGGTATATAGGAAACTGACCTGACTCGGGGGTCAGGGCAGGGGTCCTGGAACAAAAGATATTTTAGCTGAACCCTGAAGAATATATAGAGGTTTGGGGTTGAAGAACATTCTGGGCAGAGGGAACAGCACGTGCAAGGGCCCTGTGGTGAGCAAGAGATTAGTTCATGAGAGACTCCAGAAGGAGTGCAGCATAGCTAGAGAGTGTGAGCAAGAGGGAGTCTGGTGGGAGATGGGAACCAAGACATGGCAGGGACTCCATTTCTTAGAACCTCATAGGCCGGGATAAAGAGTTTGGATTTTATGCTACATGCATTGAGAAGTTATTGGAAGGTTTTAAGCAAGGCAATCACATGGTCTGAGTTACCTTTTCATGGGACACGTCGGTGCTATATGGAGTCAGGAGGCAAAGGAGAAGCAGAAAGATCCATTAGGAGGCTATTATAGCAAAGTGGGCAAGCAGTAATGGCTGCCTGCTCACAGTGATGACAATGGAGGTTAGGGGCTGCCCCTCCTCCTTTGAGCAGACTTCCTGGAAGCCCCCCCACCCCCACCCCGGGCACGCTTCTTCTCATGTTCCATCAGCAGAGGAGCCTGGGAATCATTGTTCCACGGGACCTTGTGCCCGCTGAAGAATCTGGCACCCTGTTTCTAAGGACAAAAAGGGGGACAGAACACGAAGCAGACATCCAGCAGCTGTGCCCCTGTGATGTGTGATCGACGGGGGTGACGATGCTGGCTGACGGCGGCGGTGGAGGTCAGGCTGTGGACGATGGCAGAGGTGGACGCGGTAATGAGGTCTGCGGTGGCCGTGGTGCTGTTCGCGATGGTGGGGGCGGTGATGGGGAAGGTGGGTGGTGATGGTTATGGCGATGAGGATGGTGCCTGCGCTGGTGGGGACGCTGGTGTGTCTGGTGGTAATCAGGATCTGGCCGGCACCGATGAGGATAGCTGCTATGGTGATGGGGACGGTGGTGGTGGAGTAATGGCAACAGTGCCGGTGATGACTTTCATTTCTCCATTCCCACTCATTCCGGAGCCGGGGAGTCGAACTGGTCTTCTTCCTGCCCATTCACTCCATTCTGAGCAGTACTCATCCTGTTCATGCAAAAACAGACACCCAGAGTCCAAGCCTGGATCCCAAGCTGTCCCGTCTTCCTGGAGGATTTTATTTTATTTTATTTTATTTTATTTTATTTTATTTTATTTTATTTTAGAGAGAGCAGGGGAGAGGGGCAGAGGGAGAGAGAGAGAGACACTCCCAAGCGGGCTTCGTGCTCAGCACAGAACCCGACACCGGAGTTCAATCCCACGACCCTGGGATCGTGACCTGAGCCGAGGTGAAGAGTTGGGTGCTCAACCGACTGAGCCACCCAGGCACCCTTTCCGGGAGAATTTTAATATCCACTTGGACAATCTGTCCCATATCTGGTCTTTCCGTTCCTTGACGATTTCAGCTTAAAAGAGCTCCTCCCGCTGGGCTCTTCCACACTTCTCCAGATCACTCATTCAAACACCCCACACCCTGGCCACTATCTCCTTCCTGCCCCACTGTCTTTTATCACACTCATGTTATTAGATGTCTATTGCTGGTTAAAAAAAAAAAAAATCACCCTAGAAGCTGGCAGCTTCAAGCCACAACAAACACACATTATCTAATACAGTTTCTGTGGGTCGGGAGCCCAGGAGCTTAACTGGGTGGTTCTGACCTATGGTCTCGCCCAAGGTTCCTATCAAGATGTTGACTCTCGTCATCTGAAGGCTTTCCAAGCAGGCTCACTCACCCGGCTGCAAGCTGATGCCGGGCTCATGGAGCGACTTGAGGGTCCCCAGGACATGGCAGCTGGCTTCCCCCAGAGCGAGTGACCCAGAAGCAGATGATGGAAACCACAATAGCTTCCACGACCTCCTCTCAGAAGTCACACTGTCGTTTCTGGTTCCCGTGCGTGAGCCTGTTCGGTGTGGGAGGGGACCACACAGAGACCTGACTATCATGAGGCCATCTTGGATGCTGGCTCCCACAGCTGTCTGCCTTCTTGTCAGCTCCAGAGCAATCGAGCCCGGAAAGAGAAAGCCACACACCAGGGCAGATTGGTTTCAGTGTGCATTCGTGATCGCCAGTGCCCAAGGCCCTCCACACTGCCAGGTAGGGTGCCACCTACTGTGTTGTGTTTCTCTGGCCGAACTATCCTCCAACTCTCTAAACAGCCATTTCAAAACTCGGCCCTCCCTCCTGCTCTCTTCTCTCACTTCGTGTTCAGAAAACGGCTTCACCTCCAATTCCACAGAAAAATAATAGAAGCTACGGGAAGTCCCTCATCTTCCTGGGACCAAGCACACATGTATCCACCTTCCCTCTCTGCTGTTGCAGTAGAGGAATTGTCACTTCCACCCAAGGCCAATCCATTCCCTGGGCCTTGTACCCAGTCCCCTCTCCTTTCCACTGCAATTATCAGTGCAATGGAATTAACCATTATATTATCAACCAGCCCTTCCCCGGCCCTCCTCCTCCTCCTCCTCCTCCTCCCCCTTCTCCTCCTCCCCCTCCTCCTCCTTCTCCTTTTTCTTCTTCTTCTTCTTCTTCTTCTTCTTCTTCTTCTCTCTTCCTCCCTCCTTCCCCACCCCTCACACACACACACACACACACACACACTCCTCCTATTTCATACAACTGTATTCTTCTCAACAAAACTGAAGCCTCCTCAGGCCTCCATTATTCTTCCACTGCCCTCCTTGAACCCCATGGGACCTCCTTGAGTCCCATGACAGGGACTGTGGCATTCACCCCTTTCTCTCCTATACACTGCAGACTCCTTCACAGATCATGGTTCCTGTGACCTCTGAACATCACGTCCCACACAGAAGAGCAGGGCTCATTGGATATATGTCTGGCTCCAGGCCAGGAAAGGAAATATTCAAGATGAACCTCACATGCAGAATGTGAGGGGAATCTTGATCATAGTCTGTGGGGTTGTGAGGATGGGACTCAGGAGCTAACTTGCAGAGGCTCCCACACTGGCCAAAGGTGGGGACAGTTTGAACATCAAAAATTCTGCAGTAGACTGAAACACAACAAAGATGCTAAAAATCCATGTGTAGAGAAAGGTAGCTAAAAAACTTTATTGGTCAACATTGGGTTGGCTAGGAATGAGCTTATTATTCCAAGAACGTTTCAATAAAGGAAAGAACGATCAGATGATCTTCCATTCCTTCTGTGAACTATTTCTCAGAATAACTAGTTGATGACAGAGACTCTCTTTAGGAAAATTCTAGCCAGTAAATGAAAAGGAAATGAGAGAGAGTCACCACTTTGCAACCCTGGAAGTAGGTGTGATCATCAGTGTTTACCAAAATTATTAGTGAGAAGCAGGTGGGGCACTTGGATGGGCCAAGCTGAGAACCCCCAAACCATGGTTCAACCTTAATTTCACAAAAGGAAAGTGATCAGATATTAGGGACCTCAGGAGGTCCTACTCAGGACCTCAGGAGTGCTACTTAGGAAGGACACATTGCTATCTATGCAGCTTCTTGCCAAAAACTCTTGCCTGAATCCGATCAAGCCTCTAGACCCATCTCAAGCCCCTAGAACTACAGGAAATACAGGACGCAAGGGAACATGTTAAATGACACCACAGGGATTGCAATTAGCAAATTACAAAATGGGCATTCTATAGGTCAGATACAAGGTTCTCTAACAAATGAAAGGAAAAACGGAGGGAAGGGGGGTTTGTAAACTTAAAAACTTGAAAGATATATCGGTCAAAGGCAACGGGAGGATCTTGTTTGAAATCTGTTTTGAACAAATCAAAAATGACTAGGGAAATTTGAATGATAGCTAAGTTTTTGATGATTTGTTGCTTTTCTAAAAATTTTTATTTATTTTTGAGAGACAAAGAGAGACAGAGCATGAATGGGGAAGGAGCAGAGAGAGAGGGAGACACAGAATCCAAAGCAGGCTCCGGTCTCCGGCTGTCAGCACAGAGCCTGACGTGGGGCTCGAACCCACGAACCGGGAGATCATGACCTGAGCCAGTGTCAGACGCTCAACTGACTGAGCCACCCAGGTGACCCGAGATTTATTGCTTTTTAGGTGTGGTAAGGACACCACGGTTATGCTTTTAAGTCTTTATCATATCTTTCTGGATGAAATAATAGGACATCAGGGATTTGCTTAAAATAGCCCAGGGTTGGAGGAGTGGATGGGGATATCGTTGAAATAAGATTGGCTGGGGGCGCCTGGGTGGCTCAGTCGGTTGAGCATCCGACTTTGGCTCAGGTCATGATCTCGCGGTCCGTGGGTTTGAGCCCCGCATCAGGCTATGTGCTGACAGCTCAGAGCCTGGAGCCTGTTTCAGATTCTGTGTCTCCCTCTCTCTCTGACCCTCCCCTGTCCATGCTGTCTCTCTCTCTGTCTTAAAATAAATAAATGTTAAAAAAAATTAAAAATAAATAAAAATTAAAAAAATAAAAAATAAAAAAGAAATAAGATTGGCTGGATGCTGATATAGGACTTACTTCCCAATAGCCGTTGAACCTCTCTTCGCCTCCCCATCTCTACCCCAACCCCCCTAGGTGGGTTGTTAGCCTCAACCTGGATGACGGTGACGTCCCCCTAACTGGTCTCCCTGTTGCCGTCCTGGCCCCTTGTCATCCTCTCTGCACCCTGCTGTCAGATGTGTCTTTTCGCCATCCAAATTCTGATGTCACCTTCCGGCTTCACGCCATTTTGTGACTCCCCATTGCCATGAAGATCAAGGTGGCAACACTCGTGCCAGACCCTGCACACTGTCCGGTCCCTGCCACCATGCTCCTGGCTCTCTCTCTCCTGGACCTTGGACTCACGTGTCCCTCCTGGCACAGAGACCCTGCACATGGCACTGATGGCTGGAGTGTTGATGGTGGTGGAGGGGATGATGGTGGCGATGGCAGTGTTGATGACCATGGTGCCCGCCCTTCTCCACACACACCTGGCCAATAGACCCTTGATCAGATTCACACAGGGTGGAGGGCTGTCAGGGCCGATCGCTGCGGTGGCAGAGTAACCCGGAGAGTCCACCCCCTCAATCCGGGAGCTGCCCGGGCTCCTGGCCTTCTCACACGTGTCAGGATTTCTTGTTCCTTTGACCCAGCCTGTACCCATTCAGTAGCGCCCCACCCCCTTTTAACTTACGTTAGCTACTGTGGTTTTCTCTCTCTTGTAACCAGGTAGCTCTAACTGGAACAGAAGGGGAGAGAGAGCGGTGAACTGAGATGGAGTCCATTTGGCCCCTCCTTAGCCCCGAACCTTGTGATGGCTTCCCATCTGACCAACGAAGAAGGCAGCCCTTGAAGGGCCCCTGAGTCCTTGTACATAATCTACTCTTCTACTACTCCTCATTCCATTCTTTGCTTTTCAGTCAATGCCGCTGCCTCAGGGCCTTGGCACTTACTGTGCTTTCTGCGGGGAATGCTCTCCCCACGCCTTCCCCTGGCTTGATTCCTCCCCTCTTCCAGGTGAGAGTTTATGACAGCTTCGACCCGGGTAGTGGCACAGAGCACACGGGGGAAGAATCCAGAGGACGCAGAGTCTGTGAGGGAAGAGGTCGGGATGATTCCCAGCTACCCGGCTGGGTGACCAGCTGACCAGAGGGGCCACCCCTGAGAAGGGACACAGAGTGGGGATCAGATTTGGTGAGGAAAGTGCCAAGCTCATGCTTGGCCTAGGGAGTGAGCGGCGGCTGTGGGACGTCCAGGAGGAAGGCTGACAGAGTGCAGGCCAACGGATCCATAGCCTAGATAGAGCTCAAGACAGAAAGGAGAGTGGGGAGGCAGTGCCTGGGCCAGCAGTGGCAGCCATGGAGAGCCTGAGACCGCCACCCCCAGGGTCACCCTTAGATCTGAACAGTACCCACATCCCGCGTCAGCCGGGCCTTCCGGGCAGAGATCCAGCCCATCAGCAAGAGCAGCGGCCAAGCAAATCTGAACAGAGACAGCGCCACTGACCCCGCTCGGCAAGAAGCACAGACCCTCTTGCGGCGGACGAATCCACAGGCCAGCCTTTCCCGGCCGGCAACCGGGCAGGTAATCGATAAGCCTGATGAATAATTAACTTTTTAATTAAATATCAATTTAAAACAAGTATGGGGAGCGGTCCCTTGCAATTAATGTCCCTGCTCTCCTTCTCTTAAGGGACCCCGTCGGAGGCCCCGGCTCCGGGGCCACATGGCTGGAGGGCCGCACCAGAGTGGGGCAGGGACCCGGGCCCGGTCGGCTTCTCCCCCTCCCCTAGCCACAGGGACCCTTGGGACACCAGGCCCGTCTCCTTTGGCCATGCGGGAGAAGACTGTCTCCACTCAGTGGTCACCACCAAGCTCTGGAGACAGAGCAAAATGGTCCGTGCCCTCGAGGTGCTGGCAACTCGGATGCCGGGTGCAAGACGCCCAGGAACCCGCACATGAAGAGAGGCTGATTCCTGGGTTCCAAACAAGGGAGGAACGGGGTGCGGGGACTGTGGCCGTAAGAAGGCCTCTCTCCTTGGCCGTGATGGGGAAGGGCTGGGAGGATGCTCTGGGGGTGGGAGCCGCGTGGCCGGAGGTGTGGCGCCAGGGAGCGCGTGCGGGTGTGGAGAGGGTTCGGTGTGGCAAAGGGCAGCCGGAGCGTCTGGAGAAGGTGGCTTGTATGTACCCTCGCTGCCACCCCAGAACCCCACGACCCCAGGGGTTTCCTGACCGGCTGCTCGGGTGACCGCAGGCATAACCACGGCGCCTGGGGGCTCAAGTGGCTGGCGGTGCCAGGTTCCTGCTTTGGGGTGTGACAGCACAGTGTGGTTGACGGGCAGGGTGGCCCTGGCCCGGCGCCGCCCGACTCCCGTGCCTCGCAAGGCCTGTGGAGGAGAGGCCCATTGTGCTGGCCAAACCTCAGCCACACTGCCCCTGTGGACGTCCCACCGGGACTAGATCTGCGCTGTGATCCCGGGCGTTGACCGAGACCTGTGTCCAGACCGTTCGCAGGGCTCAATCGAAGGGAAAAATAATGCCTCAGATGGACGAGATGCCAGGGGCTCTGGGGTGGGGGGCTCCCAGCGCCAGGGGAGAGGAGAGAGGGAGAGCTTTGGCAGATGGAGAAGCAAGTCCCAGACAGGGGGAGGAACAGGTCTGGGGTCCCCAGACGGGGGGCCGAGCAGGCCCGGGACCCCGCCAGCTGCCCGCCTGCCTCGTTGCACACCCAGGTGCTGGCTCCGGCCACACCTTGCAGGGCCGCCCTCCTAGTCCTGGCTCCCAGCCACAGCCCCTCATCTCTTCAGCTTTGCTCTGATCCAGACACATCCCACCGCATCCACCAGTTCAGGGGATGGGCACCGGGGACCAGGCAGGAAGCATTTGGAGAAGTAGATGGCCATGAGCTGGCCTCTTACCAGCCCCTCCGTCCCCTGTCCTCTCTCCAGGCCCTGTGGTAGGCTGAATAACAGCCCCAAAGATGTCCCCGTACTAGTCCCCAGACCCTGCCTGTTACCGGAAGTAGCAAAAGGGACTTTGCACGTGTGATTAAGTTAAGGGTCTTGAGATGAGATCATCCTGGATTATCCAGGTTAGTCCAGTATAACCACAAGGGTCACAGAGAAGCAGGCGGGTCAGAGTCGGAGAGGGTGACTGGAGACGTTACACTGTCCACTCTGAAGGTGGATGACGGGTCCCCGGGCTAAGGAATGCAGGCGGCCTCAAGGGGCACGGAGACACTTCTCCCTGGAGTCTCCAGAAGGAATCGCCAACAGCTCGATTCTAGCCCAGTGAGGCCCGCTTTGGAACTCTGGCCTGCAGAGCTCTAAGAGAATAAAGCTGTGCTGCGTTTAGCCCCTAAGTGTGTGGTAATCTGTTACAGCAGCGAGAGGAAACCATTACAGGCTCCTTCCCTGAGAAATCCCGAAGAAAGCGAGAGCCCTGGATTGCCAAGGAAGAGACATGGAGAAGTGAGGAGAGAGCAAAGGCCGCGGGTGGGACCTGGGAGGGTGGTTTGTAGGGCCGCAGGAAGCCAGCGGCTGCCCCTACCCTCACGCCAGCCCTGGGGACCCTGAGGGGAGGAAGGCATACATGAGCATTGCCCACGTATCCCCACACCCCCCAGTGCCAGTGTGAGGGGCACCACGTAGTGGGTAGTAACTCCTCATTTGGGCAGACAAGGAAACCGAGGCGCGGAGGGTTGAGGTGAGTTGCCCCGGGATGGACTCCCATCTATCTGACTCTACCTCCTTCTTCCTTCCAGAACAAGATGGTGCACATCTTGCCTGCAGCTGGAGGCCTGTGTGCCTGTCCCGCCTCCGCTACTCCCAAGGGGGTGTCCCCACTCCATCCACTTGAGTTCTGGCAGGCCTGATGATGGAAACAGGGGTCTGCAGACCTCAGCCCCTGGGCTGCTGGGCATCTGTCTCCAAGAGAGAAGACCCACTCAGGGGCATCAGAGGCTGGCTGTCCGGCCAACCTGGGATCGGGCCACACCCCTCTTCCTCCTATCTGGCGAGCCCAAGCAACTCCCTTCCACCACGAGGCCTCAGCTTCCCCTCCTGTGAAATGGGGTGAGGATCCCCGCCTGTCGGAGCCGCCTTTGCATGCTATGGAGGGCAGCCACTGTCCACAGCATATTGTTTTGTGGACAAAGCAAGGGCTGTTATGACACGGGTAAAATGATGCCCCTTTTGGTTAAAAAGGAAAAATCTATACACGCACAGTACAGCTTTCCAAAACGTTGGCCATGGGCCTCAGGAAACTGCCCCCAGTGGAAACTCTGGGGAGCCAATTGAGCGGTGTGTCTATGGGGGTGTTTTTATTTTATATTCTAGACATTTTTTACTTGTTGTAATAAGCACGAGCTGTAAAAAGAAATTTTGGGTTTGTCCTACGAACTTGTCCGTTAAAGAATTGCCAAGTACGTAGAGGGTGCCGGGAGTCTTTAAAGCTGTTCCGAAATACTGCTTCTCACTGAAGCCTCTGGCTGGGGTCAGCCTCAGCCGAATCACCCACGGCCATGCCGAGCACTTTAGGTGGAGATGCCTGTCCATGGGGTCAGGAGAGAAAAGGGCAAGTCCAAGCAACAAAAGCCCCACAGAAGGACAAATACTGCATGATTCCACTTCCGTGAGGTCCCTGGAGTCGCCAAAGTCGCAAAGACAGCGAGTGGAGTGGTGGGTGCAGGGGCTGGGTGAGGGGGACGGGGAGTTAGTGTTTAACGGGGACAGAGTTTCAGTTTGGAGAGATGCAGAAGTCTGGAGACGGATGGTTGGGGACGGCTGCACGACAGTGTGAGTATACTTGGTACCACTGAACTGGACACTTAAAATGGTTAAAATGGTAAATTCTGTGTTATGTATATTTCACAATGACAGGTAGGTAGGTAGGTAGACAGATAACAAATAATCATCCATTGTGGATAAAAGAGGGATGTGGGAGGTGGTAAGGAGGAGGCTGGAATTCGGGGTCTCGGCAGGTGTTGGGACTTTGTCCTGGGTCTTGAAGAGGGGTTTGGAGACCTCCACCTGCGGGTATACTGGGAGGTTCCCATTTGTCCCCAAGTCAGAGGAGATGCAGGTATTTTCCTATGAGCCACTTTGGGGAGTTTGGACTTTAGACTTCCAGCAACAGATGATGGTAGAATGATCGTGGCCTTCAGGAAGGAACAAAGTGCCTTGTTTTTTTCTGAGGGCTGGAGCAGGGGGGTGACAAGGTCAAAGGAGCTGTCCCTGGAGGGCCACCTCCGGCAGGTTGGGGCTGGCGGCCCAGAGCCCAGGGAGGAGGCTAGGGCAGTGGTTCCTTCCTAGAATCCACCAGGGACCTCCCCGGGTTAGCACACAGTGGGTGGACAGATCTGAAGTCTGACCCTGCTGCGGAGAATGAAGAAGGCAGCATTCCTGAGGCCCTTGTGAGCTGGGCACTGGACGGGACAGAGAGTGACACTCACCTCTGCTGGTCTGATGCAGACGCAGGACCAAACAGTGGCAGACAGTAAGGGAAGGGCAATCAGGAGGTCCTCACGGGCTGAGGTCTGAGATGCCGCAGGAAACTGCTGTCTTAAAATTGCCGATTCGAGGGGCGTCTGGGTGGCTCAGTCGGTTGGCCGTCTGACTTCGGCTCAGGTCATGATCTCACGGTCCGTGAGTTCGAGCCCCACGTCGCGCTCTGTGCTGACAGCTCAGAGCCTGGAGCCTGCTTCGGATTCTGGGTCTCCCTCTCTCTCTGCCCCTCCCCCGCTCGCACTCTGTCTCTGTATCTCTCAAAAATAAACGTCAGAAAAAAAAAAATTAAAATCGCTGATTCGCCATTGGTTCCCAGGGAGGGGCCAATATCTGCAAAGGCACACAGACCCGAGGTGGAATGTGCTAGAGCTTCAGCTGTGAAAGCAGGGCGGGGGCACCTTGAGGATGGAGCTAAGGCATGCCAGGCCCTGAGCCCCGGGAACGTGGAGCCTGGGCGGTGGGGGCGGCAGAGCAGAGCCCGGAGGTCTTGTCCCAACACCTTCCCAGGCCTGGCACACAGGAGGTGACGGATAAGTATTTGTCGAATGAGTTACAAGGGGAGCTCTCTTTGCAAACCCCTGTCCTGTAAAATGGGGACGCGGATGACATTTGGTGGACCGAGTGTGCCGTGAGGTGCTCGGCACCTCCCTTCCACCCCCAAGATGAGGCCTTGCTGACTTGGCAAGTTTTGATGTCCTAAGAGCCAGACCAAGGGCTCTGGCAGCTATTTGGTAGTAGCTAGGGTGCCAGTTTCCTGCCGAGCTTGGGACCCTGCCTAGCCAGGAAGGGACTCCGGGGTCTGTGACGTTGAGGTAGAGGGGCAGGCTGGGGAGGTCTGAATGTCCCACCAAGGCCCCGGCCCAGTGGCAGTGCCGCTGTGGGAGACGATGGCATGGCTGGACGGCCTGGCTCAGCAGGGCCCTGGAGCCACGGTCCGAGTCCTTGGCCAGGAGGGCAGTGAGCGAGCAAGGCATTCTTGTCACCCGACTTGCAATCACCGGCCTTGCCCGTAGCCTCTGCTCAGCCATCCATTTGCCAGCTGCCTTCCGGTGTCTCTCAGTCTCTCTGTGTCTCTCTGTGCTCGGGCACCCTTGAGCCCTCTCCTCCCCCAGCTCCCTGACACCCCTGTGCCCTTGTGCTTCAGTGCCCCCTGCCTCTCTTGGGGCCGTGGGTCTCTCCTCCTCCTGTGTCTCACCCTGCTCCCCCATCGTCCTGCCCATCCCCACCCCACCCACTGCAGTCCCCTCCAGCCCACTGTGTTGCCCTTATCTGGGTCCAGCCCCTGCACAATTGCTGGGAGCCCATCCCCATGACAACGGGGCAGATGGCGGCTGCGATTAGCCTCTCTCCCTCCCGCCAAGGCTCAATCCGTCTTTGAAATTAAATCAGCTGCGATAACATCGACTGGCCAGAGGGAGGGAGGGCGGGCAGAGGCTGCCTGGGCCCCACCCACCCCGCCCCAGGCCCTGGGTGCAGGGGTGGGGGGAAGGATGAGGAGGGCAGAACCAGCTCCCCCGCATGGCAGTATGACCTTGACCAAGTCTCTAACGCTCTGAACCTCAGTTTCCCCATCTGTGAAATGGGGGCACATAGCCCTCTTTTGGGCTGGTGCAAGTCCCTGGGGAGAGTATGCAGACAAAGTTCTTCCTGGGGACTCAGTAGGGTTGAGAACATTGCCCCCCAACCCCAGTCCATGCAGAAACCAGACTCCGGTGGAAACACGCCTGTGGGGGTCACACTGCTGGCCAGGCCTGAGGCTACTCATAGCAGACAGGTTGCAGAGCTGGCTCCCCACCTGTTCTGTGAACCAGGGAGCATCCCTCCCCAGGGCTCTGGTGCCCTGACTTGTAAAATGTTCCAGTGTCACTAAATCGTAGTGCCAGAAGAACATGCCGGGATGCCATGTTGTCCAACCCGTGATGGGGACCCCACTCCTTCCCCACCGGATTTGGGTCCCTTTCAAGTTCCAGGGGCCCTGGAGGGATGGGGGGGGCCCTGGGGTGAGGTGAGGGTTGGAGAAGGGGGAGCCTGACTAGGTCTGAGGTCTCCCTGAGGAAGTGGCATCTGGGAAGAGACCAGAGGGGTTGGTAGGAGTTTAGCTGGGTGGGGCTGAGTGGGGAGAGGTGTTTCAGGCAACGGGGTCACCATGTGCAAAAGTCCCGAGGCAGGACAGCAGCAGACAGAGTGAGGGGGGCCTAGGGAGAGGCACAAAGACCGGAAGGCAAGTGTGGAAAGAGGTGACTGCTTAGCAAGCTGGGAGGAGGGTTCCAGGCAGAGGGTACAGCCAGTGCAAAGAGCCTGAGGCAGGAGCATGCCAGGTATGTGTACAGGCTGGTGAGAAGGCAAGTGGGGCTGGAGGAGAGCTAGCAATGGGAAAACCACGGATGTCGCGGGGGCCCTTGATGCAGGGCCTTGTAGCCACCATTAGGACTTTGGCTTTTCCTTTGAGTGTCTCCTCAGACTGTTTTTCACAAGATCCTTCTGGCTGCCGGGATAAGAACAGCATGGAGGAGGAGAAAGGAGGAGGCAGGGCAGCCCAGGGGGAGGCTGACACAATGTCCAGGGGAGTGATGGGGGGGTCCAGGAGGCAGCAGTGGAAATGAGGAGCTACATTCTGAGGGTGGGGCCCTTCACCGCTTAGGAGGCCCCTTGAGGCTGGGCCAGGAGCGGGCCCTCAATGTCACACCCCCCCCCCCCCCCCCAGGGCACTCTTGCATGAGAAGTGGGACAGAGCTGGACCCAACCAGCCTGGCCAAGCCAGGGTGTGCGTGCTGGGCCATGGGGGCTCTGTGGGGGCCCCAGGCTTCCTCGCTGCCACAAGTCTCGGCACCTGGCACAAAGCCAGGCCCAGACGGCTGGGTTCCCTCGGCCAGAAGGTCCTGCTCCGGCGAGGCCCGGGGAGGCCTCTGCAAGGAGGTGACAATGGAAGCAAGGCCCCCAAGGATGAATTTAACAGGCAGGCCAAAGGAGGTGAGAAGGGTGGCTCAGAGTGTGGGAACAGAATGTACAAGCCGTGGATGCTCGTACAGGCCTGGCAGCCAGTGCCTGTGGGGGGCGGGTGAGACGTGCGGCTGGAAAGGCAGCAGGGGCCCCCAATGCCCGTTTGGGGAGTTTGGACTTTATCTTCGGTTGTGCATCCCTAGATGCACCCCAACCTGTCCGGGCTTCAGTTCCTCAGTCTGTCAAATGGGGCTAAGCGTTGAGACAGGATTCAGCGGGGTGGCTGATGACCCGGCACACGCGTGGCCAGATACAGTAGGCGCCGAGTCAGGCAGCCGCAGGAGGAGTTTGGGAGGGGAATGCCATGATCGGTCACAGGTCTGAGCTGGAGAGAGAAAGCACGGGCTTTGGGGCCAGGCTTGGTGAAAGGAAGGGAGTGCCGGCCGTGAGCCTTGGCCCGGGGATCCTGGGGGTGTTTGGGAACACCAGTGCTTTGCAAGCACCCGGATCTGTGCTGTGCACCCAGCTCCAGGGCCATGCGACCGCCTGGGCGGCCGGCCGTAATTGGATTTGCCCAGCAGCTGTCAGAGCTAAGCGGGCCCACTTGATGCAGCCGCGGTTGGCCAGTAATTGGTGAAATTAGCAGGTCGGCAGGGGCACAGGTCAGGTGGTTAATGCTGTAGTGGGGGCTTTGATGAAGTTAGTCCCATTGCAGGGCTGGGAGCTGGGGTTCAACCTTCTGTGCGTCATGGGGCTCTCCTGCTCCTCCGGTAACATGGTTAGGAGACCTCCAGCTGCTGGTCTGTCCCAGAGGCTCCCGGAGGCGGGACCCGAGAAGCTAGAGGCTAGGCAGAGCCTGGAGGTGCGGCCAATAGCCAGGTCACCTACAGTGTCCTCTCGGCCAGGGCACTTGCAGCACCCAAGGGGCTCTGTATCCCCTAGAGATCTGGGTTGGTGCCCCTTGACTTCTTAGAAGAAACCTTTAACAGGTTCCCCTTGGAGATAAGTACCCAGGCCCACCTGCAGGCTTCCAGCACCACACCCTGACTTCCATGATGGGCGCTCCTCAGCTTAAGTGTGCATCGGGAAATGGGAATGAATTCCTCCCAGGTCTGTCTTTGACCAGATCCCACCCCCCCCCCCCCCATAGGTTTATGGCCTCCTCAGAAGTCTCACCCATCATGAGTTCTGGAAGCTGTCCTCTGAACACACCCCTTGATTCTTGCTGTTCCCTGGAACAGTGTGCTCCGACCTCCTTTCATTTCACATCATTTATTGGACACCTACTAGTTGCCAGGCCAGGAGTCGAGATGCATAGGTGAGCAAAACCTGATCAGGCCCCAGGATGATTGGTACTCACAGTGCCTTTCCTGGCCATGCCCACACACCCCCTCTTCGCAGCCTGGGAACCAAAGACCCTGTCACTAATCGGCCTTGAACCCTGAAGCCTGGAATCGCCTCTATTTCTGGCTCCAGTCCAGCCCCCAAGGAATAAGGAATCACCAGCATGCTGATCTTTCATAGATGCATTCGTGCGTGCGTGCACACACACATACACACACACTGGCAGACACACTCACAGGCACACTTCGCCTTTGTTGCCGCGATTATTATTGTTATTGTTACCATTATTATTTTGAAGGTAAATCCTTTGCATGAAATCCTGGCTCAGCCACTTGCCAGTTATGTGACTCTCCTCTCAGTTTCCTCTTATGTAACGTGGGTCAACGACTACAATCTGGGAGAGCGTGGGCATCAAATGGAACTGTGGGTATGGCCCTCACTGGCCTCTTTGCTGTTCCTCAACAGGGCAGGGTTTGCGTTTACTCTTCCCTCTGTTGAGAATGCTTTTCCCCCAGATAACTACATGGTCCATGATCTCACTTCCATTCCCCAACTGAAAACTCGCCTGCCCGTGCCCTTGACCCCATCCTTCTCCATGAGCCTACCTGCCTGTATTTCCTCCCTCGCATTCATTATGACAGGGACAGGGGACAATGTTCCACGCACCTGCTTGTTCTCTGGCTCCCCAGTACAACGTCTGCCTCATCGGTGCAAGAGTCTGTCTTGCCCATTGCTGTATCCCCAGGACCTGGCGCTGTGCCTGGCATATAATAATACGCCCATTACATATCTCTTGAATTGCGCTGAATTAAAAGTGCAGGACACATCTGAAACTGGAGATTGCTTCAAAATAAAAATATACTTAAAAACTATTTTTAAAAGACTAGCACTCGGCAGGCCCACACGGAATCAGAATTCGGCACTGTCACTCCTTCCGTGATGGGAAGCTCACTCCCAACGGAGTGTGTCTGAGAATGTGAGGCCCATGCCTTTTGTGGCTCCTTCAAAGCCCTAGTGCCAACACTGAGGACACAATGCCGAGGACAGAGCCCTGTGGGCCAGCTGGAGCAACCTCACTCAGGGTCATGGACAAACACACACAAGCATGCCCACGCAAACACCTTCATACAACAAATATTTACTGTGTATCTACTATCTTCGTGCCCTGGGGTAGGTGCTGGATGTGAGCAAAAACAGGATCAGAGCTCCTGTTTTTGTGTTTATGGTCCACTGGGGCAGCAGACTGAATTCAAACCATCTTCCACTTCTCTGTGCTGGACATATACAGACAGAGACGTGTGCACAGTGTCCACACATGTGACCCTCAGGCAAAAGTCCCTCCTACATAGGGTTACTTTGGGGGTCAATTGGAAATTATATAACAGGGTCCCAGTCCTCAGAAGGCCTCCTTGAAGAGGTGGTGGTTGAGCAAAGGCCTACAGATGAGTGGGCAATTACCAGGGAGAACAGCGTGTGCAAAGGCCCTGAGGTTGCAAGACGTTTGGTTCCATGGAGAAACAGAGAGGAGGTCAGTATGTCTGGAGCTTAGAGAGTGAGGGCTGCCGGGACGTGAGACCAGGAAGGCGTTCAGGGGCCAGGCCACTAGGGCCTCACGGTGAGGATGAGGCCTGAGGTCTTTATGCTTAGAGCAGTGGGAGCCACTGACGGTTTACAGCAAGGCAGGTGAAGTGATGCAGCTTGGGTTGGGCATGATGGCCGAATGAAAAATCACTGGGGGGCAGGGGGCTGAGACGTGGAGCTGGGAGGCCCTGGGAGGATGATGCGGCCCCATCAGAGAGCCAACAGCAGGCTCAGAGTCACAAGGCTGGGCCGAGAAGGATAGGCAGTCACAGCACGAGAGGGGTCACAAACCACGAACACGGCCCACGTGTGCAGGCGGCACCCACGGGCCAGAGCGCACACACCCCTCTGCGGCTGGGGCCTGGCCTGCCGAGCAGGTTCCCCACGCTCCCCAGCAACCCCCCCCCCCGACATGTGGGCAAGCTGTTCTCATGAACTCACTTGGCACCTTTATTAAGCATCAGCCGCACTCACGCCCTGGGGCGCGGTGGTGGCGGCAGGCCAGGGGCTCAGGCGGCCTGGGTCACTTGTCCACCTGCTTGAGCTGCTCCTTGCCATTGATGGTCACGGACCTGAGCCGCCCGTCCTCCTCCAC
Source organism: Prionailurus viverrinus (assembly GCF_022837055.1). Taxonomy (NCBI): domain Eukaryota; kingdom Metazoa; phylum Chordata; class Mammalia; order Carnivora; family Felidae; genus Prionailurus; species Prionailurus viverrinus. Next base: position 57,060,847 of record NC_062562.1, on the reverse strand, counting down.
CTCCACGCGCTCCTGCCCGTTCTCCATGATGCGCTTGGTGGTGACCTTGTGTCCGTTGACCAGCTCGGTGGACGACATCACCGACTTGAACCCCGAGCTGCCGGAGCCCCCGAAGGAGGTGGACGAGAAGGTGGTGTGGCTGGCACCGCCACCCCGGCTCAGGGCGTCGAAGGACGAGAAGGCTTCCATGAAGGCCGGGAACTCGCCGAAGCCGGCCGAGAAGGCCCCCCTCAGGCCGTGGCCCTGGCCAGCGCGGTTGCTGTTGAAAGGGGTGTCCCAGAAGTCGAACGAGAAGGGGTCCAGGCCACCAAAAAACTCGCGGAAGATGTCCTCAGGGTTACGGAAGGTGTAGCCGGTGTCGAAGGGGCTGCTGTGGGGGGTGCTGGCCCCGCCACCGGCCCGCCAGCTGTTGCAGCCTGCTCGGTCATACACGGAGCGCTTCTTGGAGTCGGACAGCACCTCGTAGGCCTCGGACACCTGCTTGAACTTCTTCTCAGCCTCCTCCTTGTTGTCGGGGTTCTTGTCCGGGTGCCAGCGCAAGGCCAGCTTGCGGTAGGCCTTCTTGATGTCCTCTGGGGAGGCGCTCGCCTGCACCCCCAGCACTTCGTAATAGTTGGCCATGCCGAGGCGGGGGTGGGGAGAAAGGGGAGGCAAAGGTGGGGGAGAAGGCGAGGTGGGCACCGGTGGCCTGGGTGGCAGGGATGGGCTCAGAGGAGGCAGCAGCTGGTGTGGCTCCCTCAGCGGGGGGGGGGGCCTTGCTGGAATCTACTGGCTCCGGGCGCGGGTCTGCCCAGTGAGTCTACCCTTTCATAGTACCAGTTCTCAGGGACAGGTGGGCGCCTCCACTGACAGGGGGAGGGGGAGGGAGCACTGCCACAGTGGGGCCAGGCCAGGGGCAGGCCCCCCTGCGGAGCAGAGGCTGGGCCCTTTGTGACATCAGCCCCCCCCCCGGGGGGCGGGGCAAATCCCCCAGCTCTGGACCTGGCCTGCCCCTGCCAAAGAGGTGGACACCTTGGTGGGCCTGGAATTTGGAGTTTGGTCACGCTGGGTCTGTTGGCTGAGCTCCTGGGAGCCAAGGAGCAGAGGCAGAATCTGTCGCAGGATCGGGCCTAGGTGCGCCTTGGTCAGGGAGGGGGAGGGAGGCCTTCCTGCCACAGGCCCACTTAGCCCGCTGGCTGGGTTGTTGGGATGGAGTGAGGGGGCCCGAAGTGGGGAATCAGGCAGGGAGGCAGGCGCGGGAATTCATTCTTCTTGTACCCCTTAATCGGGTCAGATCCTCAGAGGTCAGCCCCACAAAGGCAGGGGTGTTCCGTGCCTGGCGATCAGTAAATGTTTGTTTAATGACTGAGGCTCAGAGACATGCAGGATGTACTCAGGGTCACACAGCAGGTCAGTGAGAGAGAGACAGAGGCAAACCCAGGGCTGTCTGAGGACAGCAAATGGAAAGAAGCATTCCGCGCAACTCTGGAAGAAAGAGAAATCGGGATTGATAATGGGTGTAGTGGGTTAGATCGTGGCCTCCCCAAAAGCTACGTCCCTGTCCTAATCGCTGGAACCTGTGAATGTGATCTTATTTGGAGGAGAGATCTTTGCAGATGTAATTAAATTAGGGGTGTCGAGATGAGAGCATCCTGGATTATCAAGTGTCCTTACAGAGACATACAGAACAGAGGGGTAGCAGTGTGGCGCAGGGAGAGCCCGAAGTCGCCAGAGGCCAGAGGGAAGGTATGCGGCCCTGTGACACCTTGCTCGTGGACTTCCGGCCTCCAGGACTGTAAGAGGTTACATTTCTGCCGTTTGGGGCTTTTGTTCTTTTTTTTTTTTTTTTAAGTTTATTTATTTGTGAGAAAGACAGAGACAGCGTGAGTGGGGGAGGCATAGGGAGCGAGGGAGACACAGAATCCCAAGCAGACTCCACACTGTCAACACAGAACCTGACGCGTGGCTCGAACTCACGGACCGTGAGATCATGACCTGCGCTGAAACCGAGAGTCAAACGCTTAACCGACTGAGCCACCCAGGCGCCCCTCTGTTAAGTCACCCAGTTTGTGACTTAGTAAGCTAGCAAGGTGAGTGAGGTAACCACAGGTTCCTAGGTATTTACATTTCCTTAATTCTTGCTCCCATGGGGGATCGTACTTAGAATTAGCAAGGAACTACACTGATTTACTGATTGACGTCTCTTACTCCCTTCCCCTCACCCCCCTCCAGTTGGGGTGGAACACAGGCTAAACGGCCTAGTAAGCGCATCCGCGAGGAGAGAGCTGTTGTGATCACTAAGTCCTACCTAAGAAGGCATTCCTGGGGTGCCTGGGTGGCTCAGTCAGTTAAGTGTCTGACTTCAGCTCTGGTCATGATCTCACGCTTCCTGGGTTCAAGCCCTGAGTCGGGCTCTGTGCTGACGGCTCAGAACCTGGAGCCTGCTTCGGATTCTGTCTCTCTCTCTCTCTCTCTCTCTCTGCCCCTCTCCCGCTTGCACTCTGTGTCTCAAAAATAAATAAATGTAATAAAAAAAATTTTTAAGAAGGCATTCCTCTGCCTTCTCTCCTTCCTTCCTTCCCTGCCCGTCTTCCTTTCTCTAGTCCCTACCCCATACCCCTGTCTGTACTCTTCTCTCTCTTTCTCTCTTCCTTCCCTTCCTGTCAGTGCTCCGCTCCCAGAACCTAACAGGGAACAGCAGGTTCTGGCCAATCCCAAATGCCAGGAGGTGGAACACAGAATCTGGAGACACTTTGCAAGCCTGACCTAGAATGAGAGACGCTGTCACCCCCATACACCTCCCCAGGAGCAGGACTTGTCCTCTGTGCCCCCGTGTCCATCTGCCACATGGGCTGACACCTAACATATCACTCAGTAGAGGAAATAGACAACCGAGAATAAGTCCACTGAGTGTAGCTACAGATGAAAACGCTTCTTTATTTTTGTAACTGTTTCTGTCACTGCAGTCACAGCCTGTTCTCGACGGGCCTGCCCATTGGAGCTGGGGAAAGCTGCCTGCCTGCCCAATTCTCGGTGACGACTGTGGGGACAGTGATGGCGAAGGGGGTGTGTGGTGGCCAGTAAGGCATCATTAACATGGTGGAGGTGAGTAGGGTAGCATTTCTGACGTGGAGGCAGTGGTGAGGGTGAGAGTAAGTATGGCGGTGATAGTGGAGTTGATAATGACAGACGAGGTGCTGGTGGTGGTGACACTGACCCTGGACGTGTAACAATGGACGGGATGGACGGTCATTGGGCACCATTGATAGTGACAGTGGAGGTGTGATGGGGAGGTGATGGAAAGGCTACTATTGGGGAGGGTGGTCATGGCAGCCATGGTCCTGGAGGTGGTGACGTTGGTGACGGTGATGGTGACGAAGGCAATGGAGTAGAGGAAGTTGCGTGTTGTACAGCTTTGCTTTGGTAACAACCCCCACATCCCAGAGCCTTATGACAGCCATTGAGGCCTTGCCCACTTCTGTCAGCTGCTGGGGTTCCAACTCGTACGTCTTCTCATCTGGGATTCCGGATGAGGAAGGGCTCCGGTCTGGAACGTGGCGTTCTCGTGGCAGAGAGGGTGGGAGAAAGAGCCGGGCGAAAGGCAGAGTGCCTCTGGAAACTTCTCCCGGGATGGGATGTATATCACCCTTGCTCCTGCCATGAGGCCAAGGCCAGCATCAGCGAGGTGGGGAATGGCACTCCTTCAGGAAGGGTCCGCACGTCTCAGGCTACAGGTGGGGAGGCACAATCCTCTTAGGGAGTGGGTGATCCTGCAGCATGCGGGGGGTGGGGGGTGGCCCTGGTGCTGCCGGCGATGGCAATGCTCTGGTGACCGAAGCTCTGCTCAACACGACAGGACCTGTGACAGCAATGGAGGGCTTGCTGACAACAGTCACGATGTGCTCTAGCTACGGTGTTGATGCTGATGGTAATGAAGCAGCAGGTGCGGTGTCCTGGAGTTTCTGTTGCTAACTCAGACTTGCCGCCACCCTCCTCCATGGTCCCCTCGGCGTCCTAGAAAATTCGGGAAGATTTTCCAGAATCCCCTTCCCCATGTGGTTCCAGGGTGGAGTCTGCCAATGCATGAGCTATGGAAAGCGGAGGAGAGAGAGGCCGTTGTGGGCCGATGGCAACTGGAGGTCTGCAGGAAGTTCTGGGCAACCCTCTGAGAACCCCCCCCCCACTTCAGAGATGCAGGCTGAGATGCTCAGGGGCGGGGCGGCAGGGGTGGGGGGCTTCCCGGAAGATTGTGAGATTCCAGCAGCTTCCAGGCAAACTCTTAAGATCTCGCCACTTTGGGGCAGCAGACCAAGACTGTCAGCGATGCCTCGTTTCCCTGATCTTTACGCGCCCAGGTCGTCCCCTGGTCGTGAAAACTCACACTTTGTGTCTTCATACCTGTCACGGTCAGCAGCTGTGTGCACGGGGTCATGGTGACAGTGGCTCAGGGGAAGATGGTGTGGGCGGTGGGGGTGACAGACGTGACAATGACGGTGGGCATGAGGAGGGAGGTGGGCAGTGGGGACACTGGGCCAGGTGACACTGGTGGTGACACGGGTGGTGGTGATGACAGTAATGGTAGCAGCAGTGACGGTATCAATGGTGTCGTGGCGAGGGTGACACTGGCTGAGACGAAGATGGTGTTGGTGACACTAATGGCGGTGACGTGGGTCAGCGTAACGTGAACACTGTCAAGGTGGAGGCGGGTGGTGACGGTGGCGGTGGCGTCAGAGGCGGGCTGTGGCGGTGGTGACGGTGTGATGATAGTGACCTGGTGCGATCGCTGGCAATACTGGAGGAGGCGGGGACGGTCATAATGGCGATGGTAACAACGATGGTGGGGAAGAGGGAGGTTGATGGTGGACATAGGGATGGTCATACGTTTACGGTGATGCTAATGGGGTCATGCAACATCCGTCGGGGAGTTGGTGGCAATGGCACCACTACAGGAGACGCCTGAGGGTCCCATGGCCACGCAAGCAGGACGCTGTGTGGCTGGTTACATCCAATTAAGAGACAAGGGACCGAGGATGATGAGATGCTTCCCTCGACCCAGGGTCCCCTCTGCCTGCCTTGCCTGAGACTTGACCTGTAATGTCTTTGCAAAGAGGAACTTTCCTGTGGTCTTGGAGCTCCCCCAGCAAAGATCAGCACTGTTCTGACCCCAGGCCCTGTGCTCAGCCTGAGGCCCCACCCTAGGGTGGTCCGTCTGTAGGAGGCAGCGAGGATGGAGACAGGGCTGGAGACCCCCAGGGTTCAGGGCTGTCCCAGGGCTTATAGGATGGGCATACAACACAGAGGCAGATCTCAGCTGCTCATTGCCCAAGGAGCCCAGAAGATGGGGGGCCCTCTCCAGCTTACCAAGGACGAAGTGGGGCGAGCTTCCTACAGACGAAGGTGTGGAACTTGGCAGAGGTGATTTTCCCTGCCAAAAATGGTTCTGAGTCGTGTCCTCTGAAATCCTAAGACCAAAAGTGTTAAGAGCAGAGGCGTCTGGGTCCCTCCCCAGGGCCTGTGTGAGGACACAGGGATGTGCAGGCATGACTTGAGCTCAGCCCCCACAGCCTTGACCACCACTGGCTGTTTGCTCACTTTCCCTCTCTGACCCTTGCTGTCCTCATTCACCGGTGCTGTGGGAAAACTCCTCCCCGTCAGGACTGCCTCCTCCCTGGGGAGCCAGACTAACCTCCCTGGCTTGCGGCTTCTGTGTCCCCAGTCTGAGGCCCACCCTCAGGGCCTCAGGCGGGCCTGCCTGCCCCCCGCAAGCCATGGCCTGGGAAGAGAAAGAGGACCTTGGGTGACCAGGTGATCGCAGGAAGAGCCTGATCCAGTGCATGCACAGGGAGGCCCAGAGAGGGCAGGACACAACCAAGGTCACACAGCGGTCCCAGGAACCCTCCCCAGGGCGAGCTGATGGAGGCCGATTAGGCAGCCAATTGGTATTCTGAGCAGCCAGAGGCCCCTCTCTGTCTCTGTAATTAATGGAGTGGCTTTTTAAAAGGATTCTAATCACCCTCGATCCTATCTTCTTATCACTAGCGTTCCTAATTAGATGATCCTGGCAGTCACTCGGCTAATTCCCTCCAGCCTCATGCAGCCCTGCCCAGCCCGGGGCAGCCCACCCCACCCCCCCAGTCCACACCAGCCCAGCCAGATGGGCAGTCCGGGCCTTCTCTCCCCTCAGGGCCCCTGGTTCTCTAACTGCATTACCTTCAGGATGGATGGGTGACAGCGATGGATGGGCCACTGGATGGACAGTGACAGGTGAGTGAAGGGACTGAATGATGGACAGCTATAAGGGTGGCTAGATGGTTGAACAGAAAACTGGGAGGTTCAGAGCTCAGCCTGTCAGGTCAGACAGCTCTGCCGTTTACCAGCTGTGTGTTCTTGGGGAAGTCACTTAACCTCTCTGTGTCTCACTTTCTACATCTCATCTGTAAAGTGGGAATAATAATAGCATTTCCTCACAGGATTGCTGTGAGAACAGCTTAGAACAGAGAAAAGGCTGTGTATGTGGGTTTGCTAGCCTAACGGGTGGATAGACGGATGGATGGAAGAACAGACAGACAGATGAATGAAGGGAAGGGGTAGTAGATGGACAGGTCTGTGGAAGGATGGGTAGAAGGGTCGATGAGCATATAAACTGGTGCGCTGATGGAGGGCTGGTCAGGTGGTGGGTTACTAGACAGGTAGAAGAGACAGTGAACGCCCAGTGCCAGGCAGGGAGGCGTGGGAAGGGTGGGCGGCCTCTCTTCTTCTCCAGAGGTAACAGGACAATCTCAGCTTAGGTCCTGACACAGACGTGGCTCAGACCTGCTTTCCCTCCCCCAAGACATCCAGGAAAGTGTCTTGTTCAACCCTCCTGGCCTGTGGTAATGGGTGCCCACTGGGTCCCCAGGATCCTTTCCCCTCAACCCCTACCCGGGTAACACCCTTCCTGGTGGTGGTCCACGTGGTCTCTGGAAGCTCAGTTCTAGCCTCCAGTGGAAGGTTACTGCCTGAGCAAAGGCATCATTTGTGGGGACCCCACCCCCCCGCCGAGTTCCAAAGTGCACCAGCCTGTTAGGGCAGCCACTCTCCTCCCTCCAACCATAGTGCCCTAGTCTTCAGCCCATACCTGCATGGGGCAACTCTAGGCAGAGCTCTGATCCAACTTCCAACAGCTCATCCTAAGCCTCCAGGAGGATTCAACCCCCACTGCCTACATACACACCATGGACCTCTGTAGCTTCTGGAATGTGGGGCATCCTGGGTCTTTCTGGAAAGAGTATAGAACAAAGAAGCCTGAAGTATCTTCCAGAGTCAAGACCTACATGCATATGTGCATATTCATACCAGCAATCATCCACACACTTATCACCCACTTACCCATCTATCCATCTATCCATCCATCCATCCACCTACCCATCTACCCACCTATCCATCCATCCATCCATCCATCCATCCATCCATCCACCTATCCATCCATCCATCCATCCATCCACCTATCCATCCATCCACCCACCTATCCATCCATCCATCCATCCATCCATCCATCCATCCACCTATCCATCTACCCACCTATCCATCCATCCATCCATCCATCCATCCACCTATCCATCCATCCATCCATCCATCCATCCATCCATCCACGTATCCATCCATCCATCCATCCATCCATCCATCCATCCACCTATCCATCCATCCATCCATCCATCCATCCACCCACCTATCCATCCATCCATCCATCCATCCATCCATCCACCTATCCATCCATCCATCCATCCATCCATCCACCCACCTATCCATCCATCCATCCATCCATCCATCCACCTATCCATCTACCCACCTATCCATCCATCCATCCATCCATCCATCCACCTATCCATCCATCCATCCATCCATCCATCATCCACCCACCTATCCATCCATCCATCCATCCATCCATCCACCCATCCATCCATCCACGTATCCATCCATCCATCCACCCATCCATCCATCCACGTATCCATCCATCCATCCATCCACCCATCCATCCACCTACCATCCACCCATCCATCCATCCATCCATCCATCCACCTATCCATCCACCCACCTATCCATCCATCCATCCATCCACCTATCCATCCACCCATCCATCCATCTACCCATCCACCCATCCATCCATCCATCCATCCATCCACCCATCCACCCATCCATCCATCCACCCATCCAGCCAGCCATCCATCCACCTATCCATCCATCCATCCACTCATCCATCTATCCATCCATCCATCCATCCACCTATCCATCCATCCATCCATCCATCCATCCATCTACCCATCCACCCATCCATCCACCTATCCATCCATCCATCCATCCATCCATCCATCCATCCACCTATCCATCCATCCATCCATCCATCCATCCATCCATCTACTTCCTCATCCATCCATCTACCCATCCATCCATCCATCCACTTACACATCCAGCCAGCCAGCCCTTCATCTATCCATCCAACCACTTATCCCATATGTTTCTTGAGCACCTATGCATACATGTACAATAAGCCAGGCACTCCTCTGGGTGCTGCAGGTATATATGCCAGTGAACACACTAGCCAGGGCGTTGCCCTCATGGAGTTGACAGCTAGCGGGAGAGACACAAGAAACTAATAATAAATAAACATGATATAATGTCAGGTAGTGATAGCTGCCATGAGGAAAAACAAAGCAGAAGGAGGATGACAAGCCTTCTCTTTCAGACAGGGTAGGCAGATAGGGCCCCACCCACCTCCACATGCGTATCAGGCATCCATGCCCCCACGCAATATGTGTGTGCCTATACACACGAACACAAGTGTCCACGTGTGCACACAGGCACACAGGTGCCTCCCACAAGGCCTGCAGCCCTGCTGTGCATTGAGGGTACGGTGTCTCCAAAGATGTCCCTGCCCACCCACACTGGGGAGGTCTGGCCCACCTCTCTGGCCAGAACTGTTTCCTTCTTCCTCACCCTGACCTTCCCATATCCCCTCTCCAGGCCTGCTCACCGGGGTCTCAGCACACATCTGGGTTTCACTGGGTCAACTGGAGAAGGGCCTAGGTGACTGCCATGCAATTCGCAATTCAGATCCACACATCTTTCTGCGCTGATGTAGGTGCGAGCTGGAGACAGAGCAGAATTCAGCTGTGTCACCCACACCCACAGAGGGCCCTCCCAATCCTAGGCTGTGGGAAAGGAGCAGAGACCCACAAACACGTGAAGGCAGCTGCAAAAAGCATTGGGGACACCTGGGGTGACATCTGGGCAGGGCTTAAACAGGGCAGTTCCAGCAGGGTCTATTGAGAGAGGTGACATTAGCCTTTGGCTAGGGCCTCACACATGTGAAGGTCCTCGGATTTAGACTCTGGATGTCCTTTCCCAATGGTATAGAATTGCTCGGTCGTGGAAAAAACAGTGTTTCCAGGTGGGAAGAAAATGTTCATCATAGGGCTGTAAGCACTTCCAGACCACGGAGTGCATTATTAATGAATCTCTTCCTAAATCAGTGCTCTCAACAGGGTCAGCCCTCCCTCCCCAGGGGACAATGACAGGAGACATTTTTAATAGTCATGACAAGGGGGTAGGGTTGCTATTGGCATCTCGTGGGGCGGGGTCAGGGATGCCACCAAACATCCTACGAGGTACAGGACAACCTTCCGCCACAAATAATGATCCAGTCCCCAGCGTCAGTGCTATCGAGGTGGAGAACTCTGGTCTGAACCCTGAAGCCACTATTTGAAAAGTACGGTTATATTGCATTTGTGTTTTTACTGTGCCTAAGGCATTCATTTCTTTAATGTGAACGTTCAAAACATACAGGCGGTCTGTTCGGTTATTTATTTCTTAATAAAGCAGGGGCCTTGAAACAGGGGGGTGGTTTCACGCAGAGGGAGCAGTGAGCACAAAGCCTTGCGTGGTGGGAGAGCCTCGTCTGTGGTCTATTGTGCCTGGGACTGAGGAGACAATGAGGGGGCAGGGTCTATGAGGGTGCAAAGGTCATGCAAGCCTCAGATGCCAAACTCAAGAGCTTGGATCAGGTCCCGAGCTGGGTGGATTTGAAGCACAAGAAGAATGTGATCAATGGCATGTTCTAGAACAATCTCTCTACAACAATGGTGTTCCATTTCATGCCCAACAAACTGGTAACCATGTAAAAGGCTGACATTACCAAGTGCTGGCAAGGATGTGGATAGAGCAACGGGGATTCCCTGCCCTGCTGGTGGGAGTGTCAATGGGAACAGCGAGTCTGGAAAATTCTTTGGCCTTATCTTGGAGATGTGAGGGTACTAAATCCTTTGACTCAGCAATTCCACTTCTAGGCTTCTGTGCCCAGAGAAACCCTCATGCATGGCGGAGGGATGAGAACAGCAAGCATATGCTCTCTTTATAATACAACACAGGAGGGGGGTGCCTGGGTGGCTCAGTCGGTTGAGCATCCGACTTCGGCTCAGGTCATGATCTCACAGTCTGTGAGTTTGAGCCCCGCATCAGGCTCTGTGCTGACAGCTCGGAGTCTGGATCCTGCTTCAGATCTGTGTCTCCCCCTCTCTCTGCCCCTGCCCTGCTTGTTCTCTGTCTCTCTCTGTCTCTCTCTCTCTCTCTCTCCCTCTCTCTGAAAAATAACAAACATTAAAAAATTAAATAATAGAAAATAGGAGGATTGGCAAATACATTGTGTTATATTTATACGATGACATAGTATATACAGCAGCGAAACATGAATGGAACAGAACTTCATATATTCGTGTGAAAGAATATCATAAACGTGATAGTACACCAAAAAAAGTAAGTCATAGCAAAAAAAATCTACTGTTAAGATACCATTTTGCAAAATGTAAAAACGTGCAGAATAACGTGAGCTATGGCATAAGGATTCATACACATGTAGCAAAAAAAATGTAACCTACATGGGCGTCATCAAGCCCTAGCTACTTCAGGGAAGGAAGGCAGGTAAGAAGGTTCAGAGGGTTCAATACACCTGTAATGTTTTCTCTATTTTTTTGGGGGGGGGTGTTAAATAAACTAAATGAGACAGAGCACAAGCAGGAGAGGAGCAGAGAGAGAGAGAGGAAGACACAGAATCCGAAGCAGAGTCCAGGCATCGAGCTGTCATCACAGAGCTCGACACGAGGCTCGAACCCACAAACCGCGAGATCACGACCTGACAGGAAGTCTGTCGCTTAACTGACTGAGCCACCCAGGCTCTGTGATGTTTTCTTTCTTAACCTGAGATGAGGGGGTGTCAGAGGGACTGCAAGCTGCCTCGGTTCTCCTGCCTCCTGGTGTCTGCAGCCTGGAAGGTAAGCAGGACCTGGGGCATGTATATCACCAACAGAATACGGCAAAGGTGATAGGCTGCCATTCCCGGGATTGCGGGACATTATATAAAACTCCCTGGTGTTGGCCACTCTCCTGCAGAGTGTCTGTGTGTTGCTGGCTTTGAAGGAGCAAGCTGCTGTGAATCCTATGGCCACAGGGTCCTCGGTTGTGCCAGAACCTGAGCGAGGTTGGTAGCAGAGCAGACCCTTCCCTAGTTAAGCCTCTGCCGAGACCCCAGTCCTGGTCAATGCCTTGAGGGCAGCCTTGTGGGACCCCACTAAGCCACACCTGGGCTTCTGCACTGTGTGAGTGGTCTTAAGCTGCCGAGTCTGGGATTTGCTGTGCAGCTTAGAAAACTAGGGCCCCCCGGGGGGCTCAGTCGGTTGAGCGTCCGACTTCAGCTCAGGTCATGATCTCACAGTTCGTGGGTTCGAGCCCCATATCCGGCTCTATGTTGACGGCTCAGAGCCCAAAGCCTACTTTGGATTCTGTGTCTCCCTCTCTCCATGCCCCTCCCCTGCTCGTGTTCCCTCTCTCTCTCTCAAAAATAAATAAACATTAAAAAAAAATTTTTTTTAAAGAAAGCCAATAACTGGGGGGGGGTACCATGGTATTTATTCTAGTATTAGCTATCTTTGTGGGTGTTTGAAATATTTCATCGTTGAAATAAAAAGGTTAAGAAAGATCCCTTTGGTGGAAGAGACAAGTTGCAGGGCACCAGCCGGGGGCAAGGGCCAGGGAGGAGGCTGGCGCCACAGCAGGCGAAGGGACAGCACGGGGCAGTGTGAGGTGCAGAGGAGACGCTCCGATGCTGTCCGGACGGTACCGGCAGTGGTGCAGTGTGATGTGCGCTTGTGTAAAAATGTCCTCTCCGTTCCTGAGTTCTGAGGAAAGGGAGGGGCCCGTCCCAGCAGCCCCTCAAAGCCTGGGAGACCTGGATCACAGCCCCCACCCCAAATCAGTACAGCCAAACCCGGGTGGGAGGGGCGGGGAGAAGGAGAGGGACAGTGTTTTCCCAGGGTCCCCGAGGGAGCCCCGCAGTGCGGGCTGGGGAGGGACAGATGGGACGGCGGAAGGAAACAGCTGCAAAGGGTCCGCCAAGTCCCCTCTTCAAGAAGGAAACCCCCCCACCTCTAGCCTGCATACCAGAGGGAGCCATCCTGTTCTCCCCCATCCCCAGGAAATGAGACCCCCATCCCTGCCTGGCCCTCAGTTTCCCCAGCTGTACAGGAGGGATGATCTGTGGGGACCCCGACTGGCTGGGGACAGGCTGGGGGGGGGAAATACTGAAAACACCTACTAAGTAGCCAGGTATATCCCACGGGCACTCCTAAGGGACCCTGACAGCCTTAGGGGAAGTGTGGGAAGGAAGAACAGGAAGGTCAGGCGGCTTGCCCACTTCTAGGAGTAGAGAAGGACACTGAGTAGGAGTAGAGACACTTCTAGTAGAGAAGGGAACTCTGTCTGAAGAGCAGTGGGCTGAAATAGCATCAGAAGGATATCTCCTTGCTAGGTAGGCTCTCCAAGGACTGAGACCCCTTGGCCCTCTCATCCGTAAAACAGCCCTGCAAGGTGTGGTCACGTTTTACTGGTGAGGAGTCAGGATTCAGAGAAGCTAATCCACTTCCTTAGGGCTGCACAGCAAGGGAGAGGCAAGGGTGTCCGCACCACACCCAGGCCTTGTCCTTGAGGGACATCGGTTAGGGCCTGGGGAGGCCCTGAAGGGCTAAGGAAAAGGAGAACTCAAGGTTTTCTCTAGGCTCTCTGGGGTTTTGAAGGATGAAGGGGAGGACATCTCAGGGAGAAAGACCAGTCAGAAGTAAGGCAGAGAAAAGAACACAGGTGTTTGTGATGATTCTTTATTTTTTATGTTACAAAGGCGGCAAAAAGTTGTAACACAGTAAAATAATAGCACAGGGGCATCTGGGGGGCTCAGGCAGTTGAGTATCCCACTCTTAACTTTGGCTCAGGTCATGATCCCAAGGTAGTGGGATCAAACCCTTGTCTGACTCCACAAGATTCTCTCTCTCCCTCTGCCCATCTCTCTCTCTCTCTCTCTCTCTCTTTCTTAAAGTTAAAAAGAATAATAATAATAGCACAAGTTTATAAAGTCAAAAATTACCCTCTCCCCCATCCCCAGACTATCACACTTCCCCAAACTAACAACTATTATTCACTAGGTATGTATCTTCCCTCATTATTTTCCACATCTACACAAATATTTAAATTTTTTTTTCTAATGTTTATGCATTTTTGAGAGACAGAGAGAGACATGGTGTGAGTGGGCGAGGGGCAGAGAGAGAGGGAGACGCAGAATCCGAAGCAGGCTCCAGGCTCTGACCTGACGCAGGGCTCGAACCCGTGTACTTTTCCTGAGGGGAAAGATGGAGAAATGGCCCTGCAGACATAAGAGTCCCCTCAGAACCAGACCTTCTGCCCATTTTTAAGTGACTCACCTGACTCAAAATCGTTTGCAACGCACCTATACGTTTGCAAAATATCATGCAGCCAAGCAAAATTTGTCTGCTGGCTGGATAAGGCCACATGCTGCTGGTTTCAGATCTCTGAGTTAGGTGTTCCCTCAGTGAGATGCTAACCAGTGAGTTTTTCCAACTCCCCTTGCTTGAATAATCCTTCCCCCTTGCACTGACTCAGGATACCTCCTTCATCATCCACGATCTTGTAAATCCTAGGGTCTATTTTGGGCTTACTGGAGTCTGAGCCACTGATCTCCTGAGTCTTACAGTAGAACCACAAGGTTTGAAAGATTGTGATTGGGACACCTGGGTGATTCAGTCAGTTAAGCGGCCGACTTCAGCTCAGGTCATGATCTCGCGGTTCGTGGGTTCGAGCCCCGCGTCGAGCTCTGTGCTGACAGCTCAGAGCCTGGAGCCTGCTTCGGATTCTGCGTGTCCCTCTCTCTCTGCCCCTCCCCTGCTTGCACTCTGTCTCTGTCTCTCAAAAATAAATTAAAAAACATAAGAAAGAAAGAAAGAAAGAAAGAAAAAAGAGATTGTGATCATAGAATCTTGTTTAATATTGGAATGCTTTACACATACACCTCGCTTTTATGTTCCTTAATTTTCTGACTTGTGCTGGTCTTGTTAGTTTTTGCAGATGAAGTTTGGAATTATTTTATCATTTTGCTTTAAAAAAAAAAACCCACACACAGTGGACTTTTGATCTACTGCCTGGTGCTATGCAGTCACTTAGGGCAGTCCACTCACCTTAGGAGAAGCTCTCTGGGTGTTTGCCTTCTTCCTTGCCTCTCGGGGGATTCGTCCTTCCTTTCCATCAGGTGGATGGCAGACATTCCTCCCAAATCTTATTCCCCTGGGGCAGTGTCCACTGATTGTTTCTAGTGGTGGTCACCAGGAGGTGGGAGGAATTTCTGGGGAAGGACTGAGATGGTCTCTATGAATTACAAAGGGGGCTTGGTTTCTCACTACAGAAAATGGGAATAAGAAGCTGGGCCTGGAAGCGTCTCTGTAGAAGGAAGGGAGGAAGGGGCCCTGGGCCAGCCAGCCCCACCTGGGTGCAAACAGATGGAACAAAGGCCAACCCACCCCAGGCGCCCTGGCGCCAGGCCCCCGCGGAATCATAAAGGCACCATCTCCCAGCTGAGGCGGCCACTTGCGACACTTGGCCTGCCTGCCTGCCCTGCCCTGCCCTGCCCGGGAGCTTTGAGGCCACAGAATCGAAACTATTTACCCGCACAATGACTCGGGCAGCAGGAGTCATTGTTAGCACTGATTATTTTATGGAAGAGGGAACAGAAACTGTAGTGGCACGAGTGTCTGGGGCTTGAACTTAGGGCCTCTGAAGCCACCATACCTCCCCCGCTCCTGGTGGTCGCTCACCGGACACCATCCCTACCCCCACAGTCTTCCCCAGCTCTGGCTGCTGGCTTTGTCAGAAACAACCCCTTCCCTCCGTGAGTTTCCTGGCAGCCAGAGAGAGCGGATTCATGGGGACAACAAGACGTGTGTGTTTTGTCCCCACCAGAACGCCAACAACTACCAGGGTCGACAAACATTCGGGAGAAGTGAATGAATCCATTCGACAGACATTTGGGAAGCACCTACTGCAGGCCCATTAGAGACAATGGAGACCCAAGAGTGACAGACACAGTCCCTGCTCTCTTGGACCTGACATGGCAGGGAGAGGGGATCCGCTCCTCTGTTTATTTCTTGCTGGCTGCTTCTGGCACTGGGTGCTCCCAAAATATTGCTTGGCAGTAGGAAGGAAATAAGACCAGGGTAGTAATAGAGAAACAAGGGTGGGCAGGGGGTTCTTTCTGTGGTTCTTCTGGGCTCTGGGTTCTGGTCTTCAGGTCCAGCTCGGGGATGTAGAGTCTAGGCCCTGGGCTCCACGTCCTTGGTGCTACACTCTGGGTTCCGAGCCCCACGCTCTAGGCTGTGAATTTGCGGGGTCCATGCTCAGGTCCCTAGGTCCTGGGCTCCGTGTTCTGGGATCTGGATTCTGAGGTTCAAGTTCTAAGCCACCATCTCAGAGTTCTTGGATGTAAGTTCTGGATTCTGAGCTCCAAGTTCTAAATTCTGGATTTGGGAGGACAGGAGCTGTGCTCTGTTTTGGGTCTGCTTCCTGAGTACTGGGGTACAGAGTTGTGGACTCAAAACTCTGGACTCCCAGGTTCTGGTTCTGGATTTGGGGCCAGGTAATAGCATTGTTTGCCAGAGGCCAGGTAGAGTCGTTACTGCGTCAACTGCTCACGGGGAGGAATTCTTGTTTGTTTCATCGGGTGGTGTAGCCCCCGTGCCTAGAACACGGCCAGGTGTGGACGAAGGGATCAGCAGGCACACATACGTGCTCACTTGAGTACGTGATCATATAGACACACAATCCCGCCGTCAAGAGCCAGGGCACAGAAGGGCACGACCATCCCTGCCCTCAGTGTGGGTATAGTAGCTGATGGGGGAGGGTGGGCCAGAATGCTGTGAGCTGGGGAAGGGCTGAGAAAGCCACTGTGGATTCAGATGGGCAGGCAAGTGCACATCCAGCTACACACCAGGTCAGTTCCCGCCTGCTCTAGGTGTCCATTCTACAGGAAAAGGACGTGTGCAGGGTGGTGGCGGCAGAGCAGGAGCAGAGGGCTCCTGAGTCAGAGACCCAGGGATGTTCCTCCCACTCTGTCCTGCTGGGCTGAGGTATCTGGGACTTCACAGGAGGCATGCTGGCCTCCACGGGACTATTGCTTCCCCGGCCCCAAGCAAGCACCCTGCCAGCACCGGCAGTCTGCAGTGGGAAGAGTGACAGGAGGGCCTCCTGGCTCACGTAGACATCAGGGCTGCCAGAGAACAAGGAGGTTGGCCATCAGAAAGCCTAATCGTCAAGGACTCAGGGTACCAGAGATGGTGATTAGGGCCAAAAGGAATCATCCATCAGAGACATATGAATAGAGTAATGTAATTAGAGACAGTGGCGTCATGGGAGATGACATCATTCAAGCACGTGATCAGAGGTGGTGGCTGTACATTGAGGATCAGGAGGTAGTGTTCAGAGGTCTTGGTGATCAGCATGATCGTTGATTGCATATATCATTCGTCATTGTTCTGGGACATGGGGGACTGAGGGTGTGAGCCACAAGAACGTTTGTGAAGGAAGCATCTGGTGCTCATATTCTTGACGACTGAATGCAGAGGGGACATCAGTGATCACATTCAAGGGCTAGAGACATCCAGAGATCCTGGTGGTGGGTGATCTACTGGGGACCAAAGGCAGCAATGGTTAGAGAATTTAGTGACCGGAGACACAGGTGACTGGTGATACCGATGACCAGGGGGCTGGCAGTCAGTGTTCCTGGTGATCAGGATATAAGGGACACTGGTCGTAAGGGTCCTGGAAGATAAGACTCCACAACCCCTATGCTGGACACTAGAAAGCTGGGTGATTAGCACTGAGGAGACAGGGATGTTGGGCACCAGAGCCACTGGTGACCACACGGACAGTCAAGAAAATGTGGTAGAAGAGGATCCCATGATCAGTGATATTGGTCATCAGGCACCTTGTTGGTTAGAGATGTTGGCGACCGGAGACAAGTGACCAAAGTCATTGTTAAGGAGACACCGGTGAGGAAAATAGTGTGATTGGTGATATTGGAGACACATGTGAGTGCTCAGATCTATCAACTATTAGAAAACCATTGATCAGTGACGTTGATGGTCATGCTTCTTGGTGAACTAGGACATTGATGACTGAGTGCATTGGGGACCAGCACAATTGGAAATCAGGAACATGAGTGACAAGAGGCACCAGTGATCACAACATGGTGAATAGAAGTACTGGGAAAACGCAGTGATGGTCAGAGATGTTGGTGCCAGACACACTGAATACAAATATCGATGAATAGAGGTGCTGATCGGTGGTAGGAGATACTCATGACCAGGTGTGTTACCAGCGAGCCAAAACAGTCCCTGGAGACCCTGGTGATCACATTTTGTGGCTGTCCTTGACCAGACATGTCACTGTCAGAGGCATTGATAAAACATTGGTTGACTTAGTGTTGGTGACCAGTGTTATAGTAATCAGATGTCTATGGTCACAGGCTCTGGTGATCAGACAGGTCACTGACCACGAATATCAGTCATGGTGGCTATCTCCAATAACCAACCTCGTTGAATGAGGATGACAGCAATCAATGACATCAGTGATCAAAAACACTGGTGATCAGGTTTGTCAATGAACAGGAATATTGAGGACCAGAGAGGACAGAAACAAGAGCTGATCATCTGGGAGGAAGTAGATGGGGACAGGGGCGGAGACAGTCTTCTACAAGAGCCCCAGGAAAAGGATCAGTGTGTAGGCCAAAGGCTGGAGAAACCATGGCCTCCCCTTGTATCCCCAGTATCCACCCAGCCATCAGGACCCCCAATGAGGTGACAATGAGGAAATTCAGATGGGAGCAATGCAGGGGAGGGGCATCAGGGTCTCAGACCCCAGTCAGACAGGAGCCCTTCTCTCCAAATCACTGGGCCGCAGAACCCGTTAGGTCTGACCACTAATCTCCACACACAGGACTCAGCAGCCTGGGAGCCCACAAGATCGGCCAGAGGCATTCACAAAAAGTATTTTATTATTCTTAACAGTATTCACTTCAAAGGAATAGGAGGATAGCATACAATTTTTTTACAGACAATATATAAATGTTGTACATAATTAACAATAACTTAGTTCACTAATCCAAAATAAAACAAGCCAAATAAAACATAAAAACAGAAAATACTGCGGATTCTTTTTCTTATGCGGATACTAGTACAAAATAAGTTACTTCTGGCTGTGGTGCCCCCGCAGCGATCGCCTACCCATATTGCACTTGGTCGACTACATCAGCACAATCCTGGTCCTGGGCCGGCCCTCGCCGGCCGCCGCACCCCACCACCTCCGCATACAGAATCTAAGCTCGGACACGGTTATGTACAGCTGTACCTTGGGAAGGATCCAGACAGCCACAGCAAAGCAGAGCACAACCCAGGCGTCTCCAGGGACCCCGGCAGGGTCGTGGCCTCTCCCTGGACCCACCCCCCAACTCCTGCCTCTGCCACCTGCCAGACCAGCCCCTGGAGGCCAAGAGCAGCCAAAGCCCCTCCCCAGGCCCCCAGCTCCCCGTTCGAGGGCTGTGGGATCCAAGAACTTTTCCAAAAATAATTGTGAAGCTACAGCCTTGGTTTGTAGGTTTTATTCCTTTCCACAGCAAGGGCTTCCGTGGCAACGTACAATTGACTGGACCCAAAATGAGTTTAAAAATAAAACAACTAACTCCTCAGCGAGTTAAGCTTATGCAGTCTTTTGTATATATATATATTTTTTCTTTTGTCTCAGAGTGGGAGGGAAGGGGGTCGAGGGGTGAGCAGAAAAAGGATGTTATGTACAGGGGTCCACCTGGCAGAGGAGTCAGGCTGTGGCTCAGGCTCGTTAAGGGGACACGGGTCACACCAGCTTCGGCCTCAGAGCCAGGGGAGCGATCTGGGAGACATTTCCCCTCTCAAGAAAATGTTGTTTCCTTCCTGTGACCCAGCCCTGGCCTGGGAATCTGCGCAGGACCGCCCATGATTGTCTCTGCCCTCCAGGGCCGGGCCGCCAGGGCACACACCGCTCAGCCTCCCTGGGCCGGTGGTGGTCCGGCTATACTGGCTCAGCCCAACCTGAGCTCCAGCTGTTTCAGAGAGGGAAGCCAGAGGGGAAGGTGCGGGCCGAGGGCCCCGCACACCTGCCCCCAGAGCCCTAGCAAGCAGGTGGGCCAAGCAGTACTTGGCGCAAAAAGACCCAGAGAACCTAGGGCAGCTCGGACCTCCAAGTCTCCCAGTCCTTGTTAGAAACAAGAGCAAAATAAATTACTTTTGCCTACTCCCTTCTCCTCCCAAAAACGGTCTTCTTCATTTGTCCCCTGCCTCCCTCCTTTTCTCTTCAAAAAGTTGTCCGTTCTGTTCTCCAAACAATCGTCCGTGATGGAAACCCCACCTGGGCAGGAAGCCGGGCCAAGGCCACCCCCCAGCCTGGGTGAGGATCTTCACCGTGACCGCTGACGGCCGAGTGGAGCGCCCACAGGAGAGGCAGCTTGGGGCTCCGACTGGGCTGGCGGGAGTGCCATCAGTCTTCAGGGAAGGGCAGGCAGCTAAGGGTTTGCCCCCACCCCACCCTGCCTAGGGGCGCCCAGCCTCGCACCGCGGGCCACCCTCCTCGGCATCCATCCGTCCATTTGTGGGGGGCCGTCCCTAGCCCATGGCGGTCACCATGCTGGATGGGTGGGGGTGGCCAAAGGAGAGACTGGAGGAGGGGTGGATGGGCGTTGGGGTGGGCAAGATGTGTCCCGAGTGGCTGAAGGGTGGGAGGTGGCCCACGGGCGCCATGTGTCCAGCCAGGGCGGCGGCGCTGAAGGGGGAGGCCTTCTCCTGCATGCACTTGGACAGCTCCTCGAAGCACTCTGCACCTTTCTTGTTCTTCTTGGACTTGGTGGACATCTTCCGGTTCCTAGTCTGGATCCCTTCCTTCTTCATGGTCAGCGGCCTGTTCACCTGGGGGCAACCACAGAACCGTCAGGGGGGTCTAGTTCCCTTCCCAGAACAAGACCCCACCCCCCAGCTTCCACGTGGCGCCAAAGGCGGGTCTGGGCTCCGGACCCCACTTGCAAACGCCCTCGGCCCGCCAGGGTCTTCCCATCAGCCTGCCGCCCTTTCAAGAAAGGTCTCTTTCACTGGGTGGGACCGGCAGGCCAGGCCATTGAGCCCACTAAGTGCCAGCACTGCCCCCCATCGACACAACCGAACTCCACACCCACCTTTTGTTTTAAAAAGACACCACTTCCCCAGACCGCTGCCTTGGAGGCCACACTTGCAGCCAGCTTGCCCCCTCTTATGGGAAGCCCTTCTGGCACTTGGGGCTTGCCCGCCGGGGGAACAGCCGCCTCCCAAGCCAAGCCACGCTGGAGATTGTGGCTGGGGCCCCGCGCTTGGCAGCACAAAGAGCCGCGGTCCCCGGGGAGGGGCGGGGCGGGCCGGGGAGGGGCGGACTCACATTGTGCAGCTTGTAGTAGAGGCCACAGGCGTTGCAGACAGGGTCCCCGTTGGCGTTTCGGCGCCATAAGGTGGTGGTTGTCGTCTGACAATTTGCACAACAGGTGCCGGCTCTCCTGGCGGCCGACTGGGAGGGGAGGGTGGCGTCAGCAGGCTGGGCTCCCACGCCCCACCTCGACCTCCCTCCCCGACCCTCACCCCAACCCCCCGGACCTGCCAACTTAGCCCAGGAGCGGGAATTCTCACAGGGGAATCCAAGCATCTCAGAAGCCGTGGAATTTTAGAATTTGAGACCTAAGCCATCGCAGAACTCAGAATAAAGAACTCTCAGAAGCCTGATCTCAGCATCAACAGGGGCGCAAGAGCTGAAGGGAAAAATCAGCCACCGCCCCCAACCCTTAAACTAACTCTGTAAAAGGGGAAACTGAGGCCCTGAGAAGGGTTCTTTTGGTTTAGAAGGCTGGCTCACATGTCCGCATGACTCTCCACGACCCACAGTCCTGGGTGTGACCTCGCCTGAGGCCAGGGCAGGGACGTCAAATGTTTAGGGAGTCTAGAGCGGCACCGTCCAATATGATCGCCACTAGCCAGGTGGGGCTGTTTAAGTTCAACTGAACTACGATTTAATAAAATTAGAACTTCGTTCCTTCCTTTGCACAGCCGCATTTCAAGGAACCCACAGCCCCAACCATAGTGGGCAGTGCAGATCCAGAACATTTCCATCACCGCAATGCTGGTCTGTCCCACACCCTGTACCCCAAACCAGAGTGCTCACTGCCCCACAGCCCCTCAGGGAATGCAGGCCAGAGATGTCTGGGAATAAGTGCCTGGTTTCTGGAAAAGGGAAAAGTGAGAGAAAGTAAGAGAGTCTTCACCCAAGAAAGCAGATCTCCTCTTGTGGGCCCACCGGCCCAGCCCCACAGTGACAGAATGTGTCTGTCCCCCGCAACACTCCCCAGTGAACTGCAGGCAGCAGGGCTGGGGTTGGGGGAATGAGACCAGCAAAGGCCAGGAGGGCCCTAGGCCGGAGCTCCAACCTCCTCGACAGCAACAGCGGAGGGACCTGCCGGTCTGCTGCCTCAGAGGCGGGGAGGGTGAGGGTGAGTAAGCAGCCTGAAGCTGGAATTCTGACTCAGGGGCCAACACCGTATCCTCCACCCCTACCCCCACCCGGGCCCTCACCCCGCCCGCACTCAGGGTGGGGAAAAAAAAGGGGGCCCCCAAAGCGGCCAGCGATTTAAGCCTCATAAATCACTTCGCCCTGAAAAAAATATATTTATTATTCTTAGCATTTTACGCATTATTTGCAGAGCGGAGGGTATTAGAAATTTCAAAACAGCCCAGCGAGAGGCAGGACTGAGCCGAGGAGAGGCTCTAAAACTCGCGGAGTCCGGAAACAGATACGCGAAGTTTCCTTATCTTCAGGCTGCAGATGTCCGGATAGGAAACTCCGGCAGGAGATCCGAAAGGGCATTTTTTTAAATCACTCAAATGAAAATACACAGTATAGGTGACTCCATGGAAAAATAATAAAGGGCAGGTTTTTTTGGTGGTTGGTGTGTGTGTTTTATTTAAATAAGCGTGAGGAGACTGTGTTCTGGGCTACAAGGAAAATTACTTCATGGCCCTATTTTTAAAGAGAGTTAAACAGAGGCCAGGGGACAGGAGTTGGGCCCTTGGACACTCAACTTTGGGGAGCCCTGAGCTCAGTGGGGGGAGGGTACCTGGTGGGCTGCAGAGGGGGAAATCTGGCCTGAAAAAAAATCTGGCCTAAAAGAAGGGTGACCCCAAGCGATTTAAATGATAAGAGGATTTCAAGAGGCAACGCAGCTGCATTTGAAGGGTTTGGTGGTGTTACTCTTATTTTTTAAATAAATTGCCGGCTCCAGTCCAGGTCGGCGTCAGGGTGCTGCCCACCGGCCCCCTCCCCAGCCACCTGCTGCCCCGCGCCTACCAGTCTCCGCTTAGGCTTGATGAGTGGCCGGTTCTGCCCATTCATCTTGTGGTAGAGCCCGCAGGCGTTGCACAGGTAGTGCCCGGTGCCGTCCCGCCGCCAGAGAGGGGTGGCTGTGGCCCCACAGTTGACGCATTCCCGGCCTTCTGAAGGGGGACAGGGAGAGACGCCGGCCCGCTTAACGGATAAGGTCGAGGGGAGAGAGGCAGGGGTGGGCCAGCGCCAATCAGGCAGCCGTCTGCCTCGGCCCGGATGCTTCAGGGGGTGACTTTTAGCTCCAACCCTGGGCAGGAAGAGGGACCCAGAGGAGGCTTCCCCGCCGAAGGAGATGAGTTCAGAAAGTAGCTTTAAGGCCAAGTCTCCCTCTTCAAAACCCTGGCTTGAAGGAAGGGAAATGGGGCTGGAGGGAGGAGTGGGGCCAGGGCCCCAGGGATTCTGGGCGCGACAATGAAAGGGTATTTACAGCAAACTTCGCCGAAGGCAGGGCGGTGGCAGGAGTGGCCCAGCTCGACCCGGCTGGGCCTGGGAGGACTCTGCCTTGCTTTCTAGTTCTGCCTCTTCGGTCTGTCCCTTTCCCCAACTTCGTCTGCCACCTTCCGATTGATTCTCTGCCCCGCGTCCTCTGCCCTCAGCTCCTACCCTCTTTCTGTTCTCGGAGCAAGGGAATTTCCTTCTTTCTCCCCAGCTGCCCTCCTTTCCGCTGAGGCCCTAGAATTCAGTCCTGGACTCGATACAAGGTGTTGCTCTTTAAAATAAAACACATCCCAAGCCCTTTCGTTTTGAAGTTAAGCAGACTAAGTGACCTTGGTCTTCTGTCGGTGGTGGTGTTTTTGGTTTTTGGTTTTTGTTGTTGTTTTAAAAGGCCATCTGGAATTCAAATACAACGTAAAACAAACTTGGGAGAAAGGGCTAATTTAAGGCAAGGTAGCTGGCCTGCGAACAGGGGCCCTGGGGTGGGGCTGAGGTGGGTGCCAGCGACAGCGACGGTGGGGGCAATCAGGCAGGGTAGCTGGATGCCTTACATCGTGTTGCCCGGGAAAAAATTTTCCCTATTTAGTTTAAACTAAATTGTCGATATATCTGGGCAAGGAAAGGTTCCTGGACTCAGGAGTAAAAGTTTTAAAAATCTTCTTCTTCCTTAGCTTAAAGGGATTAGAAGGGAGGCATTGACAGCGAAAGCCCCGAGCTAGCTCGGTTTCTGCTCTCCAGCCAGGTTCTCGGACGGAACCAGTGTGGCCCCAGCCGTCTCCTCCGGCAAAGGGGCAAAGCTACCTACAGCTTCATCGCCTCACTCCAGCCTTCGGGGAGGGAGAGTGAAGGATGCGCCAGCGGGCAGGGAGCAGGAACGACTCCCGGGAATGCTGCTTTGGGGGAAATCTCCCAAGGAGATTGGGAAACATCGAAATCCCACGATTTGGACTGCCTGACTTGGAGAACCAGATTCCTTAAGGGTCTGGAGCGTACGCACAGCACCCACAGCACCCACAGCACGCACACACACAAAAACACGCACAAAAACACGCACACACAGCCTCGCTGCTGTCACTTGCTACTGCATTCCCTCACACAAGTCAAGAGGCTGCTCAAATTTTCACTTAAGATTCAGGGAAGGGAAGGGGGAATCCCCGGTCTGGGTTCAGTCTGGCAGTGGCCAACCTTGGAAGGGAGGGTGAGGAGGGGGAAGGGAAATGAACTTTGGGGGCAACCCTGGACAGTTAAGGAAAGAACAAAAGTTTTAGGGCTCCCTCTCCCCCATTCTGGGTTCTCAAACGTCTGTTGGGGTCTATTAGAGAGAGACTTCACCCATCCCCAGATCTGGAAGACTGGCACTGCCCCGCCTCCCATATCATAGCCCCCGACCCCCATGAACAAAAGCACAGACCAACCCCACTCCCATTGGCTCCCTGGCACTTGTCTTTACCTGAACAGGAGCGTGCCTTGCTGCGCTGCTTAGGGGTGAAGCTGGAGGCAGGGCCACCCAGGAAGCCTCCGGGGTGGAAGAGTCCGCTGCTGTAGTCGTGAGCAGCAGCGGGCACGTAGGAGGGGTAGGTGGGGATGGGGTGGTGTGTGGCAGGCTGGGTGCCCATGGCAGCCAGGCCTGGGCGCAGGGGACTGCCGCTTTCCATCTTCATGCTGTCGGTCAGTGACACCTGGTACTTGACCCCATCCTTGTCCTCCCCCCGGGCTGCATTACCCCCTGCGGAAGAGGAGGCTGGGGAGGCAGCCCCGGTGGTGCTGGGGTCAGGGGACACTTCCTTGGGTGGAGTGGGTGGGAAGCCGAAGAGGTGGGAGCCAGAGTGGGCTGCAGTGGGAGTGAGGGAGGCCACAGAGCTCCCGCTGCCTCCCCCGCTCCCACCCCCTGCCCCTGGGTACACAGAGAGGGGGCCTCCGGGGCCTCCAGCAGCTGAAGGGTGCAGCGGCGTCTTGGAGAAGGGGCTCACGGTCCAGGGATTGTGGTGGTGCGCTGCAGCCGCGGAGAGGGCTGCTTTACCCCCGTCGAGCCAGGGCAACCCCGGGCTGTGCAACAAGTGTGGGCGGCACATCTGGCCTCCGGTCAGGCGGGCTGCGGGAGGAGGGAGAGGGGTCAGGGTGCGCAGAGGCCGAGTCGCGCCATGACAGATACGCGGGACCACAACTCACAAAACAGCTAGCAGTAACATTCTTCCCAAAGAAAACCAGAAACATAATACCCCAACCGGTAATAATCAAGAATGTCAGTCCGGAGCTGAAGGACAAGTGGCACCCGAGGAACCCCACCAGACCAGGGCCTCGAGGGAACCCGCACAGGCCAGCTGGGAATTGGGCAAACACCCTGCGGTGCCCAGACCCTCCTCAAGAGGCTGCTGCCCCCACCTTTCCCGCCCCAATTTTTCAGCTGCCTCGATTCCTGCGGAGCTCACATCCGGGAAGCAGGCCGCCGGGCCCTCCTCCCCTCCCGCGCCTGGCGCGCGGCGCACGGCTCCTGGGCTCCCAGTCACCCACTGGCCTTGGGCTCACCGTGCGCGGGGCTGTAGGAGACGCGCGCCCGCGCGTGGGCTGGGTTGGCGTAATAGGGGTTGCCCTGCGAGTCCAGGTGGTTGAAGAAGACGTCCACCTCGTCGGGAGGCAGCAACTGCGCGGGCTCCATGTAGTTGTGCGCCAGGCCCGGATGGTGCGAGTCAGGGTGCTGCGCGTTCAGCACGGCGGGGTGCGCCATCCAGCGCGGCTGCTCCGGCGCCACCTCCATGGCCGGGAGTGGAGGCTCGGGATCTGGGCCGAGGCGGTGGCGGCGTCCCTGCGCGACGGAAGGGGGCGTGAGGGGCGCCGCCACGGCCTGACACCCCCAAAGTCCCGCCACGCGGAGTCCCGCACGCCGCTGCGCCCCAGCAGAGCCCGGCCGAGGCACAGTCCCGGGTGGGAGGAAAGCTCAAAGCTCAAAACGAAAGGAAGGCGGAGGAGATCGGTCAGCCTCTCACATTCACATGGTGACCCCCAGTCCCAGAGCCACACATCCGTGCACACCGGCTCACACACGGGCACAAGCCCCGACACCAATGACCCCAACAAACACAGAGTCTCACTTTAAATCGGACACTCACACTGACCCCCCCCCCCCTCCTTCCCGGGACACAAACGCATAAACACAGACTGAAAGTTGAAGACAGGCGCCTGGGCACCCACTGGGCACATGATCTTAGCGACACGCACATACCTGCACTTGGCGCCGGATACACATACCAGCTTGACGACCCCCCCCCCTCCAAAAAAAACCACACACACTAAGCCCCAGCGGCTGGGAGCCAGCCTCCCCCCACCCCCGCCCCAGCTCACTCCCAGGAGGCACAATCAAGACCTCTCACCAAGGCACACCAAAGCAGTCACCCGAAGCCTGGCCCCGGCCTTGACCCACCGAAAGGACCTCTCAGAGCTTGGCGCGCCCCAGGCCCCCCGCCAGCTCTCGCACCCCAAACTTACACACGCAACGCCGCAGGGAGGGGGGCCACGGCCTCGGGGACGGAGGTTCAGCACCGGCGGGAGCCCCGGGAGTGGCGGGCTCAGGAACCGCGCTTCAGGCGGCTGGGCTCACGGAGCAGGAGCGGGGGACAGCGCGCGCCTCGGCCTCAGGCCCGCCCGGCTCCGGCCCCTCGGCATCCTCCGGCCGCCCTGGCGCCAGCTCGCGACTCCTGCACAGACATGAAGCGGGGGCCGTGCACGCCTAAGAAGCCCGCGCCAGCCAATCAGCGCCGCGCGCCGCCCAGCCTCCGCCCCCCATTGGCTGCGCCCGCAACTCCCGGACCGCCGGACTCCCGGACTGACCCGCAGGCCTGCCCCCCTCCGCCGGCGGGCCCCCTCCCAGCGCCCTCCCGGCGGCCCCTGCTGCCAGTGCCCCCCGCCGGGACCCTCACCCCACCGGCCGACTGCTGCGCCCCCTCTTGCGGACACTCCTGGATCCGCCTAACCCCAAGACCCTCTTCCCAGTTACTAACCAACTGGAGACCCCCTCCCCGGCAGCCTGGGTCCCGCACCCTCTGGGCGTCTGGGTGTCCTCTCCCCAGGACCCCCGCTCTTCCACTCTCTCAGATCCCACCTCCTTTACCACTGAACGTGGCCAGTTGGAGTCCCAACTACCTACCCAGGCCGTTCCCTCCCCCGACTCGGGCTATGGCTGAGCAGGGGGTTGGGAGGACAGCTTCGAGACAGCAGGAGCGGTGAAGGGCAGGAACTACGGGGCTCGAGTGGGCACCTGGGCCTCGGACAAGAGGCCGTTTAGGACTGTGCTTGACCGGGTGGAGGTGGCCTGGCTGGCGGCTCCAGAGAGGGGGAGGGGGCGTCCCCTTCCCGGGCGTGGCCTTCGCAGACCAACGGGCCGAACTGCCTGGGGCGAGGCCATGGAGACCCGGACTGGCGCCGGCGCCGGCTCGAAGGAGACGCCTCCGGGCAGGAGAAGGCATTTTTCCCTCCTGGGGGTCCCTAAGGCGGCCCCTGGGGAGAGGGAGGCGATAGACTGAGAGCTCTGTCCCCTAAGTCACCTGGAACTGCTCTCCACACACCTCCAATGCACAGATCCAGCTCTGTGGGTGGAGTGGGCCCCCGTGCACAAATCTCCTTGCTCTCTCCCATTGTACAGACATAGGAGACCGAGGCTCGAAGGGAGCTTATGGCCGACGGGGGGGGGGGGGGGGGAGGGTCGGAAACAAAGAACTTTGGGGAGATTGAGACAGGTGCGGGGGTAAGGGGGGAATAATCGTCGTCCTCCAGCCCCTCTCCCTTAGCTGGGTCTACGGCTCTCGTAGTGGGAGCCCAGAGGGATCCCAGGTGGGTCCGGGACAGGGGAGAGGGCGGGGGTCCGGGCCACCCCCGGGAGGGTGGGGGGAGGGGCGGCGGGATTGACAGTCGGTAATTGGGTAACTGGAGGCGGCTTCTCCGGCCGGGCGGCCCCGCCACCGCGACGCCGGGGCCCTGACGTCACCCGATTCGCCAGGAAATGAACTTTTTAATAATCCGAGGAGGGAGGAAAGCCCTTGGTCCCCTCGGCTCGGGGGGCTCCCGGCCAGGCCCAGCTCCGCGGGAGCGCCCGTCACCCTGTCCCAGACCAGCTCTGGGCAGCGCCGGGGGGCGCAGGCACAGGCTAGGGGCCTCCTCCTGCCTTTGCGTCCGGCTGTCCGTTGATCTGTCCGAGGCCCTGGCGGCAGGTAAAGACGCGGGGCTGGAGGCGCGGAGCCCCATTTGGCTGGGAACCAGCGCGTCTTGGGCGCTTGGGGACCCGCCTGCCCTGGCGGCCCGCTGCGCCTCCCGCTCCGCTCCACTCCGGGGCGCGCGGAGCCCGCCTGGTCTACTCGGAACTCCGCTCCGCATAAGAGGAGGCCGGCGCCAGCTGAGTAAAGCGCGCCGGGGCCGGGAGTGGGAGCGCGAGGCCGCGGGCGCCGGGCCTCTGCGGCCAGGCCGGGCAGGTGATTGGCCTCAGTGCCTTCCGGTTCGCGCTACCCGAAACGCGCGCGGTCTGGCCGGGACTCGCTGCCTCTCTGTTCGTCTGTCTCTCCTCCCTGCCTTTAGTTTATGATTCTTCATCAACGCGTAAAATGCAATCGTCGGAGCCTCGAGACTGTTTTGCGTCCCTGGAACCTAGCAGGAGCTTATCAAAGACACCGCCGCCCCGGGGACAATCCCTGGTGTCAGGCAAGACTGCCCCGCCAGCTCGAACCCCGGGACCCAGCTCAGGAGGCAGCCAGCCGCTTGCCAGACCCGGGGCCGTGAACGCCGGAGCCGAGCGGAAGATTTCCGTGGGTCTGCGATCCGCGCCTCGGCTCGCAGGGAGGTGGCTACTCTGGGCTCTCGGGAAAGCAGGTAATTCGCTTTATTTTCCCCAAAGGCGTGGTTCAAATTACCCCCGTTCGGGGTGGGTCTGCAGTTTCATCATTACGAACTCGGCTAGAAGCCCCTCCGAGGCAACCTGAAGCCCCTCTGGGGCAGCGTCTTGGGCCACCGCAGAAGTGGAGGTGACCAGCCTGGCCGGGCCCCCCGCCTGAACGGCAGCCCTGAGCTGCCCGCTGGCCTGGCGCAGAAGCGAGCGCTGGCGGGGATTTAATTACCCCGCTCGGCGGCTCAGAAAATCGCCGCGCAGAGGAGCTTAGCAGGGCAGTTAAGCAATGCTTGAGCAGGGGCCTCGGGAGATCCGCACGAGTCTCCCTTCCCGCAATCCCGGCCTAGAGGGGAGGGAAAAAAAAAAGGGGGTGGGGGGAAGGGAGCCCTGCCAGGTCTCTTGAGGCCCCGAGGTTGCCTTCCTGCAAAAGGCAGGCAGGCAGGCAGCCGGCTTGGCGGAGGCCTCCACTATGGTTGGAGCTCCTGCGTTGGACGCGGGACTACTGCGTTCTCCCGCAGGAACGAACCCGCCTGGGAGAGAGAAGAGGGGCGCCAGGCAGGAGAAGGCCCAGCTGGTCAGTAAAACACACCTTCCCCATCATGAGTGTGTGCATATGCCAGACAGACCAAGGGCCACTAGTCAGGCATCTTGCCCAGTAGGCAGCAAAGACCATCCTATCACTTGTACGCAAACAAACGTCCGGGGAGGCTCAGGGCAGCCCCCCCAATCAGCTAGGATTGTGAGGGGCACCCTCACACATGAGGAAAGCAGATTTATTTCGGTTTATAGCCTGGGGCTTCAGGGTCTCCAGAACACCTTCAGAGGGACGTGACCCCTTTTCCATGTTTCTGTTGGTTTCCAAGGGTTGTTGCTAATGCGGGTGCTGCGTTTTGATCGCACTGAGAAGCTGTCACTTTCCTTACATGAGAACAAGACTTCAGGAAGGACTGGCAATGGGCAGCAGAGAAACTGAATGTTCCAACAGCCTTTTTCAAGTAGCCTGAGATTCCCCGAGAAAGCATGGGTCCTAACGGCTCAAGATGCGTTCTCCGGGGAGCTGGAGGCTCAGGGATCCAAGGCCAGGTTCTAGTGGGCCTCACCCACCGGCCTCGGCTCTCAGCTGCCCCTGCCCGGTCTTCCCCTCCCCTCCGTGCCCTTTGTTTAAACTTCCCTCATCCAAGGTGGCCCCTCTGGGACCGTAAGTTTGCCCTCTCTTTGTAACCTAATTCTTCTCACCTTTTCCTATGGGCATCTAATTGGCCAGCGGTGGAGGGGAGATTTAAAGAAATCAGTTTGCTTAAGGACTGCCTTCCATAGGGATATTTAATTGGCGAACCCAGCGACCTTCGAGCCCCACACTGGGGATGTGCCTTGAGGGGTACTGAGGAGGAAGAGGGGGCCTGCTTTAGCCAGAGGGGTTCAGAAGTCCCCATAGGGTAAGGCCTCAAATCTGCTCAGGCCTGCAGCCATCCCCCCACCCAGGGGTTCTGCAGTGGAGGGACCAGGACTCCAACAGCCCCTTCTGCTCGCTGGGGTTAATTTTCAGCCCCCCAAATGTGAAGGCTTCTTCTCCTCTCTGGCCTCCATGATGGCTTTCCCACCCTTTACGTCTTTAGGGCAGTTTCGAATCGTAAAACCCGGGCTGAGAAGTCTCAGCGCCCTGGGCTGAGGTGCCTGCGAGATCATGTATCTCCTTATCAGGTTCTAACCACCCACCTCCAAGCCGTACAGCCTCCCCCATAGGCCCTGCTGAGACCTGCAGACAATCGGTCAGCGTTTCTCCTTCCTTCAAGCACAGGCACGGTTTACTCAGAGAGCCTGGCGGTCCTGCGGCCCCGCAGCATGACAACTGGTAAATCCGTTTCGTTAGACGCAATTTGTTTGCAATTTGTCGACCCGGCTGGGAAACTCTCTCCAGACGCCTGGGTAGCCGCAACGGCCCTACCTGCTTCTCAAATCCTGCCCACTCATAAACGAATCCCAGCGCTAGGTGCCTGTGTAGACCCGGAGCTCACCGCCAGATGTTCCCGATCCCCGGGAGACGTAGCTTTTTCCAAAACAACGAATTTCCTTCCGTGTTTTCCGGGAAAGGAGCGGCCGCCACTCCCGGGGGCCCTGAACGCCGGATCTTTCCCCTTGCGGTTGGGGCAACCTGGAGTTCAAGCCTGGCCGCCGCCGAAGGATTCTGAATGCCCGGCGTCCAGACAGACCCAGACCGCCGCCGTCTACGCCTCCCGGCGGCAGATCTCGGAGCCCGCGGCGGCCCCATTCTTATTGAAATCCCACTAAACAGATTCCGGCTCCGGCTTGGGGCAGGGGGGAGACTTCCAGACCCGGCGCTCTCCCCCACCCGCACCCCAGCCACACAGGATAAAGGGCCGCGGGGCGCAGCGCGCGGGGGCGCACGCAGGAGCGAGCCGGGTTAAGCCGCGCAAAGCCGGCGCACGGGACCAGCCGGCAGGTGCAGCCGCGGCTCGGCGGCCGGGCTTGGGCGCCTCCGCCGCCTTGGCCCGGAGGTGGGGGCGGCCGAGACAAAGACCCCAGCTCGGGGGCCGGGAGGTGGGGCGCTTTGCGAGGCATCGGGAATAACCGGGGCTCGCGGCCTACGTGTGGCTGCATCCGAGAAATGGGAAAACAAGAGTCCCGACGCGGGCCTACTGTCCTCGACTCCGCAAATACTCCCTCAGCATCAGGCCCCTATGACCTGGGGTTCGAGCCGCTGGTAGGACCAGGGCGAACCCCGAAGGCCACAAGTCAGGGGCCACGGGCTAGGGGGACTGCGTTTAGGGGGCCGGGTGGTTCAAACCTGGGGACTAGAAGGGCTCTGGGGCCAGGCGGAGGTGGGGGTACTTACCCAGCGAGGTGCGGCGGACGGCGCCCCCGGGTGGACGGGGCCGGAGCGGAGCTGGGCGCACAGCGCGGTGCGTGGCTAGGTGGGCCCACAGGACCCCGGTGCGAGCTGTCGGCGTTCACCAGAAGGGCCCGGGTGGCGCGCTGAGTGGCCGCATGGTGCGCGGCGGGCCGCTTTTGTTCGCCTGGTGGCCGACGGGGGCCGGCTGGGGTGGGGGCGAAGGCAGCCTGGAGATAGAGACTTGAGCGGCGAGCCCGGGCGGCGCTGGCCTCGTTACCTCCCTCTCGCTCCCGCTGCCTCTCCCTCCCCTCCCCCGGCCGCAGCGGCCGCTGCTTTTTATTTCGACAGCACTTTGAGGGGGCGGGAGCGCCGCAGGGGGGCAGGAGGGTGCCCAGAGCTCTGCGCCCCGTTTCCCTGGTCCAGCCGCCGGGCGGCAGGCCGAGGGCCGGAAGGCACTCAAGGCGCAATACCTTACTCGCCCATACTCCAGACTACTCCCGCCCTCGCAGGGGCGCAGGAATGAGCACCTATTCTCTCAGGGGTGTAAGCTCAGAAAGCCCGGGACGTCTCTTTTTCGAGACTCTCCCCGGGGACCCTCATGAGCCGTGGCCACAAGCGCTCACACACACACACACACACACACACACACACACACGCATGTACACAGACGCCTGCTCCTCCTCCAATTTGCTTCCAGTAGTGCTCACACATGCACACTTCTGTGCACACGCGTTAGCGCACACAGCTGTGGCTACGTGGAAATTCTCAGCCAGGAGATCTGGGTCACACTGACATGCACACGGGCATACACCCAAATGTAGCTTGACAATCTGGCACACACGCACACACGCGTGCACACACACACACACACACACACACACACACACCTCCCTCACTTCCAGGCTGATTTTGGCTAAATGTAGACACATGGCCTCTCCCTTCCAAGCCACCTATACTCTCGCCCCAATTCCCAAACTCCCAAGGAGACCAGAGCATTTCAGGAGTGGAGTTCGAGGCGGCCCCCTGGCCCATCCCCAAGGAACCCTCTCAGGAAAGAGAGGGAGTAGAGGGCTTGTCCTCGGAAGGCTGGGCAGAGGAGCTGGGGTGTGGGAATCTTCACCCCAAGAATGCTAGGGGAATGTGGTCCTTGAACTTCCGAAGTCCCTACATCAAAATTCAACTCCACAGTGGGGGTCCTCCGCTCCCCACCCCCCTGCCCTGTCCCATTCCAGCTGCCCTGGGGAGTGAAAGTGGCCTGGGGATCTTCGGCCCAGAGAGAAAGTGCTTTGCTTTGGAAGGACTGGGAAGTCCCTGGTCCTGGGAAAACTAGTGTGTGCCCGAGAGAAGTGTCCAGCCCCCCCATCTCTGTGGCCATCTGCTATCTGTGGGTCTTTCTTTGAAGCTGATAGTGACTGTGTTGCACGTGTATGTGCTGTGTGTGCTTGGAAGAACATCTATCCTGAGGGCCCCTGTGTGTCTGTGTGCATCTGTGAGCATGTGGGAAGTCTACAAAACTGAGTATATTAGCATGCCCATTTCTTCTTGTGGGTCCCTGGGAGTTTTATATCGAGAGTCTGTGTTCTGTGGGTCCCTGAGAGTTTGTGCTTCATTATGTGTGGCTGTTTCAGAGCATGACCCCAAAAGTGCCTGTGGGAAAGTGTGTCTGTGGAACTGGATGTGTGTCCCTGTGGCTGTGTATCTGTGAGATCATTGTGTTCGTGAATCATATGATGGGAAGTGGGTATTTCCAAGTGTTTATTTATAAATTGGTGTGTGTCCCTATGTGGGTTGGTAGCAGTGTGTGTCTGGGTATCCTGTGTCTATGAATCGGAGCGTGTGTGCGTGTGTGCGTGTGTGTGTGTGTATGTTCCGTCCTTCTTTAACAGCACTGGGTATTGGGTGTGTAACGTTGTATCTTTGGACGGATGATAGGAGCGTGGACAGTGAATCCAAGTGTGTCTGCACATCTGTCTACAGCTCCACGTATGAACTGATACGTGTTGGGGTGGATGTTTGTGTCTGTTTATCTAGGGTGTGGACATCTGTGTGTATGAATGTATCTTGGAACTATGTGTATGTACTTCTCTACCCAGTACTACCCTGGGTCTGTCGTCTGGGGACGAGTGTGTCTCTGGGTGACACACATACTGTGTGTCTTCCCAGATCACCCACCATCCCTAACCGGCAGGGCAGGCGGCCAGTGGAGCTCTGGGGTGCCATTTGCCAGGGCACTCTCTGTCTGTCTGTGGGAGGGGGAGATGAGCTGATAAGGCTTATCTGCCGACGCCAGCGCCATGCTGAATAACTGCTCTAATGAGGTGGCCTCGCTGGGACCACCCGCTCCCAAGGCCCCCAGCCTCACTGGGGAGGGGCATGAGGGAGCCAGTTCAGGGGCATGAGAGCAAATCCCCGTGAACCCAGCAGCGCCTGAGTGTCTACAGAAGCTTTTCTACTTCTGTCTTGTTTCTTCAGAGGGGGGTTCCAGTCTTACACCCCCACCCCACCTGCCATCTCTCTGCTGGGCTGGGCTGGCCTCTGGTCTGCTGTCAAGAATACAGTCTTAAGAGGGTAGGGGGTGTGGACTGAGACACATGGAGGCCCAGGGATGGAAAGACCCAGAGAAGGGAGAGGAGGACAGGGAGACCCGAGGACAGATTTTAAAAAGCACCGGCCATAGAGGGACAGAGACGCCAGTAGGGGCTGGAGGGGTGGGTTGGGGACACGCAGGAACAATCAAAAACAAACAACTTAAAAGTGGCAGAAAGAGTCGGAGCGATGGGAACAAAAACAGCAAACGCGCTAACCAGACACAGCCATGAACAGAGAAACAAGGGAGGAGACATACAGAGAGGAGAGAGAGAGAGCAAAACAACAAAAACAGAGATATGGGAAGGGAGAAGGGAACCCAGGCAGGTTCCCGGAGCAGTGGGGAGAAGAGGGAGAGCGGGAAGGGCCCCAAAGAGAACGAGGGAAAAGTAGGGAGGCCGAAGACGGGCTGGGTGGGACGGACAGACCGATTGGAGGACAGCGGCAGTGCCAGTGCCGAGCGCCGCGCGGACGCCAGCGCGGGAGGCCGAGCGCCAGGCTGCGGGCCGGGAGGGCGTGAGCGCAGAGCCCACGGGCCGGGCGGGGCACCGAGGCGCGGGCGGCGGTGGCGGGCAGGGGGGTCCGAGCGGGGCTGCGCCGCTGTCCGGGGTAATTTTTCATCTCGGCCGGCTAATCTTTGTTCCCGGCGAAGATAATGAATAGCCAATCGTTATCTGCCCGGCTCCCGGAGGCTGCCCGAGAATGGGGTTGTACAGGGCTGGGAATTGTTTCCAAAGTGCCGCGGAATAAATGGTGTTCCTTATCTCTGCCTTCCAGATTATCGGAGCCCTTTCAGAGCGCGCACAACAAATGCGCCCGCCATCGAATGCATCATTTACCACCGCAGATCCGCGCGCTGATGGGCAGGCAGATAGCCGTCCGCGGGGGGCACGCCGGGCGCCCTGTGCCCGCGCCGCCTGCCTGCCTGCCTGCCTGCCTGCCGGGGGCACCCGCGCGTGCGCCCCCGGGTGTGCCTGGCATGTTTGCATGGACATTCGCGTGTGCCAGTGGATGGGCACTGAACAAGAAAGGGTATTGGTGTGCATGCGGGCATGTCAAAGAAGTGTGCTATAAGAAAGCGCAGGTGTGCAAGCCCATGCTCACGGGCGTGGTGGGCGTGTGTGCTGTGAATGCCTGGAGGGGGCCCAGCTGAGGCTGTTGGAGGGTGCACAGAGGAGGGGGTATTGCACGTGAGTGCGTAGGCACGAGTGTCACTCAGGGTGGGAAGGCAGGTGTGGGAAGGAGTGGGTGTGCAAATCCGTGTGTACAGGGGTGGTGGATGAGCGTATTGAGTGCCACAGTGTACCTGCCCTCGAGGAGGCCGTTGAGGAGTGCACACAGGAGGCGGTGTCATCTGCCACTAGGTCGCGTGCCTATGTGTATATTCAGACACGGGTGTGTGCCTGCAGGTGTCCGACCCTACTCAGTGCTCTGGGTTCCTACGTGCCTGTAAGCATGCGCATCCGTGCATTCCTGTGACTGTCAGGAGTGAGTGTGCCGCGGGTCAGAGTTCACCCCAGT
The DNA here is from genome assembly GCF_022837055.1 of Prionailurus viverrinus. Taxonomy (NCBI): domain Eukaryota; kingdom Metazoa; phylum Chordata; class Mammalia; order Carnivora; family Felidae; genus Prionailurus; species Prionailurus viverrinus. The sequence continues at coordinate 57,024,764 of NC_062562.1, read as the reverse complement.
GTGTGCCTTCGGGGTGCACGGATCTGTGTGAGGGCGGTTGTGTTGTTGTGCATCTATATGCCTGGGTGTGCCCGGGTGTACCATAGGAGGGGCCGGGGGAAGGGCGGTCGTTGGGGCCTGTCCCTGCGCCTGCCTGGGTAGGCTCAGGACACACGGGCCGGGACCCCTCTCCAGCGTGGGAAAGAGACAGCCAGAGGGGAGAGAATGGTGTGTGCGGGTGCGACAGACTCCACAGCAAAAGGGGTGGAATGTGCTAGTGACAGAAAACGGGGTGTGGGGGCGTGTAAGGAAGAAAGGTCTTCGAGGAGTTTGGGGACACCCAGGGGTCCCAATAGCCTCAACAGGCATGCCCTGCCGGGGGCCCCAGAGCTCCCCGCTCCGGACCTAGGGAAAGAGAGACCCGAGCCCCGCCGCCTGAGGTCCCCGCGCAGTGAGTGACACGCGCCGCCGACAAAGGCTGTATTTTTCCAGGCTCGCGCCCCGCCCGCGCGCGCGCGATGGTCCCCATGGCGACGCAGATAGCGCCGCAGCCATTTTCCCTATCTCCCCGGAGTCTATTATACGGCGGGATTAGCTCATCTCCAGGCAGGTCAAACCCAAAGTCACACAACCTGCGGCGCGGGCCCCGCCCCCCGCCCGGCCGCCCCTCCCCCGCCGGGGTCCGGTCTCTGCCCGGCGACCCTCGAGCTGCGGCCCTTGCGCAGGCGCAGAGCGCCACCTGGCGGCCACGGGTGGCCCGAGTTGGGGTCTCCGGGAGCCGGCAGCCTGAACCGGAGCCACCAGGCAGAAGAGCTGTGGCAGGGGTCCTTTCCTCCAGGAGGTGGACTCTCCCAGAAGCAGGGGCTTTGTTTTGTCACTGCTGTGTCCCCAGGGCTGGGCTGACGCACGGTAGATGCTCCTTAAGTGTTTCTTGAAAGGAGAGATGGATGGCAGGAAATTACAGACCCAGCAAACTGTCAAAGGTCACGCAGCTTAGTTGGCCACAAGAAATCACTTCTTAGACTGTATCCACTGAATTTAGAATAAAAGCCAAACTGTGCAATAGCCTTTGCTGACCACTCAGACCTGGTTTCCCCCTTTCTTGCTCCAGTGGGAGCAGCCTACCTTCTGTTCTTTGAACAAACCAGAACATTCCCACTCTGAGGCCTTTGTGTCTGCTGCCCCTTTTACCAAGAGTGTATTCTGCCTCTGCTCAGATGGCACCCCTCAGAGCGCAAAAACCGAGCCTTCCGACTTTCCTTGGTCGGCATTAGGCATTTCTTTTACAGTAAGGACTTAGCACATTGCAAAATAGTCTCCTCTCAGGGTGTGCCTGCAGCCAGCTCCCCTGCTCCCTTGGAATGCTAGGCTCCCTGGGGAAAGGGAGTCTGTTTTGCTTCCCAGCAGTAGCTCAGAGGCTGGGGTCTCCTCTGACAACTGGTTGGCGTTAGTCACAACTTAGGGAATGAGTGAATGAGGACAAGGAGAGGCCAGAGCAAGTGGGCCAGACCATGCCCTGCTATCTTTATCATTTCTCCTTACTATTATACCATTCTCCCCCCCTTAGCTGCCCCTGTGTTTTGCTCACCCCAGTCCCAGGATGCCTGCTCCCGCCAGCATGTCCAGAGGGGCCCGGATATTTAAGGGAGAGAGCACCATGGAGGCCCCTCCACAAGGTTGGCCTGCCTTGCCTGGGGGGGGAGAGAACACTTCTCACCCTTCACCCTGCATTCTCAGGGAACCGTGGTCTCTCTGGGAAGGCCGGGGCCGCCGGTTGAGACTTCACTCATGATACAAGATAATTATACCTGAGTTGTCATGAGGCGGTGATGATTAATTGCCGTGCATGAGTCATGGATGGCGAAATATCGAGAACGGAGAGAAGGCCACAGCCCGACTGGGCTTCCAGGTGGGAGTCCAGCCAGCCCGTCTCCAGGCCAGAAGGGGCTAATCAGGCACTAGGCCAAGCCTCGCCCTGCTCAGGTGGGCTGGTGACAAACCCTGTGAGAGGCTTTGCCCAAGGGCTCAGAGAATTGGTGCTCTGTTCTGTCAGAAGTGCCCCAGTTGCCTCCCAGAAGAGGAGCTCCCGGGCCACTCCCCCCAACCTGCACACTCACACCCTTTCTGGCCGGGTGGCCTTAGGCATCACTTTCCTACTCTGAGCTTCAGGCCTGCTTCCGCAACCTTCCTTCCCAGGTTATTATGAGAGTTACTCGTGAACCTGTATTTAAAGAGTTGTAGGGGCACCTGGGTGGCTCATTTGAATAAGCAGCCAACTCTTGATTGTGGCTCAGGTCATGATCTCTCGAATCATGAGTTTGAGCCCCAAATCGGGCTCTGCACTGATAGTTCGGAGCCTGCTTGAGATTGTCTCTCTCCTCTTCTCTGCCCCTCCCCGGCTCATGCTGTCTCTGTCCCTCTCAAAATAAATATATAAACTTAAAAAAAAAAAAAGAGTTGGGGTGCCTGGGTGGCTCAATCAATTATGCGTCCAACTTTGGCTCAGGTCCTGATCTCACAGTTCATGAGTTCGAGCCCCACATCGGGCCTCTCTGGTGTCAGTGAGGAGCCCGCTTGGGATCCTGTCTCCCTCTCTCACTGCCCCTCCCCTACTCTCCCTCTCCCTCAAAAAATAAACATTAAAAAAATAAGTTAATTAAAGAAAATAATATATCTGGCCACACGGTTTGGCACCGTGGGTGTACGGTATTGAATAAAACCGCCATGGTGCCTGGCCCTCAGACGTAACCACACAGATTAACACATCATCAAAACTTGTGATAGGAACCTTGAGGGTCAAGGAACACATATTTACAGATACCGGAACCAAGCTTATTTGCAGAGACCAACTCTGGGTCAGGTCCTGTGCCGAGAGGTGGGGGCCTGGAATGAAACCAGATACTGCCCAACTCACTGTGGGCAGAAACCAGATACTGTCACTGTGGGCAGACAATCCACAGGATGGTGGAGATGCAGACACATTAATAGATTCTGTTCATTCCAGCCGATGAGAATTAGAAGCACAGGGTGCTTGAAGGAGTGACACTTAACCCTAGTTTGAGAGCATAATATACAAAGAGGGCCAATGAATCAATAAGGCAAAAATACAACCGAAAAAATCAGGCCAGGGGTATGAAAAGAAAATTCACAGAAAAGGAACTAGACACAGCTCTTAGATGGATGGAAACATACTCAGTCTCACTCACAGAAACGAAGATATAAAACACATTGAAAGATTTGGGAAGAGAGAAATGTTCTAAAGTCAGATTGTAGTGGGGCGCCTGGGTGGCGCAGTCGGTTGGGCGTCCGACTTCAGCCAGGTCACGATCTCACAGTCCGGGAGTTCGAGCCCCGCGTCGGGCTCTGGGCTGATGGCTCGGAGCCTGGAGCCTGTTTCCGATTCTGTGTCTCCCTCTCTCTCTGCCCCTCCCCCGTTCATGCTCTGTCTCTCTCTGTCCCAAAAATAAATAAACGTTAAAGTCAGATTGTAGTGATGCCTGCAACTCCATAAATTTGCTAAAATTCATGAAACGTCCATTTAAAACGAATAAACTTTATGGTGTGTAAATTATACCACATAATGCTGTTTAAACACACATCTTAAAATACTTTGAGATGCCATTTTATATCAATCAGTATTAGCCACACCCAAACATTCGATTACCTGATATGTTCCTGCAGGGGAGTGTCAACAGATGCAGTCTTGGGGTGGGATGGGCAATGTGACACGATTACAAACACGTTTCTGCTTTGAACCAAGAGTTTCGTTTACAGGATACAGAGAGGCTCTCACGCTTGTGGAATTTGTAAGGAAATTCACTGCAGCCTTGTACATTATGGCAAATGATTGCAAATGAAAGATGCTTATCTAGAAGAGATGTTAAAAGTATAGTCATACAACCAAATAGTGCAATGTTATGCTGCTATCATGAAGAGAGAGAGAGAGAAGAGAAAGAGAGGGGGGGAAGGGAGTGGGGGAAGGAAGGAAGGAAGGAAGGAAGGAAGGAAGGAAGGGAGAGACAAAAGAAGAAAGAAAGGGGAAGCTTTTTATGTAAGGATATTGAATGATCTGAGGCGCCTGGGTGGCTCAGTCGGAAGTGTCTGACTTCGAACTGTCTGACTTCGACTCCAGTCATGATCTCATGGTTCATGAGTTCGAGCCCAGCATCAGGTTCTGTGCTGACAGTGTGGAGCCAGCTTGGATCCTTCTGTCTCCCTCTCTCTGCCCCTCCCCCCGCCACAAAATAAATAAACATTTTTTATTTTACTTACTTATTTTTTCAAAATAGCTTTTTTAATTTTTTTAAAGCTTATTTGTTTATTTTGAGAGAGAGAGAGAGAAAGCCCGAGTGCAAGTGGGGAAGGGGCAGAGAGAGAGAGGGAGAGAATCCCAAGCAGGTTGCACACCACCAGTGCAGAGCTCAACACAGGGCTCGAACTCACAAATTGCGAGACCTTGACCTGAGACAAAATCTGACGCCTAACCAACCGAGTCACCCAGGTGCCTCTCAAAATAGTTTTTATATAGTACTTGAGTAGTTAAAATAATAGTTTCAGAACCCTAATGCGAGCATTTTCACTAACATACCAGAATGCCCAATTGAGACAGCTAGAAACTTTATGAAGAGAATGGAGCTGAAAACATGCCCCCTCTTTTCTGCTGTCCTCTCATTACTTATTGATACCTAAGAAGCCATCTTCTTCTGGTGGTTTTTAATCTCAGGACAGAAGCAATTACTTAAATATTTCTGAGATCTCTTCCTATGTAATACCTTTAATTTTTACTGATTGGTCATGATTTTTTTATTTAATTTATTTTTTAAATTTACATCCAAGTTAATTAGCATATAGTGCAACATGATCTCAGGAGTAGATTCCTTAGTGCCCCTTACCCATTTAGCCCACCCCCCCCTCCCACAACCCCTCCCATAACCCTCAGTTTGTTCTCCATTTTTATGAGTCTCTTCTGTTTTGTCCCCCTCCCTGTTTTTATATTATTTTTGCTTCCCTTCCCTTGTGTTCGTCTGTTTTATATCTGAAAGTCCTCATATGAGTGAAGTCATAGGATATTTGTCTTTCTCTGACTAATTTCACTTAGCGTAATACCCTCTAGTTCCATCCACGTAGTTGCAAAGGGCAAGATTTCATTCTTTTTGATTGCCGAGTGATACTCCATTATATCTGTATACCACATCTTCTTTAACCATTCATCCATCGATGGACATTTGGGCTCTTTCCATACTTTGGCTATTGTTGATAGTGCTGCTGTAAACATGGAGTGCACGTGTCCCTTCGAAACAGCACACCTGTGTCCCTTGGATACCTAGTAGTGCAATTGCTGGGTCGTAGAGTAGTTCTATTTTTAGTTTTTTCAGAAACCTCCATACTGTTTTCCAGAGTGGCTGCCCCAGTTTGCTTTCCCACCAGCAGTGCAAAAGGGATCCTCTCTCTCCGCATCCTCGCCAACATCTGTTGTTGCCTGAGTTGTTCATGTTAGCCATTCTGACAGGTGTGAGGTGGTATCTCATTGTGGTTTTGATTTGTATTTCCCTGATGATGAGAGATGTTGAGCATTTTTTCATGTGTTGGTTGGCCATCTGGATGTCTTCTCTAGAGAAGTGTCTATTCCTGTCTTTTGCCCATTTCTTCACTGGATTATTTGTTTTTAGAGTGTTGAGTTGGATAAGTTTTTTACAGATTTTGGATTCTAACCCTTTATCTGATATGTCGTTTGCAAATATCTTCTCCCATTCCGTCGGATGCCTTTTAGTTTTGCTGATTGTTTCCTTCCCTGTGCAGAAGCTTTTTATTTTGATGAGGTCCCAATAGTTCATTTTTGCTTTGGTTTCCCTTGCCTCCAGAGACATGTTGAGTAAGAAGTTGCTGTGGCCAAGGTCAAAGAGGTGTGTGCCTGCTTTCTCCTCAAGGATTTTGATGGCTTCCTGTCTTACATTGAGGTCTTTCATCCGTTTTGAGTTTAGTTTTGTGTATGGTGTAAGAAAGTGGTCCCAGTTCATTTTTCCACACACGTTGCTATCCAGTTTCCCCAGCACCACTTGCTGAAGAGACTGTATTCCATTAAATATTCTTTCCTGCTTTGTCAAAGATTAGTTGGCCCTATGTTTGTGGGTCCATTTCTGGGTTCTCTATTCTGTTCCATTGGTCTGAATGTCTGTTCTTGTGCCAGTACCATACTGTCTTGATGATGACAGCTTTGTAATACAGCTTGAAGTCTGAAACAAACATTTTTTTAAAAAGGATAAGGGCAGCTGGGTGGCACAGTCGGTTAAGTGTTCAAGTCTTCACATCGGCTCAGGTCATGATCTCACGGTTTATGAGTTTGAGCCCCGCATCGGGCTCTGTGCTGGCAGCACGGAGCCTGCTTGGGGTTCTGTCTCCCTCTCTCTCTGCCCCTCCCCTGCTTGCTCTCTATCTCTGTCTCTCAAAATAAATAAAAACAATAAACGTTAAAAAATTTAAAAAGGATATTGAATGATCCCCAAATAGATTTAGTAGAGAAATAAAAGTGCAGAAGAGTGTGGTCTGCTACCATTTGATTAAAACCGGGATAAGGAAAGAACGTATATACATATTTGCTTACATATTGATAGACTTTCTCTGGCTGGAAAACAAAAGAAATCATTAACAATTGCTGGCACCTACAAAAGGACCAAGGTGTGGGTGGCCAGGGATAGGGATCGGAGAAGCCTTTTCACTGTGTAAACTTCTATTTCTATTGAACTTCCACAGACAGAGACTGAGTTAGAGATAGACATATACATTCATGCCTCCTCACATGTATTTCCATATATATCCCATACAAAAAAATAAAGACTAAAAACCAAAATGAAAAAAGAGCTTTTTGTTCAAAAAAAAAAAAAAATAAAGATGGAAGGGCGCCTGGGTGGGTCAGTCGATCAAGCGTCTGACTTCAGCTCAGGTCATGATCTCACGGCCTGTGAATTTGAGCCCTGTGTCGGGATCTGTGCTGACAGCTCAGAGCCTGGAGCCTGTTTTGGATTCTGTGTCTCCCTCTCTCTCTGCCCCTCCCCTGCCCATGCTCTGTCCCTCTCTGTCTCAAAAATAAATAAACGTTAAAAAAAAATGGGGCGGGGGGGGGGGGGTGCCTGGCTGGCTCAGTCGGTTGAACGTCAGACTTGGGCTCAGGTCATGATCTCACGGCCTGTGAGTTCAAGCGCCAAGTCGGGCTCTGTGCTGACAGGTCAGAGCCTGGAGCCTGCTTCGAATTCTGTCTCTCCCTCTCTCTCTCTGCCCCTCCCATACTCATGCTCGGGTGCGTGCTCTCTCTCTCGCTCGCTCGCTCTCTCAAAAATATATAAAACATTAAAAATTTTTTAAATTATTAATAAAATAAAATAAAGATGGAGCTTGCCAAGAAAAATCAGGAGAGAAATTTCCCATCGCTGACTACAACGTAGAGAAACCAGAATTCTCCTGCTCTATTGGCCAGAATGTAAACTGGCATAAGTATTTTGCAGGATAGTTTGGTTGTACCTAGTGAAGTTGAACATATAAATGCCACACGACCGAGCAATTCCTCTTCTAGGCATGTGAGAAATCTCACATGAACAAAAGACATGTGGGCAAAGATATTCATGGGGCACTGTTTGCTAAAAAAAAAAAAAAAAAAAATCAAAAGAGACTTTGGGGCACCTGGGTGGCTCCATTGGTTGAACATCCAACTTCGGCTCAGGTCGTGATCTGGCGGTTCGTGAGTTTGAGCCTCGCATCGGGCTCGCTGCTGTCAGCCTGTCAGCACAGAGCCCACTTCTGATCCTCTGTCCCCTCTCTCTGCCCCTCCCCGGCTTGCGCTCTCTCAAAAACCAATAAGCATTAAAAAAAGAGAGGGAGACTTTGGATGCAAGCTAATGGCCCATCTTGAGGGCACTGGATAAACAACTAGAAAGTTCAGTCACATTGTCTGGAAGGGAGAAGGCACATAATGTTTTAGCCAAAGAAAGAACTGGCAGAATTTTAAACATGAAACAGTTCTGTGTGTTGTTTATGGAGATGAAGCATATGAATAAAAGTATAGAAACATAAATGGAATTAAATCTTCTGGAAGATCTCAAAATAAGACCTGGAAAAGAGCAAAAGCCGTGCCATGTTCCTGGATGGGAATACCATAAAATGTCAATTCCTCCATATTTTCTGTGTCAATTTAATGTAATTCAAATTAGAATACGATTAGGATGGGTTTTTTTTTTCAAAACTGGATGAAATGACCTCAAAGATCATGTGGCAGCATACATACCCAAGAATAACCAAAGAAAATCAGAAAAAGAATAACATGGGTTTTTTTTTCACCTCACCAGAAAGAAGAACATACTATAAAGCCGCTGTAATCAAATCAACATGGCATTGGCACAAGACTGGGCAACGGGAAAGAAGAGAGAACCCCAAAATAGATTCTAGTATATGTAAGAATGTGATTCTTGACAAAGGTAGTATTTCAGTTCAGTCGGGGAAGGGTAGATCGTGAAATACTCAGTGCTGGCACAGGTGAATATCTATCTGGAAGAAAATAAAATTGGACCCCTCATATACCTAAATAAATTCCAGATGGATTAAAAAGTTTAATGTGAAAAATAAATGCCTTGCAAAGAAACTCCCAGAGGCAACACTGGAGATCTGCCCAGGAGAGTAGCATATGCGAACACCAGGGGGAAAAGGACTCAGCGTGTTCTGGAAAAAGCAGATATTCAAGATGGCCGTGGCAAAGGGGAGGCCCAGGTGTGTGGAAAGCCTCCCCAAAGCCTGGTCACACGAATTACCATCTTCAGAATTGTTTGCCATACCTTTTCACCCCTGTGCTATTTCTTTAATCTTTTTTTTTTTTTTTTTTTTTTTAAAGTAGGCTTCATGTGGGGCACCTGGGTAGCTCGGTCGGTTAAACATCTGACTTCAGCTCAGGTCATGATCTCACGGTCCGTAGGTTCAAGCCCTGCATCGGGCTCTGTGCTGATGGCTCAGAGCCTGGAGCCTGCTTTGGATTCTGTCTCTCTCTCTCTCTCTCTCTCTCTCTCTCTCTACGCCCCTCTCCTACTCACTCTGTGTCTCAAAAATAAATAAATGTTTAAAAAAAATTTTTTTTAATAATAAAGTAGGCTTCATGCCCTGCACAGAGCCCAACATGGGGCTTGCATTCATGTCCCTGGGCTCAAGACCTGAGTGGAGATCAAGAGTCAGATGCTTAACCAACTGAACCACCCAGTTGCCCCTCATTAACCACTTTACTTTAAATCAATCCCTGTCTTTGTAAAGCAAATTGTGTTTAAAAGGCAAATTTGTATCACTGGCAAAATCATGGGTTCAGTGAGGTAGTCAGATATTTTTTTGAATCACATGGAAATAAATAAGTTGACTATTAAGATGAAAAATAAAAAGGTCTGGAATTACTGCGGTAGGATGGGTTAAATTTCCATATTGTTTATTTTATTTTACTTTTTAAAATTTTTTTAAGGTTTATTTATTTTTCAGAGACAGAGCATGAGTGGGGGAGGGAGAGAGAAGGAGACACAGATTCTGAAGCAGGCGCCAGGCTCAGAGCCGTCAGGCTCTGGTGGGCACAGAGCCTGACACAGGGCTTAAACTCACGAACTGGGAGGTCATGACCTGAGCCAAAGTCGGTGAAGCAACCCAACTGAGCCACCGAGGCGCCCCTAAATTTGCATTTTGGAAATCATTCTGCCACCTTGTGGGCAGGAGGGACTGGAGGGGGTAAGATGGGGAAGGAGTCAGCCGGGAAGTGGCCTGAGCAACAATTCATAGAAGATAGTGAGGTGTAAGCCAGGGCCACCCACACCCTCCCCTTCCCTTCTCCCACATTCCCAAATCTGACCACATCCCAGCATCAACACAGCTACTGCCCCGCCATCATTTCACCTGGGATTTCTGTACTAGCTTCCTCAGTGGAAGCCCCCCAGGCTCTCCCCATCTATTAAGAACACAGCAGCCGGAGAGATCCTGTGAAAATGTGAGCCAGACCCTGTCCCTGTTCCTCTCCATACCCTCTCATGGCTCCTGCCTCACTCAGAGGAACCCATGCCATCTATTCCCTCATTGTCTCTCTCATCTCATTCCCTTTGCTTACTCAACTCCAGCCCCACTGGCTTCCTTGCTGTTTCTCAAATGTATCTGGCACGTGTCCACCCCAGGACATTTGCACTTGTTGTTGCCTTTGCCCAGATATCCACATGGCTTCTTCCCTTACTTCAGGTCTCTGCCCAAATGTTGCCTTCCCCGAGAGGCCTTTCTGGTGAAGGCCAAGCTAGCTGTGGGTGACAGCCAGGGTACAGATGGTCCTAGAGGCCCTGCAGGCTCTGTGCTGCATCTGGGCAGACCAAGCCTCCCCCAGATGCCTAAACCCCTGTGCCTAAGGCCAAACGTATCTCTGGCCTTTCAGTTACATGAGCCAATAATACAGACCCCCTCATTTTTTCCCTTTAGCCAGTCTGAGGTGGGTTTTTTTGTATCTCCCAGCTAAGGAGTCGTGGTGATCCGAGTTGTGATAGATTAAAGATGATTACTGTTACTGAGAGAGACATCCCCTTCCCTTGAGTCTGGGTGGTCTCTGTGACTACTTGACAAGAGAAGATGGTGGGAGGGGCACTAGAGTTTCCAGGCTCAGGGATTAGATTGCTAGCTTCCACCCCCTGTCCCTTGAAACCCTCTCCATGGGAGTCCTGAGCTGCCATGTAAAAAGCTCAGCTACCTTGAGGTCACCAGGCCACCAAGCTAGCCGGGTGGAGACACCGTGTGCCAAGGGGTAGTCACCCCTGGCCATTTGAGCCATCCTGGCTGAAGCTCCAGATATCATGGGGCAGTAAGAGGCTGTCCCTGCCGCATCCTGTCCAAATACCTGACCCACAGTTTTGTGAGATCTAATAATAATGACCTGTTTTAAGCCATTAAGCTTCAGGGGAGCTTTAAAAAAAATTTTTTTAAATGTTTATTTGTTTTTGAGAGAGAGAGAGAGAGAGAGGGAACAGGGGAAGAACAGAGAGAGAGGGAGACACAGAATCCAAAGCAGGCTTCAGGCTCCGAGCCATCAGCACAGAGCCCGACGCGGGCTTGAACTCACAAATCTTGAGATCATGACCTGAGCCAAAGTTGGACGCCTGACCAACTGAGCCACCCAGGCGCCCCAGGAGAGTTTTTTTTTAATGCAGCAACAACTAAATGGAACAACAGGTATTTGCAAAGAGCCACATACACTTATTGGATTGAGAAGCTAGACAGAGAGGCCAGGCTGCGGACTCCATAGGATTGGCTCACTTCCTCTTACACACTGCGGACTCCCTCTTAAACACACTTGGGACAGTGGAGTGGAAAGTTTTGGCAGACAGCAATACTAATAAAGACATAGGTGTTGATCATGGGCAAAGTTCTCAGCAGCACCAACAGATGCTGAAATACACACAACGAAAGTAACAACACACCTGAAAACAGCCAGTCCAACAATCCCCACGTGAGGAAGGATAAAGGGACGCATGCGAGGCTCATTAGATTAAGCGTCCGACTCTTGATTTCCACTCAGGTCATGATCTCACGGTTTGTGAGTTCGAGCCCCAAGTCCAGCTCTGTGCTGACAGCATGGAGCCTGCTTGGGATTCTCTCTCTCTCTCTCTCTCTCTCTCTCTCTCTGCCCCCCCCACACCCTTGCTCGTGCTCTCTCTCTCTCTCTCAAAATAAAGAATGAATATTTTAAAAAGTTATCCAAAATGAAAAAAATCTCTTCTATAAAAGTACCCCCCCCCCCCCACTAACGTTCCTCCCAGCACAGCCTCTCCCCACACATGAGATATCCTGGGCCCATGCCTCTGCTTCTTATCTGTGTGGCTCCAATTAGCATCCAACACTCAAAGGCCATATGTTTTCACAGATGTGTATCTTCAAGCACTCACTTTAGGTGTCCACTTGGTTGTATATGTTTAAGAAAAAAGGGAACCCAGGACACCTGCATGGCTCAGTCGGTTAAGTATCCAACTCTTGATTTTGGCTCAGGTCATGATCTCGCGGTTTGTGGGTTCGAGCCCCTCTTCTCGATCCTCTGTCTCTCCCTCTCTCTGCCCTTCCCCTGCTCATGCACTCTCACTCTCATGCGCTCTCTCTCTCTCAAAATAAATAAATAAAGTTAAAAAAAAAAAAGAAGAAAAGAAAAAAGGAATTCATTGGTTCACAGAACTGAAAATTCTAGGGTGGAATGCTTCAGGTGGTTGAATCAGGATGCAAATGACATCCTTATTTCCAAACGGGCTCCTCTGGCTTCCACCGTGAGTCTCTTCCCAGAAAGGCTCTGTCCTCATGGCTGCAAGATGGTTGCAGCAGCTCCAGCCCCTACATCCCTTTGTCCCCAGCGGGGACAATGTGGGATCGCTTTCGAGAAGCTTCTGACAACTCTCATTAGCTTTAGTTCAGTCGTGTGCCCATCCTTGAAAGGGCCTCTGGGACACAGTGGCCACACTGACCAGGCCTGACCCAGGAGCCCACCCTCAGCCCGGCAGTGCCAGAACGATCAAGATATGGGAATGGATGTTGGGTGGCAAAAAACACAGAAGCCCACTCAGCTCACATCTTGATTACCCATCCGCTATAAACATCCTTCTTCCCATGCTCATTCTTGCGGGAGGTCTCATAGGCAGAACCATGGCCCCTCAGGCTGCCCACCTTAAACTGAATTTGTTCCTCGCATAGTTAACGGGGCTTCGCAGATGCAGTTAATGTTACTAATCTGTTGACCTTAAGTAGGGAAATGATCCTGGCTTCTCCTGGCGGGCTCCATGCGATCACATGAGCCCTCAAAAGCAGAGAGCGCTCCCCAGCAGGGGGCCGAAGAAGAGTGGAAGAGGAAGTTAGAGTGGGGCAGGCAAGGGGAAGAGAGATGCAAAGCTTGAGAAGGGTTCGAAGCACAATTGCAAAGAAATATTGGCAAAGACACGGGGACCCCAGACTTAGGACAAATAACTGAAGTCTGCCAACAACCTCAGCAAGCAAGCGTCTCTTCCCTCAGAGCCTCCAGGAAAGAGTCCAACCTGCTGACACTTTGATCAGCTCTGGGGCCCTTTAAGCAAAAACCCAGTGGAGTCGCGTGCCGCCTAGGATCTCTGACTCACAGAACTATGAGATACCGAAAGGAGGCTGTTGGGAGCCTCTTGGTTTGGGGTACACAGTTACAACCACAACGGAAAAGCGTACTGGAGGCCACACACTATCTCTTCCAGTCACACATCCCCAGGACCAGATTCCAGTGACCCTGGTTGAGATTGCAACGCGTCGGCCATCCCCACATGACTCGGGCAGAGACGAAAGGACTATGATATCAACTCCTGTGTGGGAAAGGGGAGAGTGCCCCACGGGCCCTAGCTCAGAGCCCAGCTCAGGACACTGGAAAATGTTAGACATACAATTACCATGTGACCCAGCGACACAACTCCAAGGTTCGTACCCGGGACTCTTGGAAACACGTTTTCACACGGACACTGCTTTGCACGAGCGTTCAAAGCAGCGCTGTTCGGGATGGCCAAAAATTAGAAGCAAATGCCAGTCGACTGGCGAACAGACAAACAAACTAGTCTATCCATACAATGGAATGTTATTTGGCATAAAAAGGAATGACATGCTGATTCATGCTACCACATGGAAAAGCAGAGTAGTGGTAAACGGGTATCCCAGGGTTTTTAGTGTATTCACAGAGTCGTGCGGCCATTACCACAATCTAAGTTGAGAAGATTTTAACAACCCCCCTAAAGAAACCCTGTACCCACTGGCAATCACCCTCCACCTCTCCTTACCCCCCAGCCCTGGCGACCACTAATCTACTTTCTGTCTCTATTATGAACGTTTCATATAAATACAGCCATATGCTCTGCGGGCTTTTGTGCCTGGCATCTTTCACTTAGCGTAACGCGGGCAAGGTCATCCGTGCCATGGTGTGCACCAGGGGCTCTCTGCCACCTTCTTTTTTTTTTTTTTTTTAACGTTTATCTATTTTTGAGACAGAGAGAGACAGAGCATGAACAGGGGAGGGGCAGAGAGAGAGGGAGACACAGAATCGGAAGCAGGCTCCAGGCTCTGAGCCATCAGCCCAGAGCCCGACGCGGGGCTCAAACTCACGGACCGCGAGATCATGACCCGAGCCGAAGTCGGACGCCCAACCGACTGAGCCACCCAGGCGCCCCCTCTGCCACCTTCTCAGGCAGCCAGTTCAGTTGCCAGTTCAAACGGAGATGTGTTTTCTGCCTGCCCATCTGCTCCATGGCCAAGTCTACGGTGGGCACTGGGGCTGTCACCTCTTCAGTCGCCAGTTCCACATGGTGCAGGTTCCAAATGTTAAAGATGGCTTACACTCAGGGATAATATCACATAGGCTTGTGTTTGTGTTTGTGTTTGCCAGACCTGGAGTTTTCTTTGGTAGGGCAACCCCATCAATAACATCTTAGGTTTTCCCCTCTATTTCTTTACCAACACATGTTGAAGGGGCGCCTGGGTGGCTCAGCTGGTTGAGCATCTGGCTCTTAACTTTGGCTCGGGCCAAGATCCCAGGATCATGGGATCAAGCCCCACGTCAAGCTTCGTGTTGAATGTGGAGCTTGCTTGGGATTCTCTCTCTTTCTCTCTACCCCTCTCCCCCACTCATGTGCTCCTTCCCTCTCTAAAATAAATAAATAAATAAATAAATAAATAAATATTGTAAAGGATATCAGGCACACAAAAGGTTAAGCAAAAAAAAAAAATATATATATATGTATATATACGTGTGTGTGTGTATATATATATATATATATATATATATTAAAAATGTACCCAACACCCACCTCAAGCATTAAAATATCACCAATATAGTTGAAACACAGGAACTCACTACATACTTGAAGGAAAAGTACAACTATTTTGTAACTTTGTGATAGGGAGAGATTTTCTAAGCATTGCATAGAAATCAGAAAATATAAAGCAAAGGATTGATTCATTGGACTACACAAAAACTTCCAACTTCTGTATAGTGAAAGAGACCACAAGCAAACTTAAAGGGCAAACAATAGACTGAGAGAGGGTATTTGCAGTGCTTCTAATGAAGTAACAGTCAATATCTATAATATGCAAAGTGTTCCTAAAAATCAATAAGGCAAAGACAAACAACCCAACAGAAATATAGGCAATTCCCACGAAAAGAAATATAATGGCCCATCCACATATGAAAGGAAAGCACAATTAATCAAATAAATGATCATTAAAAGCAACAACGAGGTGCCATTGTTCCTTTAGCAGATTGGCCACCCACAAAAAATTATACAAGTGACAAGAGTGATAACAGCCATCGACAGCGAGCCTATCAGAAAGCAAGCATCCTCCTCTACTATGGGTGGGAATATAAATTGATGCAACTTTTAGCAAGCGCAATTAGCTAGGACCTCTCTAAATTTAAAGTGTGCTTACCCACAACCACACACTTAGCAACGTATGGTGCAGAAATACTAGCACATGAGAAAATGAATGTACAAACATTGTTAGCAAAAATACTGCATGTGCTGATAGGGAACACTGTCCACAGTTTATTTCAAGGGAAGAAAAACCAAGTTATGGAATAAGAGGTATGTTATAGTCCCATTACTGTTTTCTAAAAACCCTATGTGATAATGTGTGTAAGTATTCCTCAGGGCTGTCCATGAGCTTCCTTGTTTGAATCGTAATAACAGACATATTTCTTTCATAATCCAAAAAACAATAAAGACTTTTTAAAACCTAGTAAAGACTGTGTCATAAGTATGAGATTTAAAAATAATGACATTTATTTCTGATAGTAGTATTTATTTCTAATAATATTATTATAATAAAATGACATTTATTTTCTCTTTAGACTGTGCCTTTTGTGTCCTATTTAAGAAATCTTTTCCTAGCCCAGTGTCACAGAGATTCTTTCCCCCCCTGTGTTTTCTTCTAGATTTTTAAGAGTTTTAGCTCTGACACTTAGATCTGTGATCCCTTTGGGCTAAGTTTTCAACCCAAGGAACTTCCCTCTTCCCAGAAAGTCAATTGTTTAAGCACTAAAACTATGTTACTATAAGTTGAAAAAGCAACATATTCCCCCGTTGAATTACTTCGGTACCTTTGTAAAAAAATCAATTGACCATACAAATGTAGCTCTATTTGGGGGCTATTTTTCATTGATCTATTGGTTTATCCTTACATCAGTATCGCACTGTCTTGATTGCTCTAGCTTTATAGAAAGTCTTGAAATCAGATTGTGTAAATCTTCTGACCCTGTTCCTCCTTTTCAGGATTATCTTGGTTCTTCCAGGTTCTTTGCATTTCCATGTAATTTTTTTAATTGGGTTGTCAATGTATCTGTTTCTTTGTAGTTATTTATTTTTAATTTTGTAATGTTTTGTTTATTTTTTATTTAATTTTTTTAATGTTTATTTATTTTTGGGAGAGACAGAGATAGAATGAGAGTGGGTTAGGGGCAGAGAGAGAGGGAGACACAGAATCCGAAGCAGGCTCCAGGCTCTGAGCTGTCAGCACAGAGCCCACACGGGGCTCCAACTCACGAGCTGCGAGATCATGACCTGAGCCGAAGTCGGACGCTCAACCGGCTGAGCCACCCAGGCACCACTTTTATTTATTTATTTTTATTATTTTTTTTTTTTTTAGTGTTTACTTATTTTTGAGAGAGACAGAGACAGAATGTGAGCGGGTTAGGGGCAGAGAGAGAGGGAGACACAGAATCCAAAGCAGGCTCCATGCTCTGAGCTGTCAGCACATGGAGCCCCAATACGGGGCTCAAACCCACGAACCGGAAGATCATGACCTGAGCCGAAGTTGGACGCTTAACCAACTGAGCCACCCAGGCACCCCAATTTATCTCTTAATAAAGCCTGGATTTTTGTTAGAATTGTATTGAATGTTTGAATCATTTTAAAGATAATAGTCACCTTTAGGGGCACCTAAGTGGCTCAGTCGGTTGAGCAACCCAATCTTGTTTTCAGCTCAGGTCATGATCCTAGGGT
Organism: Prionailurus viverrinus; assembly: GCF_022837055.1. NCBI lineage: Eukaryota > Metazoa > Chordata > Mammalia > Carnivora > Felidae > Prionailurus > Prionailurus viverrinus. The sequence goes on along the minus strand of NC_062562.1, from coordinate 57,007,758 downwards.
CATGGGATCGAGCCTGACGTCTGGCTCTGCACTGATCACACAGCCTGCTTAAGATTCTCTCTCCCTCTGCCCCTCTCTCTTGTCTGTGCACTCTCTCTCTCTCTCAAAAAACAAAAAACGAAAAACAAAAAACCTAAAAATAAAAAAGAAGATTACTATTAAAAAAAAAAAAGGATGATTGTCACCTTAACAATATAGGGTTTTCTGACTCATGAATATGGTATATATCTCCATTTGACTAGATCTACTCTAACTTCCCTGTGTAAGATTTTGTAGTTTTGAGGGGCACCTGGGTGGCTCAGTCGGTTAAGCATCCGACTTCAGCTCAGGTCATGATCTTACGGTCCGTGAGTTCGAGCACTGCGTGGGGCTCTGTGCTGACAGCTCAGAGCCTGGAGCCTGCTTCAGATTCTGTGTCTCCCTCTCTCTGACCCTCGCCTGCTCGTGCTCTGTCTCTCTGTCTCAAAAATAAATGAAAACATTTAAAAAAAAGATTCTGTAGTTTTGAGAGGACACATTACATATCTTTTACTAAATTTATTCCTAAGTATTTTGTCCTTGACGATATTATAAATTGAATTATTTTTTAAATTCCACTTTCTACTTTTTCAGTGATAGTATATAGAAATACATGGATTTTTGTAGTTTGATTTTCATCCTGAAAAACTTGCTTTTACTCACTTGTTAGTTCTAGTAGCTTTTAAAAAAAATTATTATTCCTTAGGGTTTTCTGTGTACACAATCATGCTTTTGCACACAAAGACAATTTCACACCTTTCTTTTCTATCTTTGAGCCATTTATTTCTTTCCTTTGCCTATTACACCGGCTAGGACCTTCAGTATAAATGTGGACTGGAAGTTGTGACATCTGTATCTCGTTCCTAATCTCAGCATTGAGTGTTTCACTTTTGAGTATGATGTCAACTAAGGTTTCTCATAGATATCCTTCATCAGGCTGAAGAAGTTCCCTTCTGTTCCTAGTTTGCTGAGTTGTTGTGAATCAGTGTTAAATCTTGTCAAATGCTTTATTTGCAGCTTTCAAAATGATCATATGGATTTCCCCTCTTATTCCATTAATACTGAGAATTACATGAAATTATTGGGGGCATGAAAATCACTTTTGTGGGTGCCTGAGCGGGTTCAGTCAGTTGGGCGTCCAACTCTGGCTCAGGTCATGATCTCACGGTATCATGAATTCGAGCCCCACATTCGGCTCTCTGCTGTCAGCACAGAGCCCGCTTCGGAACCTCTGTCTCCCTCTGTTCTCTGCCCCTGCCTCGCTCTCTCTCACGTGCACGTGCTTGCTTATTCAAAAATAAATAAACATTAAAAAAAAGAAAAGAAAATCACTTTTGCATTCCTGGGATAAGCCCTACATGCTAATGATATATTGTTCTTTTTATATGTTGCTGTATTCAATTTGTTAAAGTTTTGTTGAAGACTTCTGCATCTATGTTCATGGGGGATTTGGGTCCATACTTTTCTTTTCTTGAGATGTTTTGTCTGTTTTGGGTGGCAGGGTGATAACACTTGCCTCATAAAATTAGTTGTGAAGTTTTCTTCCATCTTCTATTTTCTGAAGTAGTTTGTATTTTTATTTTTATATTATTTTTTATTTATATTTATATTATTTTTATAGGTATATTTATATTATTTTTCCTTATTTATATTATTTTTCCTTATTTTCTTTATAGTAAGGTTTTATTTTTTTAACTTGGGTCTTTTTTTTTCTTTTTATAAATTTATATATTTATCTTGACAGAGAGAGCACAGGCAAGGGAGGGGCAGAGAGAGAGAGAGAGAAAGAGAGAGAGAGAGAGAGAGAGAGAGAGAGAGAATCCCAAGCAGGCTCCACAGTGTCAGCACAGAGCCTGATGCAGGGCTCGAACTCACGAACCATGAGATCATGACCTGAGCTGAAATCAAGAGGCAGACGTTTAATCGACTGAGCCACCCAGGCGCCCCTCTTTTTCTAATTTCTTAAGATTGAAATTTAGATCAAGTACTAGACTAGGAAAAATATATACCTGATTAGGACTTGTATCCAGCATTTATTTGTTAAGGAAAACTCCTACATCTCAATAATAAGACAAATTATCTGATTTTTTTAAAAAGTGGACAATTTGGGGCGCCTGGGTGGCGCAGTCAGTTAAGCCTCCGACTTCAGCCAGGTCACGATCTCGCGGTCCGTGAGTTCGAGCCCCGCGTCAGGCTCTGGGCTGATGGCTCAGAGCCTGGAGCCTGTTTCCGATTCTGTGTCTCCCTCTCTCTCTGCCCCTCCCCCGTTCATGCTCTGTCTCTCTCTGTCCCAAAAAAATAAATAAACATTGAAAAAAAATTTTTTTAAAGTGGACAATTTGAACAGCCACTTCATAAAATGGCCAATACAAACATGACAAGAGGGGCACCTGGGTGGCTCAGTCAGTTAAGCATCCAACTCTTGATTTCAGTTCAGGTCATGATCTCACAGTCCGTGGGATAGAGCCCTGTGTCGGCCTCTGCACTGACCGTGTGTGAGACCCGTTTGGGATTCTCTCCCCCCCCCCAATCCCCTCTTCCCCAGCTTGCTCTCTCTCTCTCTCTTTCAAAAATAAGTAAATAAACATTAAAAAACAAAGAAGAAGAAGAAGATGCTCACATCACTTGTCATCAAGGAAATGCAAATTAAAGGCACTTTAAAATATTAAAATATTTTTGTATAAACATAAACATTTTATAAAATATGAAAACAGTTAGTGGGTATAAAAATACACCCTCCAAAATGGCTAAAGCCAAGAAGGCTGACCATACCAAGTGTTGACAATGACGTAGAGCAACCAGAAGCCTCACACATTGCTGGTGAGGATGCAAAATGGTTTGGGCACTTTGGGAAAGAGCACAGTAGTAATTTATAAAGCTAACCATACGCTTAACTATGTTACTCAGCAACCCTACTCCTAGATATATACAAAGGAGAAATAAAAACATAGGTCCACATAAAGACTTTCATGTAAACGTTCATTATCCATAATAGCCCCCAACTGGGAACAACCCATATGTTCATCATCTGGAGAACAGATAAATCGTGGTATCGTCATGCTATGGAATATTACCCAGCAATTAAGAAGAACGAAATATTAATTTACACAATGACATAAATGAATTTTTGAAATATGCTACATTAGGAGGCGCCTGAGTGGTTCAGTTGGTGAGCATTCGACTCTTGATTTTGGCTCAGGTCATGATCTCATGGTTTGGTTCGTAGGATCGAGCCCCACGTTGGGCTCTGCGTTGACAGTGAGGAACCTGCTTGGGATTCTCTCTGCCCCTCTCCTGCTCTCTCTTTCTCTCTCAGAGGAAGAGAGAATCCCAGGCAGGCTCCGCACTGTCAGCACAGAGCCCGACACAGGGCTCAAACTCACAAACTGTGAGATCATGGCCTGAGCTGAAAGCAAGAGTCAGATGGCAAAACTGGGCTTTGCAGATGCGACTGAGTTAAGGATCTTGAGACGGGAGATTCTCCTGGATTATGCAGATGTGCCCCATGTAATCAAAGAGGGAGGCAGGAGGGGTCAGAGTCAGAAGAGAAAGCCATGTGATGTTGGAAGCAGTGATTGGAATGAAGTGATTGGATTGGAGGAAGGGGTTATGAGCCGAGGAATACCGATGACTACTAGAAAAAAAGCCAAAGAAATGGATTCTCCCCTCAGAACCTCCAGAAGGAACCAACCTGCCAGCACTTTGATTTCTTGGGGATGATAAGATAATATATTTGTGTTGTTTTAAACCACTGTGTCAATTTGTTACAGAAACAAACACACAACAGAAAGGAATAGACTACTGATACACATGACAACATGGATAAATCTCAGTTATGGTGGATGAGAGAAGCTAGACTTTTGGCAAGGATGCAGAGAAAGAGGAACCCTCGGGGCACCTGGCTGGCTCAGAGAGGAGCGTGTGACTCTTGATCTCAGGGCCGTGAGTTCACGCCCCACGTTGGGGATAGAGACTACTTAAAAAAGAAGCAAAAAAATGGGAACCCTCGTGCACGGTTGGTGGGAAGGCAGACTGGTGCAGCTACTGTGAAACACAGTACGGAGATTCCTTGAAAAATTAAAAATAGAAATCGCCATATGACCCAGTGATACCACGACTGAGATTCACCCAAAGAAAACAAGAATACTAATTCAAAAAGACATATGCACTCCTATGTTTATTGCAGCATTGGCTGCATATTACGACAGTAATGTAGTCCTAGTATCCATCGATAGATGAACGGATAAAGAAGATATATATAATGGAATATTATTCAGCCATAAAAAAGTATGAAGTTTTGCCACTTGCAACAACATGGACGGAGCCAGAGAGTATTACGCTAAGTGAAATAAGTCAGAGAAAGACAAATACCATATGATTTCACTCACATGAGGAATGAACAACAACAACAACAAAACAAATGAAGAGGAGAAGAGAAGAGAAGGAAACCAAGAAAGAGACTCTTAACTATAGAGAACAAATTGGTGGTTACCAGAGGGGAGGTGGGTGGGGGACAGGTTAAATAGGTGATGGGGATTAAGGAGCACTGGCTGGTGTATGTAAGTGTTTTATCACTCTATTGTACACACAAAGCTAATATTATACTGTCAGCTATACTGGAACTTAAATAAAAACTTCATAAAAAAAGAAGTGAGGGGCGCCTGGGTGGCTCAGTCGGTTGGGCGTCCGACTTCGGCTCAGGTCATGATCTCACACTCCATGAGTTCGAGCCCCGCGTCGGGCTCTGTGCTGACAGCTCAGAGCCTGGAGCCTGCTTCAGATTCTGTGTCTCCCTCTCTCTCTGACCCTCCCTCGTTCATGCTCTGTCTCTCTCTCTGTCTCAAGAATGAATAAACATTAAAAAAAAATTAAAAAAAAAAAAAAAAGAAGTGAGACTCAAGGTCATATACCATGCGATTCCACTTACATGACATTCTGGCGGAACTACAGGGACAGAGACAAGATTAGCAGATCCCAGCCCAGATCAGCAAAGCCGCCCAGTTGCCCCTACTGACTTGTAAGCAATAATAAATGGTTGTCATTTGAGGTTATTAAGTCCTGGGGTGGTTCCTTACCTAGCGGAAGCTGATTCAGTGGGGTGAAAGCCTGGGATGATGCTCAGGGGCTTGGCACTGCCACCGGTCTTGTCCCAGGTTGCAGGAACAGAGAGGCAGTGGGAATGATAGAGGCTCGGGGTGGGGCCTGGGGATCAGTCTGCTTCTCCTTCCCTTAACAAAGGCTGCTGGAACCCACCCTACCAGAGCCCTGGCCTCTGCATTCTTAGACAGCATCCCATCTCTGATACACCTGTGGTTGCCTGGCCAGTGCCGCTTCCTGAGATCCCGTCTTTCCCGCCATAGACCTTCTCCTGCACCTCAGGCTTCCCTCATGCCCGGGGCACCTGCTGATCAGGTTACTGTGCCCACTCCTTGCCAGCACCCAGCTCTGCACGGTGCAGCCCCAGAAGCCACATGTCTCTCAGAGGCTGCTGCGGCTAGGGAACTGCCTCTGCCAGTCTACCCTGGCCATATATTTAAATCATATGTTCAGGGGTGCCTCAGTGGCTCAGTCGTTTGAACATCAGACTTCGGCTCAGGTCTTGATCTCGCAGTTCCTGAGTTCGAGCCCCGCATGGGGCTCTGTGCCTACAGCCCAGAGCCTGGAGCCTGCTTCGGATTCTGTGTCCCCATGCTCTCTCTCTGCCCCTCCCCCACTCATGCTCTGGCTCTCAAAAATAAATAAACATTTAAAAAAATTTTTTAAATCATATGTTCATAATGATACTTAGCAACAACCACCTCACTGGAGAGCACTAAGGAACCAACTCACTATTTTCAATACTGTTTTTTTTTTTTAAGTTTATTTTTGAGACAGAGAGAGCAGGGGAGAGGCGGGGGGGGGGGCGGTCAGAGAGAATCCCACCATCAGCACAGAGTCTGACACAGGGCTCAAACCCACGAACCGAGAGATCATGACCTGAGCTGAAACCAAGAGTTGGACTCTTAACCAACTGAGCCACCCAGGCACTCCAAAACCTGCTTTTTTTTTTTTTAAATGTTTTTAATTTATTTTTCAGAGAGTGCAAGCAGGGTAGGGGCAGAGGTGGGGTGCAGAGGATCGGAAGTGGGTTCTGTGCAGACAGCAGAGAGCCCCATGCTGGGGTCAAATTTATGAACTGCGAGGTCATGACTCCAGTCAAGTTTGTCACTTAACTGACTGAGCCACCTAGGCACCCCCTGAAAACTAGTTTTTTTTTTTAATGTTTATTTATTTCTGAGACGGAGAGAGAGCATGAGTGGGGGAGGGGCAGAGAGAGAGGGAGACACAGAATCCAAAGCAGGCTCCAGGCTCTGAGCGGTCAGCACAGAGCCCGATGCAGGGCTCGAACTCACAGACCGCGAGATCACCACCTGAGCCGAAGTCGGACGCTCAACCGACTGAGCCACCCAGGCACCCCAGCGAAAACTAGTTTTTAAAAAAGGGAAAGAAGCAAGTATTTATTCTGTGTTTCCTATATAAACTGCCCCTTGGGGCCATCAAACAGTTGATGAATGGAAGTGTGTCTGGATAGCTTATGAATGATGAATGAATGATTGAATTAGAATATCCATTAGTGTGCAAGCAGTAACGAAGTAAAAAAGATCTGGGCAGCTATCATCAGTGGCTGCTAACATCACAGAAGAACCAGATGCTATGTGTCCCTGAGGGCGGTAGACATCACCACCTATGAAAGAATTTTTATTCCCCCAAATAAAACCTGAATCTCATCAGGACGTAACAGGAAATTGAGAGAGGAACAGGGTAAAAGACACCAAAGGGATGCAAAGTAGCAAAATTCAACAAGTAAATTACAAGGAACAAAAGAGGAACATGGGGGGGGGGGGTAAAAGAAATCTGACAAATTGTATCAATCTGCAATTTACAGATCTTATCTGGGTCCTTGTTCGAACAAATACACTTATAAGATAAGAATTATGAGACGATCATAATGTCTAGATATTTTATATTGTTAAGTAATTACTGTTGATTTTTTAGAGTGTGATAACTTTATTGTGGTAATGTTTTAAAAGCCCTTATCTGTTATAAATACATACTGAAACATTTCCAGATAATCAGATGATGTGATGTCTGGGATTTGCTTCAAAATAACCCAGGGGAGAGGTTGTGTGGGGTGGGGTGCTCAGGCCGGCTGTTTGTCGGTCATCGTCGAGGCTGGGTGGAGGGTACAGAGGGGAAATGGCTTTCCTATTGTTGCTGTAACAAATGACCACAAGTCCAGGGACTTAAAACACTACAAACTTCTTATGTTGTAGTTCTGGAGGTCAGAAGTCTGACACGGGGTTCACTGAACTTAAATCAGGGTGTCAGCAAGGGTGTGCTCTTTTTGGAAGCTCTAGGGTGGAATCATTTCCTTGTCTTTTCCAGCCTCTAGAGGCCGCCTACATTCCCGGGCTCGTGGCCTCCTCCTCTGTCTTCAACGCCAGCAATGCTGACTGTTGTCAGAAAAGACTCTCTGCTTTTAAGGATTTATGTGATGAGATTGGGCCCCTCTGGGTAGACCAGGATAAACTCCCATCTCAAGGTCCCTAACCTTAATCACATCTGCACCATCTTTTTTGCTGAGTAAAGCAACATATTCCCTAGGGTCTGGACTTAGGATGTGGATGTCTTGGGGGTGTGGTAGGGCATTTTCACAGTGATAGGTTAAAGAGAGTTTGCTAGATGCTGCTGCCTGGGGGATGTTATTTTAGGAAACGTGGTAAGGCATGTCTTGCAAAAGCAGTGACGTCTGAGCTTCAATACGATGCAGAGTGGGGGCTCCATAAATGGCCCATGGAGCTCAGGTGAGCAGCAGCAGGGAGCAGGTACATCTGGAGGATCGTGAGACCCTGGCCCCCTCACTGTCTCAGCTGCAGGTCACTGGGCAGCCCAGGAGCCCCACACAGTGTATCTGGTAGGATGGGGACTGACAGGTGTTAACAGGCACAAGCCCTTGCCCCCAAGTCAGGGAGCTGTGTTCTACGTCCCCCTGGAGCCAGCCCGCTGTGGGCTCTCTGTGGGACAGACTGAGCCCTTGGCTTTGCCCTCTGAACACAAGCAGCATCAGGCAGGGTCTGGCCTGCACTATGAATGGTTTTCTAGAGCTCACTGTGTACCAGCATAATTTTAGACTCTATATCAGCTCATTTACTCTCTACCACAGTCCCGTGAAGAAGGTAGTATCTGTGGTGTATGAGGCAGGGTTCAGCCGGAGAACTAGTGGGAGATGTACAGTAAGAGATTTATTGCAAGGGATTGACTTACCTGATGTTGGGGCTGGTTGGGCAAGTCCCAAATCCTTAGGGCAGCTAGGCAGGAAGGGCGGGCCAGCCCAGCAGCCGCTATCTACGGGTGGAATCAGACCCTCCCTGATTATCTAGGATCACCCCCTTTACTTAGAAGTCAACCGATGTGGACCACTTTAATCCGATCTATGAAACACCTCCATAGCAACACCCAGATTTGTATTTGATTGAATAACCGAGACTGTAGCTTAGCCAAGGTGATGTGTAAGATCACCATCATGGATGGAGAAACTGAGGCATAAGCTGGTGAAATGTCTTGGCTAAGATCTCACGGTGAGTAAAGGACAGACTTGAACCAAGGGATGCTGGCTCAGGCGGCCACATTCTTCTCTCAGCCAAAGACCCTCTGGCCTCACGTTCCGGCCGCGGTCTTAAGACTTGTGTGATATTATCAGATGTGTTTCTTAACACAGCCGCAGTTTTCCCATCTGTAAACTTTGCATAAAGTCGTATCTGACCTAGGGTATTGTAGAAATGAAATGAGATAACAGATATAAGATACCCAGAGGGTACTCAGTCGTTGATTCATCCGTGGAGTCAGGGAGAAAACCCAAGGTCTGCAGTCGAAGAGAGACAAGGCTTTGAGCCCTGCTCTGACACGAACCTCTCTGAAACTTAGTTTTCTCACCTGTAGAATGGCAACAAGAGTTCCTACTCCGTGGGGCTGTTTGGGAATCGCATATGATTTCCCTGCCACTCACATTGAGGGCCTACTGGGTCTAAACGGATGGCGCAGTGGCTACAGCCTGGGGATCTCCCACCCTTGTTGGAAGTCACGTCCCCGAGGCACAGGGAAGGTCGGTGAACGAGGTCGGGCATGGGGCGTGGAAGTGACTGCAGAGATGGGCCAGCTCTTTACCCAAACGATTCCCCTTTCCTTCTGCACTCTGGCTAGCCTCGATGTTCCAGCCTCCCTTGCAGTTAGATGGGCCATCAGCCTGCGTACGGGACATCGGTCAGCTGGGAAAACCTTGGAAACTCCCCGTCCAAGGGGGTTGGGATTCTGTCAGCCTGCATCCCCAAACAGCAGCACAGAGCTGAGCCTCCTCCTCCACCACACCCCGGGCCACTGAATGGAAAATCTGTACATTTTTATTGCATTAACCCCCTAAGATCTGTAAGAGAAGCTAGTGTGAGTCACACCCATCAGAGATCAGTAGGGAAAGGGGGATATTAACCTGCACGTGTTCAGAGAAGGAAGGGCTCCCTGAGTTCAGAGGCATGCTCAGGGGTGTGGGCCCACTCTGGACCTCAGAGGATGAGTAAGAGGAGAGGAGGCACCGAGAGCAGAGTAGGAAGATCAGAATGAATGAAGGAGCTCGTTTGGGTCACCGACTGGCAGGAGAAGAATCGGGGAGACAAAGGTCTAGATGTGAGGTTGGAAAAGTAAGTTGATTCTGGACTTTCTCCCGGGGCACTGGGGAGCCACTGACAGTCATTGAGTGAGGGAGACATGTGATCAGAATCGAGCTTGGGGAAGACTGCTTCCCCATGACACTGAGACTGTCCAGTGTGCAAATTGCATACCAATTTGCAAGACTGGCAGTTAAATGTATGGGAAACGTGTGGGTCAGTTGTTAAACACACTACTGATAAAAATTAAATTACATGAACATGAAGTGATTTCTATTCAAACAATGGTAAAAAAATATTCAAAATGTACCACTTCCTATGACTATTACGTGTGTTCTTGGGACCATTTATGTCTATCATATCTGCATGGTGGAAATACCACACAGTGATGCTCGGCTCTTCCCAGCTCTGCGCTCGGTGACGTCACATCCCTTGAAATCAGCGGTGGAAACTGGCAAGCACCACAAACAGGGGTTTTTCTTTTAGTACACATTTGCTACCACACCACTGCAGATGACTCAGAAATTTTATCCTTTGGTGCCCGTCATGGCTCTGGGTTTAGTAACTGTGTGACCCGTGTTCTTTAGCCTCTCTGAACTCGGTTTTTGCCTCCAGAAAATGTGAGTGATCTCTACGCAGAGGACATAGATGTTGTGGTGTGCCACCTAGATCCCTTTCGGGACCAAAGCCCTTCTTCCACAGCAGCTGGAGTAACCCTCCTGGGGGGGGGGGGGGTCCCCTCCACTGAAGGGAGCTCCTTGACTAAGGATGTCTGGAGCGATGGGAGAGAAGCCAGGAGTGGGGAGTGTGGAGTCCCGAGCCAGCACACCCAGCTGTGGTGAGCCTTGACTGCTAAGGCTCACTGCTACCCCTTCTCTGCAGCATCATAGAATAACTCGTATCTGATTACACCCCTCTGGGTGAGGCAGCCCAGTACAAATGGCTACCTGACACAGGTCCCAAAGGCCAGTGCCTTGCTTCCATGGAGGGCAGGGGACTAACCTTGTGGTGCCAGTCCATCTTCCTGCTCACGTCCTTCCCCTGCCTGGCCCTGCTCCCCTCTTCCCTCCCAGGGTTCTTCAGAGAGCCTTCCTCAACCAACCACAGACACCCAAACCCCTGCCTCAGGCTCTGCTTCTAGGAAACCCGATCTGAGACAGAAGTCCGGAGTCGGGGTGACAGACTTGAAGGGAGGGTTCCTGGGGCTGTTGGACACACAGGAGCTCAAGAGAGAAGCCCAGGCTGGAAAAAGTGAGTAGGAAGCAACCTGAATCCTCACACTTCATTCCTCCATAATGTGGTGAGAGAACATACTTAAATGTGAAAGTAGTTACAAAATCATGGAACTGGCATTTCTCTCCCTTTACGGGTGAAGAAGCCAAGGACCCAGGAGACCTCTGAAAGGGGTAAAGAGACATGCCCTGCTAGTCTTTCCCAGGATGATGTCCCTCGGAAGCAGGCCAATCTGCCAGCAAGAAAAAAAAAGAAGCAATTTTCTGAAACTCAATTGTCTCACCAATTTTACCAAACTCAGCAATTTATCTACTTGCTCTAAGGAACACTTGGAAGGAATGAGTTCCTCTTGCAACTGTACTTTACACGTGAAGAGCCAGCCTTTAATGGATGGATCTGGGGAGAAGTGACCCAGAGCTGTTCTGTTCAGTGCTCTCAGTAAGGCTGAAGGCCAATGCTCCCCCCAAAGGATGGGCCCTATTCCCAGCCTCGGTGAGACCCTCTCACAGCCAGAGGGTTGGAGCCTTCAACTCCAACTCTCAGAATTCAATTCCTGGGTTTCTTGGAGCATTTCTCCCCTGGAAAGGACCCTGAATGGGAGCGTTGAGGTTTTTAATTCAGGGACTCTCAGACTCTGTCTGGAAGAGGCCTGGAGGGTCCTTAAGAACAACCCTTCAGAAAGTTGCAGAGTCCTTCACTGACACTTCTACAGATGGTCTTCTAAACTCTGCTTACATGCCTCCCTTGGTGAGAGATTCCCTCCTTCTGAGAAAACCCTTCAGAGCTCTGACTGAGAAAGGTCTTCCTCACGTAAAGTTGAACATCGGTTCCCTGAAACTCTTCATACACCTTCTGCCTCTGGCTCCTGAGACCACAGCCCCAGCAAGACAACACTACAGAGAGTCTTGGGAGAAGGGATGTGGCAGGCCCAACAAAGCTGAGTCGTAAACTGGAAGGGGGGAAAGCTGAAAACTCATGCAACTGAACCAGGAAACCCTCAAGGCATGTGAAGGAGCAGCACTGGCTCTATCTGGAATTGGGTTAAGAGGATGAAAACATAAAGTTATTTCCTACCTAAAAGTCTATACCCAGCCAAACTATCAACCGGGTATGAGGTAAATAAAGACATTTTCAGACATGCAAGTTCTTTTAAAAAATGTGTCTTCTACTTAGCCTTTTCAGAAATTCCTGGAGGATGTGTGTCACCATAACAATGGAGGAAACCAAGAGAGGTGAGGGCCTGGCACAGAGAAAACAGAAGATCCAACAAGGATGAGAGAAATGAAGAGAATTCCCAGGCCCCAGATATGCACCAAGTCAGGGGAGATTGGAGCAAGCCTAAGGGCTTCAAGGGATGTGTTACCAAGAAGTTGAAACTGAGAATAATGTGTGATGCATCTGAACATCTTGATGGGATAGCTAGACAATCTGCTGAGCATCTGAGGTTAACTTAGTAGTAAACATACATCAAAGACTAAACAAAAAGAACAGAAATCTAAGACAAACCAACTCCGGGAAAAAAGAAGGCTGTGCAAGAAAGAAAATACAAGCATAGTTTATTTCAGGCAGTGTTTGTATACTCATCACAATGATGTAACCAAAGTTATGCTCTCACTACAGTGGGAGATTAGGAGAACATGGGGTGGGGTGGAGCATAGAGGACAAGTGGAGGTTAAATCCTCCTCTCACATGACAATTTACAGCTGATATTCAAGTATCATGGCAAGTACATGATTTAGAGATATGGAGGTAAATATCAGAAAAATAACTCAGGCCATTTGAAAGAAACAACTTGAAACAGAATGCTATTTCTCCTAAAATTTCTTGCAGAACTATATGGCTCTTTAAATCAATATATATATAAAGCTTTGGTGAAAATTTTTTAATGTTAAAGAAAGAAAAAAAAGGAAGATGAATGGAATGCTCTTGATAGCTATTTGGCAGCATCTAGCAGAGTTGAACTTGAAATGCCTTTCTACCCAGCAGCAATATTTCCACAGTACAACTTTAAGCACAGACCCCAGCTCCCTGCCTGTATAGACGTTCATTTCAGTATTGTTTATAATAGGGAAAAAGCACAAGGAAAAGAAAAAAATTGAGCAAAACATTCTTCAACTTTTTCTGTAATATTTTGTTTCTTTTATTTAAAAAAAATCTGAAGAAAACAGAGTAAAATCTTCCTTGTGGGGATTTATGAGATTGCCTTTATATTTTCTCTATTCTAAAAACTTTTACAAACTAAAACAGGGGGAAAAGGTCATCATATTGATTAAATCAACTCACTGACCTGCCACACCCAGGGCTGGATACCAGGATTATGGAGCTGCATAAGACAAAGTTTATGACCTCAAGGGACTCAAAATTTGGTGAATCTCAACCATGTCATGAGTTTCCCTGATACCACAAGAATAACAATGACTTTGTAGTCAGGTAAACCTGGGTTCAAATTCTAACATGATCAGGTGCACCCGGGTGGCTCAGTGAGTTAAGCATCTGGCTCTTGATTTAGGCTCAGGTCATGATCCCAGCGTCATGGGATGGAGCCCTGTGTCAGGCTCTGCATTAAGCATGGAACCTGCTTTAGATTCTCTCTTTCTCCCTCTGCCCCTCTCTCCTGTTTTCGCACGCTCTCTGAAAAGAAAAAAAATTCTAACCTTGTCATTTACTAGCTGTGTGATTTATTTGTATTTTTTTAATGTTTATTTATTTTTGAGAGACAGAGAGACAGAGTCCAAGTTGGGGAGGGGCAGAGAGAGACAGAGACACAGAATCTGAAGCAGGCTCCGGGATATGAGCTGTCAGCACAGAGCCTGATGCGGGGCTCGAACTCGTGAACCACGAGATCATGACCTGAGCTGAAGCTGGTCGCTTAACCAACTGAGCCACCCAGGCGCCCCACTAGCTGTGTGATTTTTGATAAGACAACCTCTATAAACCGGGACAAATAATAAGAATTTACAGAAAAACTACACGTAATGCAAACAGTAATACCAAGTGTCTGACACATAGAAGTTTCTCAATAAACAATAGATTGTTTCGTCCATGGACTCCTCATCCAGCTGCCATACCTAGAAAATATCTCTGTAAACGTGGGAAGCTGTGTGATGTGAGGGGACACGGTTGGACGTCAGTGTCAGATCTCCGTTCAAATCTTGTCTCCATCACTTAGTAACTACGTGACTTCAGGCATGTCGTCCGAATATCTACTTCCTACTAAGTTGTGAAGATTGCATTGGAAACCTTGTGTTTCACAGTGCCTGGGGCACAGTAAGCCCTATTTATATGATGGGATCGGGACTCCAAGGACTGGTTTCTATTCCCCGCTGGATGCTGTCCATCACCTGTCTTCAGGTGCACTTCCCTGCACGTCAGCTTGGAGCCATTGGTCCTGCCATGATGGACACTGTTGGTTGCCTACTGTATTAGTTTCTTCTTGCTGCGGTAACAAATTACCACAAACTCAGTGGCTTAAAACAACACAAAGGTCATTCTCCCACAGTTGTGGGGGTCAGAAGTCTGAAATGAGTTCCACTGGGCTAAAGTCAAGGCATTAGCCGTATAGTCCCTTCGGGAGGTGAAGAGGGCGAATCTACCTCTGCAAAGTGCTCTTAGTGGCTTCTTAGTGGCCGCCTGTATTCCTTTTATTGTTTCCCTCTATTCTCCTTTGTCTTATCTCCAAGGCAGGTCACTCCAATCTCTGCTTCCTTCACTATGTTACCTTCTCCTCTGATTCTGACTCTTCCTGTATCCCTCTTACAGTTACAGTTGTGATTACAACCCAACCCAATCCGGGATAAGCTCCCCTGACTTCATCACATCTGCAAAGTCCCTTTTGATATAGAAACCAACAGTCATCGTTTTGGAGACGAGGATTCAGACATAGTTAGAGGCCATTATTCAGCCTATCACAGTTCAACCCCTGGCCCTCAAAGATTCACATGCATCCCACACACAAAACACATTCATCCCATCCCAGGGTCTCTAAACCCATTAAATCCACCATTGAACCCAAAATATCACCCAAGTCTCAACAGCTCTGAAGTTCTAAATCTCATCCTCTAAGTTAACTTTCATGGGTCCTGGGGATTAGGACATTGATATATTTAGGAGGCCATTACTCTACCTACCTTACTTATGAACCATCATTCTCCCCTACCTGTTCTTCTAATCAAATCCCAAGTTTGCCTGTGGATTGAGAAGCCATGTACTTGGGAGGGGCTGTTTCTCTCCCCAGCCCTGGGGGGTGAATTTTACTGTTGCCTAGATTCATCCTCTGACAATTCCATTCCAATGAGACTTCTTGTTGTCCTTTAATATCCATTTCCTTCTTCTTCCCATAGTAACAGAACTGTCCAGAATAAAGCCTAACATTAATTACTCAGCCTCCTTTACACCTGGGGTTGGACTTGCAATTCAACTGAACCAATGAGAAATGAGCAAAACTCACATCTGAACTTCTGAGTCATGCCTTTAAGGGAAAGTGGAATGTTTCCAGTACCTTCCCCCTTTCCAGCTGGCTGAAGCAAAGATATGCCGGGAGAAGTTGGCACAGCCGTGTCAGATCACAAGATGAAAGCCGCAAGTTAAAGATGACAGAGACTTCAGACAGAAAGAGCCTGGGGGAGGGCACCTTGGTGGCTCAGTCAGTTGAGCATCCGACTCTTGATTTCAGCTCAGGTCATGATCCCAGGGTCGTGGGTTAGAGCCCCAAGTCAGACTCTGCACTGAGCATGAACCCTGCTTAAGATTCTCTCTCTCTCCCTCTGTCTCTCTTCTCTCTCAAAAGAAAGAGAGAGAGAGAGAGAGAGGGAGAGAGAGAGAAAGGGAGAGAGAGAGAGAGGTAGAGAGAGAGAGAGGGAGAAAGAAAGAAAGAAAGAAAGAAGAAAGAAAGAAAGAAAAAGAAAAGAAAGTTGGAAGGATGGACCTGGGTCCCTGTTCATTGTGGTCGCAGAAATCAGCCTAGGACTACCTACTTGGACTTTACCATGAGAAAAAAATAAACATCTCTCTTAAGCCACTGCTCCTTTGAAAAAAAAAAAATTTTTTTTTAACGTTTATTTATTTTTGAGACAGAGAGAGACCGAGCATGAGCGGGGGAGGGTCAGAGAGAGAGGGAGACACAGAATCTGAAACAGGCTCCAGGCTCTGAGCGGTCCGCACAGAGCCCGACGCGGGGCTGGAACTCACGGACCGCCAGATCATGACCTGAGCCGAAGTCGGCCGCTCAACCGACTGAGCCACCCAGGCGCCCCGCCACTGCTCCTTTGGATGTACGTTGCAGCCACCAAATTTGAGTCTTACACTGACTAAGCATGAACATGTGCCATAATTGTGGCCAACCAGACATGGGCAGTGGTCTTCTGGGGTGTTTTGGAAAATATTTTCCGCTTTCCTTTTGGAAATGCCTTCCTCTGGCTTTTGGACGTTCCTGTGTAAAGCTATGAACCCTGGGGCTGAGGCAGCCATCTTCTGAGCTTGAAGAGCCAGTCCTAGAGATGAAAACTACCCTGCCAAGACTGGCAGAGGGGAAAGAGGGGCAGGCCAGGGGTATTAGATGCTGTCCCCGAGCCACTGTATAAACCAACCCAAGATTGGTTTATACCAATTCCCTCCAGATTCCCTGTTAACACAAGATAATGGCTGTCGGATGCTTAAATCACCTGTAGCCAGTTTTTCCGTTGCTTCCAGCCAAAGAAATTCTAGCTGTTTGGAGAGCTTCCTCAGTAGCTCATGGGGGCTCAACCAAACCATCCCAGGCTCCGTGCGGGAGGAAGCTTCGAGACTTCACACTCTAGGAAGAGTGCAAGGTTTTGTGGCTCTTCCAGGATCTCCTGTCTTCATCATATCCCTCTCCCGCTAGGCCTGCTGAGGACTGTGAAGGCTCCAGTAAGCTCTATGTGAGCTATCCAATTCCCTGAGTCTCTCTTCCCTTACCTGCAGAACAAGCTAATATATGTAACTGCCTTTCTTTTTTTTTTTTTTTTTTTTAAATTTTTTTTTCAACGTTTATTTATTTTTGGGACAGAGAGAGACAGAGCATGAACGGGGGAGGGGCAGAGAGAGAGGGAGACACAGAATCGGAAACAGGCTCCAGGCTCCGAGCCATCAGCCCAGAGCCCGACGCGGGGCTTGAACTCACGGACCGCGAGATCGTGACCTGGCTGAAGTCGGACGCTTAACCGACTGCGCCACCCAGGCGCCCCTTTTTTTTTTTTTTTTTTTTTTTTTTAAATTTTTTTTTCAACGTTTATTTATGTAACTGCCTTTCTAACGAGATCTTTGTATGAACTAAATTAGATCGTGGTTCATTTTTAAAGCGTGTTGTCATGTCAGTTTATCCTACTAGAAAGGGAGTTCTTGAGCACAAATGAATGACAATATCTATATAATCCCGGAATCTATGACAGGATCTAACACCAAGTAGATACTTCGTAAATATTTACAGATGAATTTTAGACATGACCAGTTAGGCCACAGAGTTATCTCAAGGCACAATAATTGATTCAGAGTTGGCTGAAGCCAAGCCACTTGGGCCATGCAAAGTGAATCCCAAGACTTTTGCTTAGGCAACTGGAAGTAAGATTCACTTTCCTGAGACACCTGGGTGGCTCAGTCACTTAAGTACCCCACTCTTGATTTCGCCTCAGGTCATAATCTCAAACTTGTGAGATGAAGTTCCTGTGAAAGACTCCTCACTGAGCATGGAGCCTGCTAGGGACTCTGTCTCTCCCTCTCTCTCTCTCTTCACCCCTCCCCCCATCATGCCTGTACTCTCTCTCTCTCAATAAATAAATAAATAAATAAATAAATAAACATTAAAAACAAGTTAACTTTCCAGGGTGTCTGGGTGGCTCAGTTGGTTGGGCATCCGACTTCGGCTCAGGTCATAATCTTATGGTATGTGAGTTCGAGCCCCGCATCGGGCTCTGTGCTAACAGCTCGGAGCCTGGAGACTACTTCAGATTCTTTGTCTCCCCCTCTCTCTACCCCTCCCCTGCCCACGCTCTGTGTCTCTCTGTCTCTCAATAATAAATAAATGTTGAAAAAATAAAAACAAATTAACTTTCCACTCAACTCCTCAACTGTGGAGGGTGTTAGTCCAGAACTGTTGCAGCTAACTTACCACGTAAGAGGAAGGACTGCCTGAGTGTGGTATCTCAGAGAGAAAACAAACAGGGTTTTGATGATTTAATTTAAGGCCCTGGATCAAACCATACCTGAAGTCCACCCTTAGAGTTTCGAGTTACATGAAACAATATCTCCTCCCCCTTATTTTTTTTTTCTTAAGAAGGTTTAGGAATCCCAGCTGCTGCGATGAATAACAGAATGCCAGTTGGTAAATAGGTCAGCCTTATACGTGTGTATGAAATTATTCCTGCTGGATGGTTTAGTAAAACTGTCGATGATGTGCTCTGCCAGGGTATAGTGCATAGTAAATGGTCACCTTTGCTGTGGAAATTAAAAGGCAGTCAGGCGATTTCCCTGTTCCAAAAATGTTCTAGAGATTCTGCAAAATAAAGTAATTCACAAGTGACTGTACCAAACCCAAGAATGTCCAATGTTCATTCTCCTCTTCTGAGTCACTCCCCATAAAAAGTCTCAATTGGGCCCGGGTATGTCTTCCAACTTTTTCTTTAATGGCCAGTTGCTTTCTGTTGCCAACCAGAGGGTGACCTTTTTTGGTTTAAGGCAGTCCCAAGACTGCCCCCCAGCAAGGGTGACCAGGAGAATAGAGTTGACTGAAACAGACTAGCACCAAAGAGCAGAGAAATCACTAGTTTAAATAGCAAGTGTCTGAAGTAGCTTGATCTGCACCCCTGACTACGGCAGGACTCCTCTGTGGTTCCACACACTCTCCTAGGTTGGGTCTGGAGGTTCCAAGAGGTTTATTGTAGAGTTCTCGAAGTCAGCCCCTTGTGAGGGAACCAGGGGGGTAGGATCAGGCAGAGAAAAGAAGGCTCTGACGGAGTCACTGCAAAGACTCAGCCAAACTCACGGGAAGCTCTGGGGCTGAAATGGTCTTCAGAGTCGTCCTGATTTGGAGCAAGGGGGCTGAACCTGTAGGCTCCTGTGGTGACCCGTCCTCAGAGGCAGGCTGTCCCCTTGGGGAGCCTGGCTCTCTTTCTCTCTCTCTTTAAATACGTATTTACTTATTTTTGAAAGAGAGAGAGAGAGTTGGGGAGAGGCAGAGAGAGAGAGAGAGAGTTGGGGAGAGGCAGAGGGAGAGAGAGAGAGGGAGAGAGAGAGAGAGCAGAGAATCCTAAGCAGGATCTGTGCTGTCAGCGCAAAGCCCAAGGTGGGGCTCAAACTCACTAACGGTGAAATCATGACCTGAGCTGAAATCAAGAGTCAGACGCTTAACCGACTGAGCCACCCAGGTGCCCCAAGAGGCAGCTCTCTTTAACTGCAAGTGGTTACTGTCAAGGGATTGGACCAGGAGCCATCAGCAGTCAACACTCCAGGCAGTTGGGTTGGGGGCTGGGGGTGTGATTTGGAGATCTCCAAGAGACACTCTACTCCTGACTCTGCCAGAAATCTTGTCCGTTTTTGTGGGAATGTCTCTAGCTGCTCTCCATTCCTGGCTCCATTTTATCAGGGATCCCTGGCTTTTACTTTAGGAACACTGTAACGCCCTCCGGATCATCCCCCAGTTCCTGGAATGCCGGTGCCCAAAGAACTGTCGGCAAATGGGCACGCCTCCAGTCCCCCTGGCCAGCCCCTCACAGGCATCCTCAGTGAGAAGTGCTTAGGCTAGTGGAATTTCTCCTTCCCACTGGGTCACCCAGTGGACCCCTCATTCCTTCCTCCTCTATCCTCAGTACTTGCTCTCAGCCATGCCTCCTCTGAATGAGGCACCTGCGGACCCTCACCTGGCCCCTGCCCCAGTGGGATTGTGCCCATGGAGTGATGCGGGGGGGGTCTCCCTCCAATGGAACTTTGGGCCTTCTCTCCCCTTGAACACCAAGAAGAACTGTTGGCATTCAATGGTGGCTTCTCAGAAGTCCACACTTCCATCGTCCCGCTGGTCTGGGGAACCTGTGGCCCCCTTCTCTGGCTGGAGGACAGTGGGGCCCTGAGAGCCTCCTGCTGTGCCCATCAGGGGACTGTGTGGCTGGCGGGGAGAGAGGAGAGTGTCCTGTGGCTGGCGGATTCCTGGGAGGCACCGTCAGTTGCGTCTCACTCTCAGACTTCCTCCGACCTGTGTGGGGGGCTTGGCCATGCCAGCCAACACGTGTGGCACAGCGGGCTGGGTTGCAAACAATATCCGGCATGGCAGTTGGTGCAAGAGTTATGCAATCGCCACCAACTTACGGAAACCACTGTGAGATGCTTTCTGGGAGGAGGGGCGCCTGGCTTTGCCACCCTGGCCACAGGCTGGGGTTCTAGGCTGGGGGTCTGAAGAGTGGCCCAGCCTGCTGCGGGGTGGCAAGAAGTGTGACAGATCTTCCCTGAAGCTACCTGGGAGCACATGAGCCACGAGACCCAGCATTGCTGCATCTTCTCCCCTGAGGGGCTCCAGACTGCTCTCTCCTTCAACACTCTACAAACTCCAGAAAACAGTCTAATTTGCTTATCAGCTGCCCCTCAGACTCCCAGATCCTGCACAGGAGGTCCCGCTTTAGAAAGGGACAGGGCCAACCTTGGGAGGGGGTCTGGAGAAGGGGATCCAGCCAGTGACTCTAAGCCTCCGCAGGACTGTCCCAATGGGGAGGGGGGAAGCAGGTGGCATTCGGGGGCACAGATGACAAAGCTGGGGCCTGGGGGGAAGTCACGGAGAGGCAGAGCCCAACTCCCTATCAGAAAGAACTTCCTCCCATTCCGAGCTCTCCATGGAAGGGATGGAATGACAGAAGGGAGTCGTGGGCTCATCATCATGGGAGGTGAACCACCCGCCAGATGTCACAAAGGTAAGCTAAGTAGCATCTCTGCCCCATCTGGGAGGTACCACTCACCTGCACAGGGCCATCATGGGCCATTCTTGAGAAGTAGACTAAAGGAAGGAATTTTGCAAATCGAGCAGGGGACCATGTGAGGGGTAGACTCCCCCAAAGCCTCTCTTGCTCTCCTGGGCCTCCCCACCTCCCTCCACCATGGAGAAATGGACTGAGAATGGGTTTTGACGTCGAACCCACCTGACTGCCTCCCTGCTCTGTTATTCACCGTCTGTGTGACCTCAGGTAAGTCTTTTGCCTTCTCTGAGCCTGCAGTTTTTCCTCAGAGATGCAGGACATGAGGGCCCTTGGCATGCAAGCAGTTAGTGTTCAAGAAGGAAAGTTTGTTTAGGGATAAACAAAAGAGACTCTTACATATGGAGAACAAACAGAGGGTTACTGGAGGGGGTGTGGGAGCGGGGACGGGCTACACGGGTAAGGGACATTAAGGAATCTACTCCTGAAATCATTGGTGCACTGTATGTTAAGTAATTTGGATATAAATTTAAAAAATAAAATTAATAATAAAAAAAACAGAAGGAAAGTTTGTTTTATATCAGTCTCACCTCCTGGCCGCCTGAAATCCTCAAAGTGAAGCCTTCTTCTTAAGGATCACCACCTCCAAAAATAGCAAAAATTGGCATCAGGTCAGAATACCTCCTTCCAGACATTTTCATATGTCCTATGTACATACGTACGTATACTTATGGAGCAGGGGCTATTTTTTTTTAATGCTTATTTATTTATTTTTGAGAGAGAGAGACAGCAAGCTGGGGAGGGACAAAGAGAGAGGGAGAGATTGAGTCCCAAGCAGGCTCTGTACCGACAGCGCAGAGCCCGATGCAGGGCTCAAACTCAGGAACCATGGAGATCATGACCTGAGCCAAAATCAAGAGTTGGATGCTTAACCGACTGAGCCACCCAGGCACTGAGGAGGGCTATTTGATCTAAATTTTATCTTTGCGTATTATTTTGCACCTTGCTTTTTTCACTCAACACTATATCTTGGAGGTAATATAGCTAATGAATACAGATCTGCTCCATTCTCCTTAATTGCCTTCTTTAAGGAATGATTATACCATAGTTTTTTTTAGCTCTTCCTCTGTGAATGGACACTGCTCTGTGAATGGTTACTTCTATTTTTTCACCCTTACAAACAATAAATAAGCATCGTCATTGATGCCTTCTAGGGCATATAAACAAAGCTTCCATTTCCAAAGACATGGGACCCTAACGTCAGAGGGTATGTGAATTTGTAATTTTAATATATATAGACCAGTGAAGTTTCATTAATAAATGAACACAATCTTGAATTCAGTTACTTTAACCCCAGAGGCAAATTTCAGGCATTGCAATTCTTCCTAAATGTTTAAATTGCAGTTAAAAGTTGCATGCAAAAGGAATGCATGCTTCTTGCAAAAAATAGCTATCT
This sequence comes from Prionailurus viverrinus, assembly GCF_022837055.1. Classification (NCBI taxonomy): domain Eukaryota; kingdom Metazoa; phylum Chordata; class Mammalia; order Carnivora; family Felidae; genus Prionailurus; species Prionailurus viverrinus. Next base: position 56,985,445 of record NC_062562.1, on the reverse strand, counting down.
TGCAAAAACTAGGTGTTTTTTATTTTAAGTGAAAGTCCCTTTCCTTCCTATCCCATCCCTTCTTCCAATTCTGAATAGTTGGCATATATACTTTGCTTTGCATTTCCAAACACACAAGTAGCACATAAACACAGACTTTTCTTTTTATATGAATGAGACATAGATAGATAGATAGATAGATGATAGATATAAAACTTAACTTTCCACTTTATCTTGGACATATCTTGGACATCTTCTCATGTCAGCATATTTATATCTGGATCTTTACTTTTAATGGGTGCATAGAATTTATTGTAAGAGGCATAATAAATTTACTCAGTGCCCAGTTGATGGGCATTTTGGTTGTTTTCTGTCATTTGCTACCATAAATGAAGTTAGTGAATATCTTGGCACACACATCTTCGTGTGCTCTGAAAATTCACTGAAGTAAAAGAAGCACAATGAATCTTAGAAGTGTTCAAAGACGGGTGTTAGAAGGTGGGAAATTGGTTATCCTCGGAAAAGGTCAGTAGCTAGAAAGGGACGCAATGAGGGTTTCCAGGGTGCTGGCAACGTCCGTTCTTTGATCTGGGTGCTACTTGAACACATGGGACTGTTTGGTTTGTGAACATTCATCAGGATGTATGCTTACAAGTCGTCCACTTTTCTTTATGCACGTTATGCTACAACTTAAAATTTCACCTTAAAAATAAGTGAAAAAACAATACATTTAAGTGTTTCTTAGGAAAGGTTAGGTATGACTGAAGCTCTGTCACAAGTTAAATCCTAATTTGGGCAGAACTTGCAAACTGACCACAGTGAAATAATTTGCTTATAGATGTTGGACAAGTAATTAGGGGACGCATAGGATGAGATGGGGCCGAACTTTTCTAGGGATTTAATAAACCCAGGGAGTTAAGAAAAACTTTCCTGAGGAAGTGATGTTTAAGCTGAATCTTGAGGGATAATGAGATCCGTTTCTACTGTCTTTCGTTTCCCATGGGTTTTCAGTTCCTTGTATTCTCATACGCCTGACAATTTTTAATGGAGTGCCATTGTACATGAAAAATCATAGATAATATAAGGTTCTGGGCGACGTTATTCTTCTTCAGAAAGAATTTGTATTTTCTTCTGGGGAACAGCTAGGCACACTTCCAATCCCAGATTATCTTAATCCAACCATGGAGATATTTCAAAAGTAAGCATCAGTCCCTATGAGGGATGGTCTATTTCTGGTTCACTCTTATTTTTAACAGTGGTTCAATTGAGACATAATTCACATATCACACAATTCACCCATTCAAAGTATAAAATTCAGTAGTTTTTAGATACCTGCAACGATCTCTACAATCCATTTTAGAACATTTTCACAGCCCCTAAAAAGCGATCACGTCTCTTATTACCCCTACTCCCCCTAGACCTAAGCAACCACGAATCTACTTTCTTTCTCCATAAGTTTGCCTATTTGGATATTTGATCTAAATGGAACTATATTATGTACGGTCTTTGTGACTGCTTTCTTTCACTTAGCACAAATGTTTTCAAGGGTCATTTGTGTCGTAACATGTTTCAGTGTTTCGTTCCTTTGTTATAGCTGAATAGTATTCCATTGTACGGAGAGACCACATCTTGTTGATTCATTCATCAGCTAATGAATACTTGGACGATTTCTACCTTTGGCTATTATGTAGTGCTTCTATAAACACTTGTATTCAAGCTTTTGTGTGAAGATGTATTTTCATTTCTCTTGGGTAGATACTTAAGAGTGGAATTTCTTAGGTGTAAGGTAACTCTATATTTAACCATGTAAGGAACTGTTAGACTATAAAATGGATGCTGTATTTTATATCCACACAAGCAGGGTAGGAGAGTTTCCACTTCTCCACATGCTATTGTCTGATTTTTTTATTATAGCCATCCTAATGAGGGTGAGGTGGTATCTTGTCAAGGTGACTAATGATGTGGAGCATCTTTCCAAATTTATTGGATATTGGTATGTCCTCTTCCTTTTTTTAAGTTTATTTATTTATTTTGAGAGACACAGAGAGAGAGAGCAGGGTAGAGGAGGGGCAGAGAGAGAGGGAGAGAGAATCTTGGGTGCGGAGCCCAATGAAGGGCTTGATCTCATGAATGGTGAGATTATGACCTGAGCCAAAATCAAGAGTCAGATGCCCAGCTGACTGAGCCATCCGGGCACCCCAACTGGTATATCTTCTTTGGAAAAAATGCCTATTCAAATCCTTTGACCATTTCTTTTTAATGGGTTGTCTTTTCATTACTAATTTGTAAGATTTCTTTATATATTCTAGATTCCTTATCAGATACATGATTTGTAAATATTTTCCCCCATTCTGTGGGTTGTCTTTTCCCTTTCTTAATAGTGTTCTTCAAAGGATAAGATTTTTTAATGTTGATGAAGTTCAATATTAATTTTTTTCCCACTGTTGCTCATGTTTTTGATGTCATATCTTAGAATCTGTTGCCAAATATGAGGCTATGGAGATTTATCCATAGGTTTCTTCTAATAGTTCTTATCGTTTTAGGTCTTATATTTAGGTTGTTGATTGCTTTTGAGTTAGCTTTTGTATACGGTGTGATATAAGGGTCCAACTTCATTCTTTTGGGTGTGACTATCCAATTGTTTTAGTGCCATTTGTTGAAAAGGCTATTCTTTTTCCGCCTTGGCAACATTGTCAAAAATCAATTAACCATAGACACGTGGGTCCATTTCTAGACTCTCAATCCTATCTCGCTGCTCTATATGCTCTATAATGCATAGTAATGAAAAGTCTATAATCAAGACTACACTGTCTTGATTACTATCGCTTTGCACTAAGTTTTGAAATCAGAAAATGTGAGTCCTCCTTTGCTCTTATTTTTCAGGATTGTGTTGGCTATTCTCGGTCCTTTGCAATTCCATATGAATGTTAAAATCGGTTTTTCGATTTTTACCAAGAAGCCGAGATTCTGATGGGGATTGCATTGAACCCGTGGCTCAATTTAGAGAGTATTGTCATCTAAATAATATTAAGTCTTCAAATCCATGAACATGAAATGTCTTTCCATTTATTTGGACTTATTTTCTTTCAACAATGTTTTATTGTAGTTTTGATTGTACAAATTCTTTACCTCTTTTGTTAAATTTATTGCTAAGTATTTTATTCTTTTTGGTGCTATTGTCAATTGAATTGTTTTCTTAATTACATTTTCATTATGCTCTTTGCAAGTGTATAGGAAAACAATTGATTTTTGCATACATATTTTTAAATGTTTATTCTTTTATTTTGAGAGAGAGAGACAGAGGGACAGAGAATGAGTGGGGGAGGGTCAGAGAGAGAGTGAGAGAGAGAATCCCAAGCAGGCTCTGCACCATCAGCACGGAGCCTGGTGTGGGACTCGATCTCACAAACTGCAAAATCATGACCTAAGCCAAAATCAAGAGTCGATCACTTAACCAACTGAGCCACCAAGCTGCCCCTTAATTTTGCATATTAATCTCATATTCTGCAACCATGCTTAATTTGTTTATTATCTCTAAACAGCTTTTGAGTGGTTTACTTGGGATTTCCTATATACAATATCGTTATCTGTGGACAGAAATAATTTTACTTCTTTCTTTCCAATATGAATGCATTTTATTTCTCTTAATTGTCTAATCTCTCTGGCTAGAACCCCTAGAACAATGTTGTATAGAAGTGGCAATCGTGGACATTCTTGTCTTGTTCTTTTTCTTAGAGGGAAAATATCCTGTCTTTCAGCATTAAGTATTATGTTAGTGATTGGCCCTTTATCAGATTGAGGAAATTCCTTTTTTTAAAAAATGTTTATTTATTTTTGAGAAAGAGGCTTGAGGAGGGGAGGGGCACTGAGGGGTGAGGGGGGACATACGATCCAAAGCAGCCTCTCCACTGACAGTTGCGGGACTGATGCAGGGCTCAAACTCGTGAACCATGAGATCATGACCTGACCCAAAGTCAGACACTCAACCGACTGAGCCACCCAGGTGCCCCAAGGAAGTTCCTTTTATTCCAAGACTTTTGAGTGTTTTTATCATAAAAGGGGATTGCATTTTGTCAAGTGATTTCTCTGCATCTGCTGAAATGATTGTGTGTATTTTATCCCTCATTACATCGATAAGTTGCATTACACTGAGTGATTTTCAGGTGTTAAACCAAATTTGCATTCTTGGACAAATCTCACATGATTCTCGTATATAATTATTTTATATACGTCGCTGGATTCAGTTTGCTAGCATTTTGCTTAGGATGTTTGCATTGATATCATAAGAGATACTATCTGTAGATTTCTTTACATGTGATGTTTTTTGTTTTTGTTTTTTTCTTTTTTTTTTTAATATTTTTCTTTATTTTTGAGAGACAGAGAGAGCATGAGCAGGGGAGGGACAGAGACAGAGGGAGACACAGAATCTGAAGCAGGCTCCAGGCTCTGAGCTGTCACCACAGAGCCCAACGCAGGGCTCAAACCCACAAACTGTGAGATCATGACCTGAGCTGAAGTCAGATGCTTAACCCAACTGAGCCACCCAGGCACCCCAAGATTGTCTATTCCTTCTTGAGTCAGTTTTGGTGTTCTGTGTCTTTCTAGGAATTTGTTCATTTCATCCAAGTTGCCTAATTTATTAGCATGCAATTGCTCATAGCATGCCTTTATCATCCTTTTTATTTTTGTAAGATCAGTAGTAATGTCTCTTTCGTTTCTGATTCTAGTCATTTGAGTCTTCTTTCATTTTTTTTCTTGGTCAGTCTAGCTAAAAGTTTGTCAATTTTCTTGATCTTTTCAAAGAACCAACTTTTGGTTTTGCTGATTATCTCTATTGTTTTTCTACTCTATGGCTTCTTAATTTCCACTTCAATCTTCATTATATCCATTCCTTTGTCTTGCTTTAGGTTTTATTTGCCCTTATGTTCCCAGGGTCTTAAGATGGAAGTTTAGGCTATTGATTTGAGATCTTTCTTCTTTTTGATATAGGCATTTATCAGATATATATATTTCCCTCTAAGACTGCCTTGGCTATTTTGATATGCTATGTCTTTGTTTTCATACATCTAAAGATATTTTCTAATATCTCTTTGATTTCTTCTTTGTCCCATTGGTGATTCAGGAGAGCGTTGTTTAAATTCCACTTATTTGTGAGTTTCTTGAATTATTTTCTGTTATTGATTTCTAACTTCATTCCATTGTGGCCGGAGAGCTTACTTTGTATTATTTCTATCCTTTAAAATTTATTGATGTTTGTTTTATGACCTAGCTTTCCTGAAAGATGTTCCATGTGCTCTTGAGAAGAATGTGTATTCTGCTGTTGTTGGGAGTATTCTAGAGATGTATGTTAGGTCTAGCTGGTTTATAGTGTTGTTGTCTTCGGGGTTTTTTGTTTCTCTTATGCCTAGTTGTTGTATCCATTATTGATAGTGGAGTATTGAGAGCTCTAGACATTATTGTTGAATTGTTTACATCTCCATTTATGTCAGCGTTTGTTTCATGGGTTTTGATACTCTATTGTTAAGTACATATATATGTTTATAATTGTTATATCCTCCTGATGGATTGACCTTTTTATAATTATAAAATTCTCTCTTTATCTTTAGGAAATTCTTTGGTTATAAGTCCATTTAGTGTGCTGTTCATATAGCCAGGGCAGATTTCTTGTGGTTGCTGTCTGTGTGATACATATTTTTCCATCTTTGCACTTTTAATCTATCTATATCTTTGATTCTAAAGTGTGTCTCCTGTAGACAGCACAGAGTTGGAGCCTGTTTTTTTGTTTTTTTTTTTTATTCAATCTGATAATCTCTGCCTTTTACTGGATAATTTAATTCATTGACATTTAATGTTATTATCAATATAGCTGGATTTACATCTACAACTTTACTTTTTTATTTTCTATATGTCCTGTCTTTTTGTTCCTTTATTCTCCCCACTTTTATTTGCATTAACAACATTTCCTAAGGTAACATTTACATTCTTTAGTGATATTTTTACTATATCTTTTTGAGATATTTCCTTAGTGGTTGCTCTAGGGCTTACCTTCAGCTTTAGATTTATACTAACTTAATTTCAGTGAGATATAGAAATGTTACTCTTAGAGGCACCTGGGTGGCTCAGTCGGTTAAGCATCCGACTTCAGCTCAGGGCATGATCTCACAGTTTGTGGGTTCAAGACCCGCGTTGGGCTCTGTGCTGACAGCTCAGAGCCTGGAGCCTGCTTCAGGTGTTGTGTCTCCCTCTCTCTCTCTGCCCCTCCCCTGTTTTCTCTCTCTCTCTCTCTCTCTCTCTCTCTCTCTCTCAAAAATAAATAAATATTTAAAAAAAAAGAAATGTTACTCTTATATGACACTATTCCTTTTTCCTCTTTTTTGTTGCATTATGTTATATATTACAACCATAAATGTTCTAAACTCAACATTACATTGTTTTAATGATTGCTTTATATAATTTCATGTCTCTTAAAGAAACTGAGAAGAAAGGAGATCCAATATATATTTATAGGTTTAGTTGCATTACTTCTTATCATTTCTGGCTCTCTTAATTTGTTCCTGTGGATTAAGTTACCGTCTGGAGTCATTTCCTTACCTCAAATACATCTTTGATCCACTCATCTCCTTTATGCTATATATTACATTTTAGGATGGCATAGGTCCAACAGTACATTATCATATACATATTGTTTTATACACTTGCTTTTTAAATAAGATCAGAGAAGAAAAAGAAGAAATGTGCATTTATACTGTTTCATATAATGACATAATTCCTTTTGTCAGTGGTCTTTGTTTTTCATGTGTGGATTCATAGTACTTCCCAGGGTAACTTGCTGTCAGCCTTAAGAACCTCCCTTGGGAATTCTTATAAGGCAGGTCTGCCGGCAAAAAAATCCTCTCAGTTTTTATTTATCTTATAATGTCTTTACTTTTATTTTTAAAAGATAGCTTTGCTGGATATAGGATTCTTGGTCAACAATTTTTTTTTTCTCTGATCAGTTTGAATATGTTATCCCATATGTTATGATTATCCCAATAATCTTATTGGGTTTCTTGGTAAATGATGTCATTTTTCTCCTGCTGCTTTCAAGGCTTCCTCTTTGTCTTTGACTTTTTCTAAGTTTATTTTGCTTAGTAATCTCTACATCCCACATGGGGCTCAAACTCAGGACCCTGAGATCAAGAGTCACACACTCGTCTACTGAGCCAGCCAGGCACCCCATCCTTGTCTTTGACTTTCAACATTTTTTACTATGTAATGTATGTGTTTGTAGATCTCTTTGCATTTATCCTACTTGGAGTTTGTCGATCTTCTTGGACATGTAGATTATTATTTTTTCAATAAATATGGAAAGTTTTCAACCATTGCTTCTTCAAATATTGTTTTCTGCTCCTTTCTTTCTCCCCTCTCCTTCTGGTACTTCCATTATATACATGTTGGTATGCTTAAATGCTTTCTCTGAGGCTCTGTTTATTTTTCTTCATTTTTTTCCTCCCTGTTCATTAGATTGCATTATCTCTATCAACCTATCCTCATATTCACTGATTCTTTCTCCTGCCAGTTCAATCTATTGTTAAGTTCTTCTAGTGAATTTTTTTAATCTTAGTTGCACTTTTCTCTGGAATTTTACTCTTTTACTCCAGAATTTCCGTTTATTTTTTTAATTCTTTCTCTTTATTGATATCCTCTAATGCAACAGCGTCATCATACTTTCCTTTACTTCTTTAATCATGCTTTTCTTTAGTTTCATGAACGTATTTATAACGGCCACTTTGAAGTCTTTGTTAAACCCAATATCTGACGGCTTTCACAGGTAGTTTCTGTTTCCTTCCTTTTTCCTGGTGTATGGGTTTCATACTTTCTTGTTTCTTTGCATGAGTCATAATTTTTTTTGCTGGAAACGTGACATTTTAGATGATATATTGCAGCAACTCTGGAAACTGGTCTCTCTGGAACTGGTCTCTGTTCTGTCCCAGACTTGACATTGTTATTTACCTATTTATTTTTTTAGTGTTTTTACCTATTTATTTTTCAGTGTACTGGATTATATTAGTGAAGTCGTCTTTCCCTTCCGTCCTGCAGTGTGCCGCCTCTGAAGTTGCTCCTCCGGGGTTGTACCCTTGAGTATACCCACAGTCACCCTTGGATAAAACCAAGTATATCCTTGGGCAGATCTCATTTTGATCGTTTCTTTCCTTCACCCTATCCAGATGTTAAGCTTCACTAATTGGAGTTGATTGTTTTTATTGTTTTCATCGGTGCCTTGGGGCATAATTGCTCCACAAATTGATCCAATTAAATCCGGGCTTCTTTGACGGAAATAACGTGTTGTAAAGAATTTAACCCTACCTCCAAAATAGGTCTAGCTTTTGCCCTCAGAGTTTGGGAGAATTAATTATTGCCTTGAGAAGGAAATGGAACCAAATGCCAGACAGACTTCTTGAGGTGTCCCTTCTCTCCCGTATTGTAATTCTGCAATCCTTCATTGCCATGGTAACTCTCCAGAGACATGGTTTTTAGCTATTTGGTTCATATTTTCTAGCTACGCTCAGAGCAAGGGTTGGTCTGGAACAATATCATCTATCATCGATAGCAGTTCAAACTGCAGTGGTTAACAATGAAGATGAGGAGGAAGATGTGAGCGGAAGAATCATCAGGGAGGTAGGATCAATAGAACCCACTGATTGGTTGATTGGATGTGAGTAGACCGAGGAGATTAGGACAATGGGGTTTCGGTATCTAGGAATTTCACGATTCGTGGGGCTCTTCACAGAGACAGGGATGTAAGAAGAAGAACCATATGATGAAAAGGGGAGATAATGAATTCAATATTGGATGTTCAGAATTTATGGCATCCTAATGTCCAGGAGGTCTGAAATGCAGGAGAGAAGCCTGGTGGGGACTGAGAGAGTTAAAAGTTATCAACAAAGAGGTGAGAACTAAAACCATGGGAGTAGAGAAGAGGAAACATGGAAGATCTTTGCAAGACACTGACTTTTCAGTGATGTCCAGTGACAGCTGGCTCAGAGAATGAACAGCCAAAGAAAAATCAGAACGGATTTAGGAGTGTAAAGGGATAGAAAAAAATCAGAGGAGGGGGAGGGTCCACACATCAGATGGTCTAAGCGAAGGAGAGAAGTACTTTCCAGAGAAATCCCAGTGATAGCGGAGGCAGAAACCATATTTCCAAGGCCCAAGGAGTAAGCAGGTAGGAAAGAAGTAGAAAACAGAAGTGTAGGGGCGCCTGGGTGGCGCAGTCGGTTAAGCGTCCGACTTCAGCTAGGTCACGATCTCGCAGTCCGGGAGTTCGAGCCCCGTGTCAGGCTCTGGGCTGATGGCTCAGAGCCTGGAGCCTGTTTCCGATTCTGTGTCTCCCTCTCTCTCTGCCCCTCCCCCGTTCATGCTCTGTCTCTCTCTGTCCCAAAAATAAATAAACGTTGAAAAAAAAAAAAAACAGAAGTGTAGAAAATTTTGTTCAGAAGTTCCTAAGAAGTATTTGTTGTATTCTACTGGGTCGACCTGCTTTACAAAATGTACGTGCAACACTCCTGCAGTCTACACTGGCTCTTTGGCTCTCCCACCTCCCACTGCCCTATTAGGCCCTTGAGAGAATTCCCATGGTGATGGCCTCACTGTTGAATCAAACAGTTTGTCCTTTTTCCTCCATCTATTCATTCAGCATCATCTAACACTGTTAATCATCCAACCCTACCTCTGGTCCAAGATAACACTTGTGACGGTTTTAAAATATGAGTGCACATTCTTTGACACTCTCCTCCTTGAACCCTTTCCCCATGAGTATGGGAAAACTTTTGGCCAGTTCTATTATGAGGGTATGGTGGATACTATGGAAGCTTCGATGCTGGGTCATAAAAGGTCGTGAAGCTTTCTGCCTTGCTGCTGGAACTTGTGGTCCCAGAGCCCTGAACCACCACGTAAGAAGCTAGGCATCCTGAAAAGTCCAACTATCTCTCTGTCACACTGGAGATGCCACACGTAGGTGATCCAGTAGAGAATCATACCTGAGCCCATGCTTTAGTCTTTCCAGTGCAGGTTCAAGACACGTGAGTGAAAACTGGGCAATAGATCTTTCAACGTCACCTGTCCCAGCCCTGTAGCTGTCAGAGTTATCCCCAGCCACTCAAGTCATCCCCGTTGAGAGCCTAGATATCTAGAAGTAGAAAAGCCCCCCTATGCCTGTCCAAATGCAAATGCCTGGCCCACAGCATCCCTGAGCATACCAGAATAGTCGTTTCACATTACTGCATTTCGGGATGGTTTCAGCAATAGATAACTGAAACACCATTTTTTTCTTATTTCTGTTCTTCTATTCAGACCATTCTTTTTCTCCTAATCCTACACAGCTATACGTTCGTATCCCACCAGCCCAAGTGGAAAGTTCTCCCAACTCAGTAATGGAGCCTAGTGAGCCCTGGACCAAAGGCTGTTCTGAACCTAACAAAGCATAAAAGCATGCCTCAAAAGAACTAAATTCTATCCCAGAACAAAGCCTGAAAATATTTTAAAAAATATACAAAGCAAACAAAATCAAGCACTCAGGAATATAATATTCACAGTATCTGTCATCCAATCAAAACTTACCAGGCACACAAAGAAGCAAAAGAAATGCAAGGAGAAAAAGTAACCAATAAAAACAGATCCAGAAATAACACAGATGACAGAATGATTTGACAATGGTATTGAGAGGATATTTATAATTGTTAGCTACTATAAATATTCAATATACTCAAGAAGGGAGGGGAAAACATGTGCATGATGAAGATAGAAATTGATATAAAAGAAGACCCAAATCAAACTTCTACAAATGAACAATACCCTGGATAGGATTAACAGTACATTAGACACCGCAGAAGAAAAAGAAGTCAGGAAAAGAAGACAAGTGAATGAAGAACACAGATGAGAAGGATAGAAATCAACTAAAATATATTAGATTTAAATTCAACCATGTCAATAATCATATTAAATGTAAATGTTCAACGTTCCAATTAGAAGACAAAGATTGTCAGGTTGGAGAAAAAAATCTACAAGAAACCCACTTTTTTTTTTAAATTTTTTTTTTAAATTTTTTAACATTTATTTATTTTTGAGACAGAGAGAGACAGAGCATGAACGGGGGAGGGGCAGAGAGAGAGGGAGACACAGAATCAGAAGCAGGCTCCAGGCTCTGAGCTGTCAGCCCAGAGCCCGACGCGGGGCTCGAACTCACGGACCGCGAGATCGTGACCCGAGCCGAAGTCGGACGCTCAACCGACTGAGCCACCCAGGCGCCCCTTAATTTTTTTTTAACGTTTATTTATTTTTGAGACAGAGAGAGACAGAGCATGAACGGGGGAGGGGCAGAGAGAGAGGGAGACACAGAATCGGAAGCAGTCTCCAGGCTCTAAGCCATCAGCCCAGAGCTGACCTGAGTTGAAGTCGGACACTTAACCGACTGAACCACCCAGGCGCCCCAAGAAACCCACTTTAAATGTAAAGACTACTAATTGAAAAGTAAAAAAATGGAAATACACGCACACTTGAAAAAAAAAAAAAGCTGGGTGGCTGTATAAATATCACAGCAAGTAGGCTTCAGAACAAGGACTATTCCCAGAAATAAAGAGGAGCAGTTCCTAACGATAAAGGGGTCAATTTATCAAGAAAACATAAAAATCCTAAATGTTAATGCACCTAATAACACAACTTCAAAATACACGAAGCAAATACAGATGAGCTCAAAGGAACAATAGATAAATCCACAGTTATGGTTGGAGATGTCAACACACGTCTCTCAAAAATTGATAGAATGAAGTAGATAGGAGATCAGTAAGCACACAGATCAGCCCTGTTTTTGTTTTTTTTTTGTGGGGGGGGTAGTTATTTTAAATGTTCGTATTTATTTTTGAGAGAGAGACAGAGCATGAGCAGTGGAGGCGCAGAGAGAGAGGGGGAGACACAGAATCTGAAGCGGCCTCCGGGCTCTGAGCGAACTCATGAACCACGAGATGGTGACCTGGGCCAAAGTCAGACGCTTAAAGCGTAACGGACTGAACCACCCAGGCACCACCCCCCCATCAGCCTTGCTTTTGTAAATAAAGTTTTCTTGGAATACAGCCATGCGCATTTATTGACACATGGGCGAGGACTGCTTTCGCGCCATAACGGCAGAGCCCAGTAGCTGCGACAGATGGTATGGCTTGCAAGGCCAAAAACATTACACCTGATATAACAGACCCACTGGGTTTCACAGCGGTCCTGCCTCTCATTTTCCTACCTCGGCAGACCCTAGCCCCCAGGACCACGGTGCCAAGAGAGGACCCTGCTGCCCACTGCCTCAGCGCCCAAGCCATGGATGCCTGCCCCGGGTCCTGTACTTGGCCCTCTACAGACACCCTACCAAACCACCCTCTGCTTCCCGCAAACACGCCATTGGGTGAGAGGGACACATTCCTCCCTCCAAATTCCTAAAGGAAAAACAAATGTGTAATTGTTGGAAATATGCGACAACAACCAGACGTCCCTTTGGTCAGCTATGTATGTATCCCTCAGGATGGAAGGTGGGGGAGGTTTGAGGTTGACATCACCCCTCATACTGGTACCAAGGGCGTATCATATGACCCATGCCTGGCCCATCAGCGTCCACATGATTGGTTCAGGGCGGGCATATGACCCAATATGAGCCAATGGTCAATGAGGCCTGTACTGTTGCTTTTTTTTTCTGGAACCGATGGGAAAAGGAAGTTCTCATGCCACCGGATTTGCTGAGTACGTTACTCATGAGTCTAAAGCCGCTGGGACTATCCGGCTAGCATAAGGAGGAAGCCTCCAGAGAAAGAAGCCAATACAGAGGCCCTGGAGCCAGCCATTCCTGAAACCGGAAGAGTTTTCAATTACATAAATCAAATAATTTCTCTTTTTTTCCTTAAGGCACTGGGTTGGGTTTCTGTCACATGCGGTCAAATGATCCCGATGAACACAGTAAACTGCGAAAAGCAAGTCAGGGTTCCATCTGTTTTGCAAGGCATAAACTTTGCCCCTTTCTCATCAAGTAAGAAAATAAAATCCTCCATACCCAGAACCATCATCCCAGTCATTCCGTTGCCTTCCCAGGGCCTTGCCCAACCTTTTCCTGATCGGAACGCGCATACATACACATGCAACATGATAGTTCCCAGAAGCAATGCCGGCCCTGCCCACCTTCCTTGATACACAGTCTGGCCCTTAAGCTGTTCTTCCAAGAAGACCCAAGTGGCTCCACAGAGGGACACAGGCTCAGGGTGTGGGGCAGAGCCGAAATGGCCTTAGGCTATCTACCAAACTGTGGATCGTGCACCATTTGGTAAAACACTTTTGAGCAAGCATCCCAATATCCGTATATTTATTTTACATAGTTTGCAACACTATCTGCATTTTATGTATTAACAAAGCTTCGCGAGTTCCTCATTTTACATGAAGTTTAGATAGAAATTCTCTAATTCTCTTCCCTGGTCTTTCGCGCCCTCTTTGGAAACCTTGGGAGGAAGAGGTGCTGGCCCAGACTCGCCTTCCCATCCCCCAACTTGTTTTCCGAACTTTCAATATTGTGAGTGAAAGGAGGGGCCCTGCCCGGAGGGCTGGCTGAATTGCCCCGTGGAAATGTTGGCGCTCCAGGCTGGGGGCAGGGTGGGCCCAGTTTCCAGGAAGGGCTTGGGCAGGAAGCCAGGCAGGAAGGGGCTGGGAGTTTCTGGAAGGGCGGCCTGGAGAGGCCTGGCAGGCTGGCCCACGGGCCTCACCACTCGCTCCCAGTACTTTCAGAGATGGGGAATCCTTGGCACTTCCAGGAACATACCAGGGCACAGGTTAGGGAGGGAGGGAAAGAGGGCTCCGGTTGGGAACAGGGACAGACGTGGCAAGTGCCTCCTCAGCGGGCTTCCAGGAGGGTTGGCTGTGGACAGACAGGAGAAGTTGGGCAGACTTGGAGGGGCAGTGACAGGGGACACTTGGGTCTCCCTCTGAGTCTGGCTCCACCCCCCCCCCCCCCATAGCCTGTGCTTCAGGCTAGGGGAGGGAGTTCTCTCATTTCAGGATGCGCACTTTCAGCCCAAAGGGTACTCAGAGCAGAAGGGGACAGAGAGGAGGGTCACAGGAGCTTTAATTGGTTGGGGTGGGGTGGGAGGGTGGCGGTGTCGGGTTGGAAAGATCCCCAGGCCAAGAATCCTGTTGATGGGTGGAGAAGAAGTATTCTTGGTGGGGGGGGGCGGGTGTGGGGGGACGGGGGTCCCTCTCTCAGACTTCTGTGGCTCCCCTGACATCCAGCCCAGGAGGCGCCTCCTTGATATATTAGTCAGGTTATAGGGCAGAAATCCCAAGTAAGAATGGCATTAACAACATAGAAGTTTGTTCCCCTGTCACCGCTAGTCTGGGCACGGCCTTTCTGGGCAGATATGGCAGCTCCACGATGTCAGAGACCCAGACTCCCTCTGCCCTATTGTTCCACTGTCTCTGTGTGGTCCAAGATGGCCCTTCTCCACAGCCACCTTTCCAGGCAGCGGGATGGAGGGAGGGCAGAAGATGATTCAGAACCTATCCCGTGACCACACCAAACTCAAGGGATGTGGGGAGGTGACCTCAGAAGGTGCTCACGTGTCTCCCTGAAAGTTCTGTAACCGCGGAAAGAGGGGAGTAGATACTGGCGGCCAGCGGGCAGTCTACCCCCTGCACCTACGGTACTCACGCTGACATAGGAACAAACTTCCTCCACCAGCGTCCCCCCAGCAAGAACTTGGTTAGTACTAAGGGGAAGCAAACACAGGGGTGGTCGTTACGGGAACATGGGCAGGGTGCAGAAACAGCCCCGGGTTCCCGGCACAGGCCTTTCTGCCCAAGAGAGGAAACAGCTCCCCAGCAGCTCCTTCGTCCTCTTGTCTCCTGGCCTGACTCCCCCTGGGCCAGTCCCCAGCACAAGGACCCCCGGATATAAGCCTCTGGGACCCATCTCCTCTTAGCATCTGAGGCTGAGTGGCCCTTGTCTTCCAACCTTCATCCATTCATTCATGTGATATTTACTGAGTGCCTCCTAAGCCTCGTCTGCCTTCAGAGGTCCCGCCAGCTCCGGATCCTGTGCTTCCCCTCCCCCGCCAATAGTAACTGGGGCAGGGTAGAAACGCTAGTCCAGTTGGTCCAATCCGGGCAAATATCGGGACTTGGGCAGGCAATGCCCGAAGATTTCAATCGGGGAGAGCAAGAGCCCTGGCGTGGTGGCGGCCGTTGGTTACATTGTGGGGCCCCGGCGGAGAAGAAAGCAGATTCGAGAGACTGGCTCCCATGACGTCTGAAAATCTTGAAGCAAGTGCTACCCCAGACGGGAATTTCCAGGGAAGCCAGCTTGCAGCTGGTTTTCTGTCGCCCTGCAGCCCCAGCGTGCTGGCCGGCAGAGGAAGTGCAAGAACAAAAGTGTTCTGGGCTGGCTGCTGGCTGCTGGCTGCTGGCTGTTGGCTGCTGGCTTGGGAGCAGCCTCCGCCCCGCCCCTGCACCCCTTCTCCCCTCTCCTCACAGTGGCTCAGCTCACCGACATCCGCAATCTCCAGAGGGAAGCAGGCCTTCCTCCACTTCAGGCCGAGAGCCTTCTGTCAGAGCCATCAGGGTGGCCGGGGATGGTGGGACACAAGTCAGGGTCCTTACTGCGCAGGCCGTGGGGCCCAGGCCACCTCAGCGGGTGGCCTGGCAAGTGTCCCCTTTTTACGTCTTCTCCTTGGAGTTGAAGCTGACCTCTTTTCTCCACAAAATGTCCTCCGTCCCAGCTGCACGAAAGAGGGCAGATACCCCCTAGACAGGAAGCAGTTCGAAATAGCCTGGGGGAGCTGTCGGAAAGGCCGTCCAGGCAGGAAATGCTTCAGGAGTGGAGAGGGGCGCCGCGGGGTTCCTTCAGCAACACTGTTTCTTCTTGGAGCCCCTGCCCTGTGCCAGGGCCCCCTCTTGCACAAGGGGAGCGGCCCCTGCTTCTCAGGCACAAGGTCTCCCACAAAGACAAGGCCTCATCAGTGACCGCACACACTCATCAGTGCCAATTGCGGGGCGTGCTGAGCAAAAGCGCAGGCTGTCCCCAGAGCATAGGAGAGGGGCCTGGCCCCAACAGAGCAGCCGGGAAGGCCTCCCTGAGCTGGACCCAAAGGACCCGGGATCAGGGGTCACTGTGGCAGACGGGACAGCTGTGCCCCCCAGGTCTGTTTCGACCTCCTCCATGGTCCACAGTGCAAATGCAGAGGTCGGCACACGTAAACTACATTTCCTTTTCAACAACGGTCATATTAGATGCCACCAATCAGGCACACCCACGTGTGACTTGGCGGGCAAACGGGCCTTCAGGGTCTTCTGCTGGCGAGTGTGGCCGCTGAGATGCCAGTCTCTCTGCAGCCATGGTCCAGGCTCCAGGCTCCGGCTTCATGGAGCTCAACCAGCAGTCGCAGCAGCTGAAGCGGCTTCTGATCCCTGGATCACAGCTGAAGGGCGATGTTCTCGAACCAGCAGTTCCGGGGGCAGTTCTGATCCCCTGCTCCCCGACGGTGGCAGAGCCCAGGGCAGTTCCACCATGTGTTTCTGAGATCATCCTGGAGGCTCAGCCCAGACGCACTCTACCAGCCCCTCTACAGATTTTGTAGCACCCGAGTCCTTGTAGTAAATCTCCTCTCCTGCTTAAAATACCCAAAGTGCCTTCTGTTTCCTAGAACTGAGACACCAGGCAAAGAGAACAAAAGATGGGTCTAGACGAAGTGACTGGCAGGGGTGTGGCAGCCTTGCCCAAGAGAGAGAAGGTGGAGAGGCAGGGGGCCTGGCTAGGAGCTACTGTGCCATGTGACAGGAGCCTGAACTAAGGCAGGGACGGTGGGATGGAGCAGACGGGATGGGTACGGGTGAAGAAGAAGCCACACTTAGTAACTGATCCCCTGTGGGCCTTAAAGGCCTCTGCTTGAGTCCCCAACCCAGGCGTGGGGACCAATGACACTCCATGTATCCTAGGAAGCAAAGGCAGCAGCGTGGTGCCACGGGGAGAGCAGGGGCACAGATGCGAAGGGGAGACAGGTAAGACCCTGACCTTGTGTGGCTTATATTCCGGCAAGGGACACAGATCAAAAGTAGATAAAATTATTTCCAAAAGTTTACAAAAAAGAGAGTGGCACTGGAATAAAAAGGGATGGGGTTGGTCAGGAGGGGCCTCCCAGAGGAGGGGACAGTGGGGCTGATAAATGAAGGATGAGGAGGCAGCCATGGGAGGATCTGAAGGAAGGGCAGTCCAAGCAAAGGGAACAGCCAGTGTGAAGTTCTCCGTGCAGGAAGGGATGCGACACATCCAGGGAACACACAGAGGCAGGATGGCTGTGACAGATAAGCAAGCGAAGAAGGGAGGAGACAGGGTCCCTTTACATGTATTTTACGTGTATTACCTGGGTCCGTGCTCTTAACCCCTTAAGGCAGGTATACGTCATTCCTTCATGCAACAGTTGCTGATTAAGCACCTTCTTTGCTTTTTAAATTTTTATTTACTTAGTTTTTTTTTTTTTTTGAGTTCATTTATTTATTTTGAGAGAGAGAGAGAGAGTGAGCAGGGGGAGAGCAGAGAGACAGGGGGGTGGGGCGGTAGACAGGATCCGAAGCGGGCTCTGTGCCCTCAGCAGAGAGCCTAACGCAGGACTGGAACTCGCAAACTACAGGATCATGTCCTCAGCCAAAGTCAGGCGCTCGACCGACTGAGCCACCCAGGCGCCCATCAAGCTCCTTCTAAGGACCCTGCCTCTGTTCTAGGTGTCAGGGACAGGGCCATGAACAAAGCAGCAAGCACAAAGCAGCAAGCGTCCCCAGCTTCTACCTGCCGCCCTGACAATGCAGCGAGAGGGAGCTATGTAAGCACAGTTCAGGCTGGAAATGCCTGGGAGCTGGCGAAGCCAGAGGGGAGTGGGGGAGGATTTAAACAAAGAAGGTGACATCTGAGTAGAACTTCAAAGGATGTGAGGAAGCAAACCTTCATGTACCTGAGGCTAGCACCCTCCAGGAAGAGGGAGCAGCCATTGCAAAGGTCCTGGGGTAGGAGGAGCAGGAGGAGGCCACAGTGGGTGGGGTGGGGGGAGCGAGGGTGAGTGGGGGGAAAGGAGGGGATGGCTTTCCCTCAGGATGACACCAGAGCCTTGGGGAGTTTTGAGCAAAGGGGAGACTTGAAAAATGGGATCCTGCCACCTGCTGTGGGGAGAAGCGGTTGTGATTGGAACATAAGGGACCCAAGAGAGAGGTGGGGAGCCCAGGGAGGGCTGGGACTGGGTGACAGGAGGGGGTCTGGCAAAGGGGCAAGATTCTCGAGCACACTGAAGGTAGAGCAGGCAGGGTTTTCCAGGTAGACTGGATAAGGGGGTGAGGGAAAGAGATCCCCATATACAGATGAGAAAACTGGGGCACAGGAACTTAAGAAAATTGCTCTGGACTCTGAGTCCACCTTGGCAGGCTGTGTGCAATCACGGCACCTGCCCGGCTGAGGGGGCACCCAGAGGAAGGGGCTGCCTATTTCTAATTCTCTGGTGGTGGCCCTGCCTGTCTATGAGAGACAGGGTCCTGCTGCCTGACCCCACGGAAGACAGCACACCTGCTCACAGACGACCACTGACTATCCCTCCGTCCCTTGGGGCTGGGGGGCTGGGGGGCTGGGGGGCTGGGCCCAGGGGGAGGCCGAGGAGTGGAGGTTGCCCAGGCTCTCTGGAGAGAAACCGGAGGGACAGAAAGCAGCGGCTGGTGTGTTTTTCAGGAAGGAAATCTTCGCTGTTGTAACAGTCTGGGAGTCTCGGCTCAGCCCAGCAGTCCGGCCCAGCCAGGAAGCGCCCCCTCCCGCCCCACTCGCTGGTCCGGTCCGAGGCAAACACTTTTGAGGACAGGAAGGGGAGAGGTGAGGTGAGTATCAAAGCAGCTGTGGAATTCGGGGGCGGGCCGAGCAAGGGGGTCCCTGCCATCTTGAGTGCTGATGGTGGCTCCCAAGGCCCCAGATTGTGAGCAGGCCGGTGGGGGTGGGGCGGCCGGGCCCAGGGCCCAGCCCCACAATGCATCGCATCACTGGCCGGAATTCCTGCAGGACGCTTTGTTCTAGATGGCAACCCTACTAGGGCCATCAGGCCTGTGCAGTGGCCTGGGTGGCAGGCCAGAACAAGGCCTCAGGAAGCCTTCAGCCGGTTACAAGGCTGGGCACTGCCCCACGGTCCTGCCAGCCCTTCTCCAGGCACCCTCCTCCCCACCGGCGCCGCCAGCCCCCCCGGGTCCCCGCCCTGGAGCCGCCTGGAAACTGGGCCTAGTCCAGCTGGACAGGCTGTGTTAACTCCACCTGGGGGCTTCGCTGAGGCCACCAGTCCCGCTTCCCCTGTCCTCACCAAGCTTCCCCCTCTCCCTGCCATGCCCTCCTCCCCCCCACAGGAATGTCCTGGGGGCATTCCCTGGACGGTCCACTATGGAAACTCCACAGACCCGCCCCAGGCTCCAGCAGGCTGTGTAACATCAGGAAAGCAACTTAACCTCTCTGTGCTTCAGCTTCCCCTGCTTCACAGGGGGCCACAGGCTCCCCCGTAGATGCAATAAAGCAAGGGCATCCACAGGAGGAGAACCAGCCAACTTTGGGGAACTGATTCAGGATTATGCAATCTGAAAAATCTGGAGGAAAATCATGTTACTTTCAGCCCTGAGTTTCGGTGTTACTCTGATTTGTCGGAATTTGTCAGAACATACCCAGACGGCACTTACTGTGTGCCCGGCGCTGTTCTCAGCTCTTCCCCAGCAATGGCAGCACCTTCATGCTCTGATGAAGGGATAGACTGAGCCACAGACAGGTGGACGAGATGGCCAGAGGTGGACAGTTGCAGAATTAGGACTCAACCCTGGCGCTCTGGCTCCAGGTCCGTGCTCATAAACACCGTTTCACGTGCCTGGGCTCCTTAGGACCACTAAGGCCTGAAGCTCTCCCTTCCCAGCCAACCTCGAAGGAGGAACACCCCCATCTTTACAGAGGGAGAAGGTTATTCTTCAGCACTGCGTAAGGCAGAGGTGTATGTGTGCATAAATGTGCATGTGTGACAGTGTGTGCATGTGAGTGTGTACGTGAATGTGCATCTGTGAGTGTCTGGGAGTCATAACAGTGAGTGTATTATGTGAACGTGCGTGTGTGTGTGCGTGTGTGTGCGTTTGAATGGGCTGCAGGTGGGTGAGAGTGTGTGGTGTGGGTATGAGTGGATGTATGGACATGGGGATGGGTGGGTGTGCATAGACGGAGTGTGCTGTGTGTGTGTGCGTGCGTGGGGGCTGTGAGTATACTGTGGACGCGCTATGCATGCGCACGCAGCAGCCTGGGGAACTCCTGAGAAGAGCCAGCGAGGAAAAAGGCAGTGGGGCAGGGGTGAGACTCTGGAAGTGCCTGAAAAAATTAAAGCGCGATTAGTCAAAGCTGAATTGTTTTTCTAAACTCCTAATGCAAACAACATGTGGGGCAGCGCCCAGATGGTGCCCGGGAGCCCCTGACAGGGTCCTCAGGAAACAGGTGCTCTTGGAATGTTTCCTGCCGCTGGGCCGTGGCAGGCGAGTGAGGTCGCCATGTTCTTTATTACTGTCAGGCAGGGCCCAGCTGCAGGCCCGTCCAGCTGGGTGGAAACCCATGGCCACCGGTCACAACAATGCAGGTCTCAGCTGGGACGGGCCCCACAGCTCCACCAGGCCTGGGCCAGGGTCGGGGTGTATGGGAGCCGAACTCTCTCGACTCCATGCAATTGTTTGCAAGAAGGTGGTGAGCATCTTTAATTTGGAGAGCTATTGACAAGTATTCTCCCAAAGTGTTGTACCGACGTGTAGTAGGGCCAGCAGTGAGTGCTGAGAATTGTTTCCCTACACCTTTGCAAGCCTAGAGTACTCTCAATCTTCTTCATTCTTAGCAGTCTGATGGAGCAAGATGATATCTCCCAAGAAGAGGGGCGCAATTATGCCTACGTTTTAGGAAGATCATTATGGTGGCTACATTGATAATAGTCTGAGTTATAATTAGGATTATGTTCAGTTACAGAAAAACAAAAAACAAACAAACACCTACTTCAGTGACTTCAGTAAAGATTACTTATCTCACATAAGGAGAAATTCAAAGTGTTGTTCGATGGCTGAGGCACACCTAAGCTGAAATCTCTGTGAGGCTCTTTCTTCATGGTCATAAGATGGGTGCTGTAGCTCCAGCCATTACATCCACATTCAAGACAAGGAGCAGGAGGAATGAGGAATGGTTGGAGCTGAGTTCATCTCTTTTTATGAGGAAAGAAAAGCCCTCCTCAAAACTACCCTAGCAGATATCTGCTAATATATCACAGGCAGAGGGTCGGGGATGGATGTTGGGGCAACTGATCCATAGT
The DNA here is from genome assembly GCF_022837055.1 of Prionailurus viverrinus. Lineage (NCBI taxonomy): Eukaryota > Metazoa > Chordata > Mammalia > Carnivora > Felidae > Prionailurus > Prionailurus viverrinus. The sequence continues at coordinate 56,964,083 of NC_062562.1, read as the reverse complement.
ATCCTGCCACAGCTGCTGCCAGCACACCAGCTGCCAGACATTGTTGCTGTGGGTCAGCCTGAGCCCTGCCCCACCTGACCCTGCTCCAGTGAGCCTCCAGCCACCCACCGACAGCCACGGTTGGTCCCGGAACCAGCCAGAGTTCAGCCTGGAACGATACCAGGAGATTTCTTCCGGCTCAAGGTAGGCCTCAAAAAAATCTCCAAGCTTCTGGTGAGGGTTACAAGGCAACTTCTTGCCCAGTGTGGGGGCCTGTCGGTTGGGCCTCAGGTTTCTAGAACATTCCATCTGCCTTGATCTCTGACACCAAAAGGAAGCATAACCCTGCGTCCAAGAGACACAGTGGCTCCCACCAGCCCTTTCCAGTGTGGAACCCTGCCTCAAGCACGCATCCCGGCAGCACCCCTGGCTGCTTCTCTGACCATCCGCTCTGCCTGTGCGTCCCGCTCTCCTTCGCGTGAACTTCCTGATACTTCCTGGATAGGTGTTGGCCGTCTTGCCCTGAACATGGCTTTCTGCATGGGCTGCTGCTGCCTTGCCATTGCCCCTAAGCCTCTGGCCCAGCCACACAGTCCCAGAATGCCACCATTCTTACAAAAATATTGTTTAGTCAGAAGAGTACATGGAGCGGGGAGGTGCCCGGCCGGTTCCTGGTGGAGCGTACGACTCTTGACCTCCGGGTCGTGAGTTCAAGCCCCACGTTAGGGGGTAGAGGCCACTTAAAAATAAAAGAGTAAACTAGGAATTCAATTTCCAGCACAATGACAGTGAGCAATATGCAGGCGTCATTCTAAGCACTTATACATCTAGACACCACTCAACACTTGGTATTTTTATGTTTGTTCACAATGACCCTACAGGGTGAGAATATTAGTGTCCCATTTTTCAAATGAGAAAACTGAGGCACAGAAAGGTTAAGTAGACTGCCCAAGTCACACAAGTATGAGAAGCCTAGTATTTCCTAGAATTGGTTAAAGTATAATGAACATTCTTTTCAATGCATAGCAGATCTTGCAGAAGGAAAGAAAGAAAGAAAGAAAGAAAGAAAGAAAGAAAGAGAAAGAAAAGGAGAAGAAGAAGAAGAAGAAGAAGAAGAAGAAGAAAGGAAGGAAGGAAGGAAGGAAAGGGAGGTGCCTGGGTGGCTCAGTCAGTTAGACATGCCGATCTTGATTTGGCTCAGGTCACGATCTCACAGTCGTGAGATCGAGCGCTGCATCAGGCTCTGCACCGAGCATGGAACCTGCTTGGTATTCTCTCTCTCTCTCTCTCTCTCTCTCTCTCTCTCTCCCTTGTGTGTACCTGTGTATGTGCTCTCTCTCTCTCAAAATAAATAAACATAGAAAGAAAGACAGAGAGAAGGAAGGAAGGAAGGAAGGAGAAGAAAAAAGAAAAATTCCTAACGGTCAAAAGTGAACAGACATCAAAGAAGTGAAGCAAACTCCCACCCCTTCAGTGTGGGCTGTGCACAGTGACTTCCCTCCAAAGAGGACAGTGTGGAAAGGGGGACAAAAAAGTAACTTCACAGTGGAGACACCTGACAAGCATGACCCCAGCCAGGTGGTCAAGGTCAGCACCAGCAACAATACGTCATGTGGACATGTGCATCTTTGATATGATGTGATGAGCAAGGCACTTTACTTTTGTGGTCTCGAAACCCATAACCCCAGTTAGATCAGGGGCAAAACATCAGACAAATCGCAACTGAGAGATATCTCATGAACTACCCGGCCAGTACTCTACACTGCTCTCAAGGTCATTGAAAAACAAGGAAAATCTGAGAAACTGTCACAGCCTAGAGGGGCCTAAGGAGACATGACAACTAAACGTCACAACATCCTGGAGGTTATGGGACAGAAAAAAAGGACATTAGCTAAAAACTAAAGAGATCTCAATACAGTACAGGTTTTAGTCAATAATAACACATCAACACTGGTTCGTTCATCGTGACAAATGCATCACACTAATGTCACCTGTTCACAACAGGTACCCAGTTGGGAACAGGTATATAGGAACTCCTGGTAACTTTTCTATAAACCTCAAACTCTTCTAAAATAGAAAGTTGATCTAAAAATAAATGAAGGGGCAACTTTTTTTGACATCAGGACAATGGCATATTTCTTTACACTTGGACCCCAAAAAAGCATACAGGCATCTTTTAATTAAAAAAAATAATGACGATGATTTAAAAACCCCGGAAAAAACTGATGATGTTTGAACCCTTTATGAGGAGTACGCAGAAATTCTGTAGGAACAGGCAAAGGCAAAAGCTGTCAATCTAACCAAGGCTTGGGTCCTAATAGCCCAGCAGGGACAGTCTGCGGGGGTCAGGAAGTTGTAACGGAATCCCCAACCCTCCCTGGGACCCTTGAAGATCTCTCGCCTCAATGAAATGGTAGTGGCTGGTAAAAAAAAGTCCCCTGAGTGTCAGAGTTAGCCAAGAGGATTGCTGTCAGCGTCAGGACCCTAAGCAGAAAGAAAACATCTCTCTATGAGAATTCCAACCACCCTTCCCCCAGCCCTGGGGTTATGGGTGAAAGTTTAGGCTACACTGCCCAAACTGATTGATTAACCTGAAAAGCAATCCTGGGGCTGGTAATTAATGTTCCTGAAGAACATCACCTAGAAGAAGCGATACGGTGTCACCCAAGAGAGACCCACCCTCAACCCGGGCTAAAGGTCTGCCAACGTGCCCCCTGTGACCCCAAAGCCAAAACACGCAGGGCACCAGCTATCAGAAGACACAACAGAGGACAGGATCGGAACCCTAAAACTGCAGAGCGAATCATCAGATACAAATTGTAACGGCAAGTTGTACACCGAGTTCTAAAAAGAAAAAAATAAGTAATCTGAAATGTGAGAGAAGAAACTATTTTTCTCAAAAAGCACATTTGAAAAAGAACCAAGTGGAACCCCAAAACATGAAAAATAAAGCATTTGCAATGAACACAAAAATGGATGGATGAGAGTCAAACAGCAGGATGTGGCCGACGCAGACTGGGGGACGAACAGGGCTGACGAGGACTATGCCAGTCTGGGCGCTGGCACAGAGGCAAAGAGCTAGAAGTTACTGGAAAGAGGGAGAGGGTCGGAGAAGGCCCTCAACACACTGCCTAGGAATGCCTGGGAGAAAGGAGGGACCCAGGGAGAGGGAGTGTTCTGAGAGATGGTGGGTAAGAACCATCCAGGATTGACCGAAAAGATGGATTCTCGACATGGACACGCAAAAGTCCCGAACAGGAGAAATGAAGGGAACCACAGGATGAATGGTTGCAAAACTGCGGCACCCTGCAGGCAGAGCTGTGGTGGCCGCTGTGGGCGGTGCCCGGACCCTGGGACAGGAGGGGCTCTGGTTCCCCAGCTGTGCCAAGGGCTGGCTGCTAAGAGTGCACAGCTGTGTCCCTCTCCAGGAACTGCTGTCAGCCACATGGAGCTGCCTCCCCTTAAGGCCACCCTCCCTCCCCAGGACTACGGCCTGCCTGGGATGACTGGTGCCCAGCGCCAGAGCTCCCCGGGGGGTTTGGGGCGCTGCTGAGGCCTCTGTCCAGCTGCACCAGCTCAGCTCACCCCTGGGCCTGACCCTGCGCTCTCTCTGCCTCACAGGTATGGTCCCCGAGAATGCTCCCCAGGGCACCACCTGCCCACATTGTCCTTCTGGGTCTGTTCTCTCAGGAGATCAGACTGCAACATGATTTTCATTAGTGTATTCACATGGCTAACAAGTCAAATACCCCAGAAAGTAGGACGGTGGGTGCCAGGGGCGGGGGGGAGGAAGGAACAGGAGATTAGCATTTAATGGGGACAGTTTCAGCGGCTTCTGGGTGGCTCAATGGGGTAAGCATCAGACGCTTGATTTCGGCTAAGGTCATGACCTCGCGGTTCGTGGGATCGAGCCCCACATCGGCCTCACCGCTGATAGCACAGAGCCTACTTGGGATTCTCTCTCTCCTTCTCTCTCTGCCCCTCTCCTGCTCTCTCTCTCTGTCTCTCTCAAAAATAAATACATAAACTTCATGGGGACAGAGTTCAATTGGGGAAGATGAAAAAGTCCTGGAGACGGATGGTGGTGATGGTTGCCCAACAGTGTGAGTGTCATTGACAGCTTGATGTCTTTGAGCTGTACATTCATTTTTGCAAGTTCCAAAAGTTTATTAAATAAAAAGGCTCATTCCAGCCGAGAGAAAAATTACTATTAACATTTTGCCATGGACAAAGTGCTTTCATGTGAATTAGCACATTGGCAGCCAGACTTAAATGATAATATATATATACGTAATATATATTGATAATGATATCTATGATACTATATAATCTAATATATAATTATATACTGACTGACCAGGACGATCACATGATCTCCTGTGCCACCAGTGACAAAAATTCCATTCTGATTACAATTTCTTATTTTGTATCCTAGTAAAGTAATTACTTCTTTTTGAAAACATGATTTTAACTTCCATTGTGCCAGGGTGGTCCAGAAAAAAAGGAATTCATTCTTCATTTGGCCAGTGAAGAGATGGAGTTTGTAAAAACGCTCCTTTGAAATTTGTAAAGATCGCTCAGAGGCTTAGCTGACTAGCCCAAACATCACATAGTTTTTGACAATCTTATCTCAGTAACATCTTCTCTTTTGATCTGTACATTTAAAATGGGGGGGGGGGTTGTTTGTTTTTGTTTTTATTTTAGAGAGAGAAAGAGAGTGGGTGAGCAAGGAGAGGGGTAGAAAGAGAAAGCGGGGGGTGGGGGGAGGGAGAATCTTAAGCATGTTCCATACTCAGTGCAGAGCTCGACTCGGGGCTCGACCCCACGACCCTGGGATCATGACCTGAGCCGAAATCAAGAGTCGAACGCTCAGCTGACTGAGCCACTCAGGAGCCCCGAACCGTACATTTAACATTAATTAAAAAGGTAAATGTTATACTATGTGTATTTTAGCGCAATAAAAACGTCAAGTAGCCCAAATGCAAGCTAAATATCCATACTGATATCAACAAATGACTGAATAAGTTGCTAAGTGGGAGAAAGGAGATAAATCCTCCGTGCAGAGGAGCTCCGAATACATCATGAAGCTATTCCACACGAAAGGAGGGACAACACGACCCAGCCCTTTGGCACGGCCTGCACCCAGTGACTTCCTTGCAAAGAGCTCAGTGCAGAAAAGTGGAGAAACAGCATCCACCTTGCCCATTGTTCAGGGAAGTCACTTCACATCCACTGGGACGTCTAGTGGGCCCAAAGCTAAGCCGTCCAAAAGTGCAGAATCAGCAGGAAGATAAGTGAGGGTGGAGCCAGGGGAGCCACGGATTTCCAGCAGCCAGCAAAGGCGAGGAGAAGCAGGAAGGAGTTTGTGTTCCGCAGCTGGTAAAGCTGCTTGCTGAAAATTGATAGACAGACAGATAGATGGGTAGAGATGGATAGACGCACTGATTGGTAGTATTTTCCAATTTCCATGGTGTAAACACTCCCACCATGGCTCATTTCAAGCCACCACTGAGATGTCACTGAACAGATGGGTTGTGGCCACACAATCACCTCCTGCAAGCTGATAGAAGCCAGTTCTGTCTCACCACTGCCAGAGCACCAAGTGAGGAAAAGAATTATAATCATGAAAGAGTGACCAACCACATTAAATGCGGTTGACATGTCCAATCAGAGGAGGACTTCTGCAGTGATGTGTATATTTTTTTCTTTTTTTTAGTAACCTCTACCTCCCACATGGGGCTCCGGCTCACAACCCCGAGATCAAGAGTCACACGCTCTGCCGACTGAGCCAGCCACACGCCCCGATGTATGTCACATTTCAGCACCCAAAAATGGCCAACTTCGCGCAGGCAAGATGCAAAATAAGCATGACCTCGTGGCCTATTTGCACAGTCAAGCTCTCCCAATGTAACATAAAAACCAGAGAGAGAAAGAGAGACAGTGGCCTAACTGACTTCTTTTCAACTTTCCTCTTTTTAAATATATGCACAAAGGCTATAATTTTCCCTCCGAGCATGGCTTTAACTGCATCTCACACATTTTACCATGTGCTATTTTAATGATCATTCATTCAAAACATATATTTAAGGGGCGCCTGGGTGGCGCAGTCGGTTAAGCGTCCGACTTCAACTCAGGTCACAATCTCGCGGTCCGTGAGTTCGAGCCCTGCGTCGGGCTCTGGGCTGATGGCTCAGAGCCTGGAGCCTGTTTCCGATTCTGTGTCTCCCTCTCTCTCTGCCCCTCCCCCGTTCATGCTCTGTCTCTCTCTGTCTCAAAAATAAATAAACGTTAAAAAAAAATTAAAATTAAAAAAAACATATTTTTAATTGCCATCATGTTTTTTCTTTTGGCCCACAGGGTTTTTGTGGGTTTTGAGTATTGTTTGATTTCCAAGCATGTGAGGATTTTTTTTTTTTTTTTTTAGATATCTTTGTTTCTAACTTAACTGTATTGTGGTCAGAGAACGTATTCTGTCTTATTTCAATTCCTTGAAATGTTTTGAGATTTGCTTTCCAATATAAGTACATTTTTGGTTAATTTCCATTGTGTGCTTGAAAAGAATGTGTATTCTAAAGCAATTGTGTTCAATGTACTACATGCGTCCATTAGGTCAAGTTTGCTGATCATGCTATTTGAATCTTCTGTATCCTTGCTGATTTTTTTCTCCTGCTTGTTGTCTAAGTTACTGAGAGAGGTTAAGAGGCATATTAATACCACCCACTGAAAATGTGGATTTGTCCATTTCTCCTTGCCTGTCTTGTTTCTATTGTCTATTATTTCTTCTGGTTTTCGTTCATGTGGTCTTGTCTGTGCCCGTGTGTAGCTACTTTTATTGTGTACTTGATATTAAAATCTTTAAGATTGTTTGTAGAAATAATTTGGGGCCTAGAATGCTGTTCTGTTCCTCCAGAAAGACATTAAACTTTTTCTCCAAAAAGGCATGTAAAGATGTTAAATATCTCCAGGAAGTCACTGCAGGTTCCTCAGGCACTAACTCCTAAATCCAGTTATGGGGTTTGGGATTCTTTGCCACTGAGCAGCGGTTCCTGCCAGGAATGGTCTAGGTCCTCCGTTTCACCCTTACCCCCAGGGCGAACTGCTTCAGGATCCTTAGAGCACAACATAGATCGGCTCTCACCAGCTTTTCTCTTCCTAGCCCACCATCTGTCAAGAGCACTGCTCCGCTCTCGGCCGCCGCTTCTGAAATTGACCAACACCCTCATGGTCCCACGTGCGGAACTCAGCTCTCTAATTTTTGACTTTATATCGGGTGCTGGCCCAGTAACGCTTCCCAGTGTTGTTAGCTCTCCAGTGTTTTTGCCGGGGGCATTTTGTTCTGTTTTCATCGGTCCAGCTTTTCTAATTGTCCTCAGTGGAAAGCTTGGGACAAATCACTTAGTTGTCTTTACAAAAATCAAAAGTCTTACCTCCTTTTCCAAAGGAAAAAGCTCTGACTTTCTATTCTACAGAAGGGCCATGTCCTAATTCCCAAAGAGTTCTCTTACATGATGCAATATATCCATTGATGAGAAGTTGAGGGAAGGGCACGGCTATTAAGGACTCTTTAAATTTTTGTTTAATGTTTCTTTTTGAGAGAGAGAGAGAGAGAGAGAGAGAGAGAGAGAGCACGAGCAGGGGAGGGGCAGAGAAAGAGGGAGACACAGAATCCAAAGTGGACTCCAGGCTCTGAGCTGACAGCACAGAGCCCGATGCAGGGCTCGAAGTCACAAACCGTGAGATCATGACCTGAGCCAAAGTCGGGCCCTCAACCGACTGAGCCAACCAGGCGCCCCACTATTAAGGACTCTTAATGGCATCGAGAACACAGTTGGCAACTACCAAAATGCTGATGCATGATTCTGTTTATACACACACACACCACACCACAGATTTTAAGCCAGTATCTTCAATTCTGACAAACCACAGCTATCGTTAAACCCCCTGAGCACGTAGGCAAGATGGAAACAGCCCTGACGTTTGTTGACAGCATGTCTTAATTGTAGCCTGGTAGCCACACTGGAAACAAAGTTCCAAAAGCAAGGCACAGGGAAGGACAGTGTCACTATAGGAGGCTTGCCTCAAAACATGACGGGGAAAGAATGATATAGACCATGGATTCTGGAGATCTGCTGAACACTCAGCAACACCCCTGGCCAGCACCTTCTCTTCCTCACACCCTCAGCCCCAGCTCAGTCCATTTGCCCACTATCCTCACCCCTCAAGAAGGGAACAATTAATTTGCAGTAGAAATCTTGGTCAATATTTTAGCCACTTCCTCCCATCCTTCCATTTGGCCTCATTCAAGGTCTCTTCTTCTTCTTTTCTTTTTTTTTTTTTTTAGAGATAGAGATGAGGGCTAGGGAGAGGGAGAGAGAGAATCCCAAGCAGGCTCCACACCCAGCAAGGAGCCCAGCATGGGGCTCAATCCCATGACCCTGAGATCATGCCCTGAGCTGAGATCAAGAGTCAGATGTTTGGGGCCTCTTGGGTAGCTCAGTCAGTTAAGCATCCAACTCTTCATTCAGGCTCAGGTCATGATCTCGTGGTTCATGGGATCAAGCCCCATGTTGGGCTCTGCACTGACAGCATGGAGTTGCTTGCGATTCTCTCTCTCCTCTCTCTGCCCCTCCCCTGCATGCGCTGCCTCTCCCTGTCTCTCAAAATAAATAATAAAAATAAAAAGAAAGAACATTAAAAAAAAAAACAAACCAGTTGGACGCTTGACCAACTGAGCCACCCCGGCGCCCCTCAAGGTCTCTTTTCGGGACTGCATTGTCCTAACCCACTTTCCCACTGCTGTAAATACTATTTCTAGTTCTTGTCTTAACAATCAGAGAAATTTTGTGTTGGAACTGCTACCGGGAAGTCTCGAGTGACCCTTCACATTAAAAAACAAAAAAAGGAGGAAGGGGAAATTCAGAGAGGTTGCCAGGCTCGCCTGAAACACAGCCTGACTTCCTGCCACTCTCCACGTGGCCTCTTGCTCATGCACAACGCTTTGCACCAGTCCAGGGCTCTGGGCCCCTGAACTGTGGGTGCTGGGCTGGGAACTGACTTCCCAGAGGCTTTTCAAGCAGGGTCTGCAGAGGTTTGGAGCACAGGGCTGTCGAGAGCAGAGGGGAGGTGTCAGGCTCTTCCGGAGCTGAGGAGCACCCTATGCGCTTGTGGCCAGCCCGCAGTCCGGCATCCTGGTGCCTCCTGCCAATGCTGTAAAGGGCATGCAGCTGGACATCGGGCGCCCGGCCAACCAAGCAACCTGCAGACCTACAGATTGGCTCCCTCGTGAGCAAGACCTTTGCAGCCAGACAGACCCAGATTCAAACCCCCGTTCTTCCATTTAACTAGATGCGTGACTCTGCCAAAGCCACTTCACCGCTCCGAGGCCCCCTTTCCTCCTCTGTACCGTGGAGACGATATACTGCCCACTCACAGGGCTGGGGTGAGAATAATGAGGTGGCACTTAGAACCATGCCTGGCACATAGTAAGTGCTCAGGAAATGTTGGCTGTGGTAGCAGGGAAGGAAAATTGAGGGGGGCTTAAAGGCACACGGGAAGGATTTGGGTAAACCCGAGATAATACCAGGTTATGTCTCGGCGACTGCCAAGGCCACTGTGACCAGGACCTTGTGCTGAGCAGGTATCACTCTCCCATCACAGAGTTGAAGATACTGACACTCAGAGAGACTCAGCGACTCTCCCAGCCGGCAAGGGATGCAACCAGAGTCTTGTCCCAAATGACACTTTACATATTTTATCCTGTGTGATCCTCTCGACTACCCCAGCTGATTCATACTGTTAGTTCCACTGACAGGCAGAGAACACATTAGTACTTTGCCTCGGGTTAAACTCCTGAGCCTTGGCAAAGTCAGGATTCGAACCCAGAACCCGCTGGCTCCAAAGTCCCGGCTCGGTGCCTGGTCAAGCCCACCAAAGGTGCCACGAAGCGCCTCGCAGGACACAGCAGATCTGTGTGCTGGCGTGCTGGGCAGGGGTTGTGACTCGAGCCCGGGGTTGGCCAAGGGAGGGAGAGAAGCCAGAACCTGACATTTGGATAGCACCTCAAAGGCCCTGTGGCCCCCGCCTCCTTTCCCTGTGTACCTCCTCCTTCTCAACAGGTTGTTTCTGCTCCACGGTGGGGGACTCACTGCCGGCCAGTTCCGTGTTTGAACAGCCTTGTTGGATCAGGAAGCCTGTATCTGAGGACTATACCACCTGCGACTCATTGGTCCCGGTTCAGCCGCCCTGAGCCAACCCGATTTTGCTTTTACATGACATAACGGTAACGATAATAAAAATGTGATGGCGACCAGTTTTTTGAGTAGGCACAATGCACCACGCAGCGGGCTTTTTGATGAATTATCTCATTTAGTGCTCGAAACTCGCTGTTGTGCCCATCCCCCCACCCCAACAAAGACAGGAAGTTCCCAATTTATGAACTAATTGTGTCCATAAAATTCTTTTGTAAGGCTGCTGTGTGGATGGTGGAACCGCTTTCCCACGTAAACAATGTCACAAACGGCTGTGGGTGCCCCCACGGAGCCCCTCAGAGCCTGGCTTACCCATGGCACCCCGATGGACCACCAGGCAGCTACGGTGAAACAGAATCGAATCAGTTCGGCTCAAGGGCGGTCGCTTCTTAATGCAGGGAAAAACTGCTGTTGGGAAAAAGATGTTTGTTCGTCCTCGACGCCAGCTGCTTGAGGAAGCGCCGGCCTGGAAACGTGCGGCCAACTTTCCATTCTGGGCGGGCACGGCCTGGGAACTGGCTTCAAAGCCAGTTCTCTCCTGATAGTGCCAGACAGCGAAGGCCCAAGAATTTTACCCAAAGAATGGCCCCTGGTGGTGCAGATGGTGTGGAGACCCAGAAAGTCAGCCAGGCCTGGCTTTGCCACTTACTGTATACACGGCCCTAGACAAATGACTGACATCTCTGAGGGCCCTTTGTGGAAAGTAGGACCACCGAGGTCCTTCCTGGGGGACAGTAATGATTCGAAGAAACAATGTGTGGCTCATAGTAGTGCTCAATAAATGCCCACTTGTACCGTGAAGCAATCAAAGTTCTGGGGCGCCTGGTTGGCTCAGTCGGTTAAGCGTCCGACTTCGGCTCAGGTCATGATCTCACGGTCCATGAGTTCGAGCCCCGCGTCGGGCTCTGTGCTGTCAGCTCGGAGCCTGGAGCCTGCTTCAGATTCCGTGTCTCCCTGTCTCTCTGCTCCTCTCCCGCTCGTATTCTGTCTCTCTCTCTCAAAAGTAAATAAAACGTTTTTTAAAATTAAAAAAAAAAACAACCCTAAGGCTTTGCGATAGTTCAAGTGAGAGAAGTGTAGGAAAATTGAGTCATCGCAAGTGGCTACAGAACACGCCAGAGTCCACGGAGTCTGCCCCGAGGCAGCCGACACCCTCTTCCTGTTCCAACCAGGCTACAGCAAGCCCACGTCATCTGCCGCTGGAAGGTAATGTTCACTGGAACTTCTTGTCTTGTCATTTCGACTGTCCTTGCATGCATACATTTGTTTTGGTTTTATTGTCGTAGAAGTAGATAGTGCAGATGTTTGGATTGGGGGTGCACATGTTAATACGGTTAAAATAGAACTAGTCAACAATAGTCAAGAGGTGGATGCAAGTCAAGCGTCCATCAGTGGATGAACGGGTGAAATGTGGCCTGTCCCTACAACGGAACACTATCCAGCCCTAAAAAGAGTAAGGACGTTCTGACATAGGTTACAACATGGGCGAAGCTGGGAATGCTTCGTGAAATAAGGCGGGTCACAAAAGGACAAATCCCGTAGGACCCCACTTATAGGAGGTCCCTTGTGCAGAGACAGCAAGTAGGATGGTGGGTGCAGGGGTTGGGGGAGGGGAATGGGGAATTAGCGGAGCATTCACTGGGGACAGAGATTCAGTTTGGGGAGATGGAAACATTCCGGAGCTGGATGGTGGGGATGATGGCACAAGATTGTAAATGTACTTAATGCCCCTGAACTGTGCACTTAAAAACGGTTAAGATGGGGGCGCTTGGGGGGCTCAGTCAGTTAAGCACCCGACTCTTCTCGGCTCAGCTCATGATCTCACGGTTCGTGAGATCGGGCCCCACGTCGAGCTCTGCGTTGACAGGGCTGATGGCCAGACAGAAGATTTCTTGGGTTATCTCAGGGCAAGATAACCTGGGCCCTAAGACTCATCCTTCCAGGTAGGATTTTGGGGACTAGAAAATAGATTGCTCTCTCGTCACCATCACCATCTCAGCGAGACCACACAGGAAAAGCAACTCTCCACGCCTAGGCCAGGAGAGCCAGTGAGACAATAGATCACCTACCAGTGATTTACAGCCCTGCAGGTGCATGGCAATTGTCTGCATAACCGTCAAAGATTCCTGGGCCCTGCCCGGGGCCTGCTGAATCAGACTCTCCAATCTGTCTTGCCCACCAGCTCCCAGACCCCTTCTGAACGCCTCGCCGGCTGGGGTGTCAAGTCGAGGGGCAGGGAGGCCGAGAAGAACCCAGGTTTGTAATCGCCAAGTCTGTGCAACTTCGAGCAGACCATCTAGCCTTCTGGGTCTCAGTTTCCCCTCTCTGAGCCGGGCCCAGAAATGCTTGTCACGTAGGGCTTTGTTCGAGGACTGGTGATACCGTCTACTAGGTACCTGACCCAGAAGGGGCGCTCCATAAATAGGAGCCACAGTTATGATGCAGGAGCCAGGAGAAGCCGACCCAGTTGGCACTCCAGCAGAGAGGTGAGAGCTGAGAATAGCCGAGTGGTTCAGCCCTTTCCTCTGGAGCAGCTCCCTCACAGATGGCTGCATCCAAAATGCACATGTGTTTCCTGGAGGAGGGAGCACCTTTCACCAGGGACACGGACACGGGTTGTCACCCTAGTTGCGAAAAAAGGGACAAAAGTTGTCAAGGGGAAATTCCCTTTTAGAAATCAGAATAATGCTGCGGGAAAGCCCTCTCTTCTTTCTCCCCTACCAGCCTCACCCCGCTCTGCCTGAGCCTCAACCCTGGCTGCAGCCTCTCTCAGGAAGAGAAGCCCCACTCAGCTGGTGTTCAAATCCTGCTGGGTGTTTTGAGAAACTCACTTGCCCTCTCTGGGCCTGAGATCCCCATCTCTAACTAGGGGGAGGAGGATGACAACCATTCATCCATTCCAGGGATTTTTCTTGAGCACCTACTAGGTTGGGCCCTGGGCCAGGGGCAGGGAGACTGCAGTGAACACAAGACATGGCCCTGATCTTAACAGCTGACAGTCCCGTGGGCAAGCCAGGCTCAAACCATCCACAAATACCTAACTAACGGCAAAATAAAATGTCTACCTTAGCAAGCTGCAGTCGGGCAATGGTTCTTCCAATGATGTGTTGGCAGCAGAACCCTTAGTTCACATCATGTTTTACACAAAAATCAAGCAGGGAGGGGCGCCTGGGTGGCGCAGTCGGTTAGGCCTCCGGCTTCAGCCAGGTCACGATCTCGCGGTCCGGGAGTTCGAGCCCCGCGTCAGGCTCTGGGCTGATGGCTCAGAGCCTGGAGCCTGTTTCCGATTCTGTGTCTCCCTCTCTCTCTGCCCCTCCCCCATTCATGCTCTGTCTCTCTCTGTCCCAAAAAAAATAAATAAAAAAACGTTGAAAAAAAAATTAAAAAAAAAAATCAAGCAGGGAAAATAGACCCAAGGGAAGCCACTCAGAGATCTCTGGGAATATCTCCAGCATCCTAGGGCTTCAAGGAGCACAGCTAGAAACCAGCGCTTGGGAAGGATAGAGAGGAAACGTCTGCAGAGGGCTGAGCAGAGTCCTGGTCCAGTAAGAGCACCGGAGAAATGGCAGTACCCATCCCTGATGTTGGACATCTCTTTCTAGAAGAGAAGAAGGCACCATTTCAAATGGTGGTGGGGGCAAAGGAGGTGACTCCCATGTGTCCCTCAGCCGGCAGAGCCCCTCCGGTGTGGAGCCCCTGTCCATCCTTGCTGAAGGTACCCAGGGGCCTCCGAGTCTGGGGGGTCACTGGGAGGTGGGGACACACTGATTCTGGGCACGCTGACTCTGGAAACCGGCTTGCTGCTACGGCCGATTATCTGATGGAACGCTTCCTTCATCAGTGCTAATATCCATGTACTGAAACAATGAAAGGGTTTCCTATCAGTTCCAAATAGGACGTGAAAAACTCTCAGTGCTAAGAGTAGAGGATGCTAGAATAGGGCAATGGGAAACGCCTGAGTCACCGGAGGGCCTCTTTGATTCCAACGGCCCAATCATTGAAAAGGAAAAGAGAGAGACAGAGAGAGAGAGAGGGAGAGAGAGAGAGTGGTTCATTAATGGTCAGAGGGAGGAGACAGGAAGGACTGGCCCTTCACATGGGGACCTCCCCAGAGAGCAGAGAGCAGGAGAAGCCCGGGCGTGGGGATGACACCCAGAGAAAGAAACAAGCCCCCGGCTTCATCTGCCCCACCCCCACCCGTGTCAGAACACATTCATGAACCACACTCCATGGGCAGATCTGGTTTCCACAAATAAAACCTTTTTTTTTTTTTTTTAGTTTACTTATTTTTGAGAGACAGAGAGAGACAACGTGAGCAGGGGGAGGGGCAGAGAGAGAGAGGGAGAGAGAGAATCCCAAGCAGGCTCCTCACTGTCAGCGCAGAGCCTGATGCAGGGCTCCAACTCACGCACTGTGAGATCATGACCTGAGCTGAAACCAAGAGTCGTATGCTTAGCCAACTGAGCCACCCAGGCACCCCCAAATAAAAGCTTTTAAGGAGGAATTTTCGGGACATATTTTTCTCCGAGCACTGCTTACCCAGGAGCTGGATGGCCACAGGGCTGACCCGGGACGAGGAAGCCTATTCACCCACTGCCTTGTTCGAGGGCTCCCTGGCCCTCCCCTGGGGCTCAGATTTTGTGCAGGAAGAATGGGAGGGTCACACAAAAAGAGAGTTCCTCAGGCCCGATTTCTGCCCAAAGGCTTTCAGGGTGGATCTCCCAGCTCGGACACAAGACCTCTTCTTTTCCCTTCTCCAAGAACACACTAACCCATTATTCTTTAAAAGACAAAATGTGAACACACCCCCCCCCCCCCCCCCGCCCCAGGCAAGGCAGAAGGGTTACTAACTTCGTGGCCGGTGCGTGTGCTCTCCTGTCCATACTCTGAAAGTTCATTGCCTGTTACAGTCAAGCCACGGGCCTGGTTATCAGGCTTAGAAGGTAAAAGGAGGCTTCCGGCCCTGAGCCGCTGGGAACCTCGCGGCCTCCCACTTCATTCCGAGAAGGCTGTCTCCACCAGAGCCCATGCTGGCCCAGAAAATGATCCAGACCAGAATCTTCCTGGCATAAGGATTATCTTTGGGGTCAGGAGTTACTGTAATTAACGACTTTCCTAACTGCCCTCACATGCCAGTGATATTAGATAGACTGTATCCATCTTTAAGGTTCCTGAGTGAGCCCCGGACCGACGTTTGAACCTCCGTGTGAGTATCACTTGGGTTCCTTCACCGGGTCACGTCCTGGAGCCGTGCATGCAGGGAGGAGCGGGCTCGTGCTGTGCTCTTGCTTAGTGTTAAGCAACAGCTCTTAGGAAAAACCTTTTGCTGATGTGCTGATACGCGTACAGGTCTTGTGCAGAGTCGGGCTTTATGAATATGCATCAAGTGACACGGGGCCTGAGGAAGCTTATTCCACATGTGTCAGCTGGGGGTCTCCTTCCCCAGGAAATGCATGTCTCGGGGGGGAAGGCTGCGTGGGCGCAGTTCCAGAATGAGCTGGAGGCTCCTGAGACACAGGGGCCCGGCTCGGCCCTGAGCTTAGAACAATGCCAAGCACTCAACACACCGCAGGTGTGTGTGTGCGCTGGGAACTTCTTCCTGAAGCCTCTGAGGTCAGGGGCCGGGGCCCAGAGGGCTGGCTGCGTTTATTGTCCATTGTCCCGGGCAGGGACAGGAAGTACTTTCTGTTCCCAATTGCTTGGGTGGATTAATTTACAGTGGGGAGCTCAGGGGTGGCGCGCCAGCACCTGTTTTCCCCTCCAAGAGGCCAGCTTCCGGTCTCGGAGGGTTTTCAGGAGGGGTCCCCCCTTCCGCACAGACACAGCCTCCCCCGTCGCCCTGTGGGGCACCAGGCACTGGCTGGGCTGCCGCGGAGGCTCTGGGAGCCCAAAGGCCTGCCTGATCAGTCAGGGATGCACTGCCTTCTGAGCCGCCCACTCTCGGGGGAAAGTTCGGTCCCACGGTGGGACATACTACTCTGGTCCAATAAGGAACAAGGACAACGAAACTGTAGTCACAGCATCTTCCCTCTTACTGAGGATCCACTCTCTCTGCCCGGTTCAGAGTTAAGTGATGTGCCCTCGTTCCTCTCACTTTCACTTGATGGGGCTGGTGAGTCCCGTTTTACGAATAAAGAGACTGAGGCTCAGAGTGGCTAGCTACGTAGATCATCAATGGCAGTGGTGGGGTTCAAACTCCAGTCTGCTCCAGGTCCCAGAGCCCTCTGTTAAACGCTAACGCATGCGGGAGCCTGGCAAAGCGCACAGCTGGGGGATGCTGGCCGGCTGTGCACAGTGACGGGGAAGCAGCAGGGGTGAGGAGAGCCGGGGGCACACGCACCGCCTCCGGGGACAGCCGCTGCTCCACTCCAGCCTGCTGTTGCCTCAAAGGAAGGTGGGCCCCGTGCGGCCAGATCTCTACGTGGAACCTCCACATTTTTCCACATTAGTAATTCACATAGTGAATTTCTAAACACGGGGCAAGTCCGAGGAAGCCTGTCTACACCTTGCTTTGCTCCGCTGCTCTGTGCCAGGGCACCGATAACAGCGGGGAGCACCTACGGTGTGTGGGCACTGCCCGGAGCCTCCCCCACGGTGACCCGTTGGTTCCCTTTTCAGCAGGCAGGACAAGGAGACTGAGGCCAACAGGCAAACCAGCTGGCCACCGGCATCCAGTTATTCCCGACTTGCTCATTGCGTTCTTGCCTCCCTACATCAGATCCTCATCGCTGTCCATCTAGGAGGCAGAGGAAGAGTTTTGGAGTCTGGTGGAGGATGGGGGCACCGGCCTGATTTCTGTAGGTCCTTTTTCATGTGCCCACGGTGGCCTTGAGACCGTCACCCAGGACCACCCCTTCCCCCCCACCCCCCCACCCCCCGCTGCGCACACCAACCACTAGGTAGCGCTACTCCCATTGGCCAGCTTGCTCTGTGTCACTTGGAGCAGAATGCCATCACGTTTCCCCAGCATAAGCTTGGCTCCCTGACTCTGCTGGCCCCAGATGGTTCCACATGCCCTCTTTCTGCCCACCTGCCGCCCCGCCCCAGCAGCCTGCCATTTGGAGGGCTGTGGCAGCTCTGCTAGCCCTGCTCCCTTCTACCCCAGGCAGGGTGGATGCATTACCACGTGGCCCTGAATCCAGGTTCGCCCGCTGTCCCCCTGAGTGACAGGGCTGCCCTTTGTGGAGGGGGAGATTAGAGGCGGGCTGGGGGCCGCGCAGCCCTCGCAGGGATGACAGGAGACGTCAGCCCCGCATGCACGCAGCACAGTCCAGAGCGAGGAAAGCCTTGACAGGCCTGGAGGGGATCCAAGAGGGAGCGTGAGGGAGGGGGACACACTCCTCACACACAAAGGCCGGGCCTGTCTTCACACCTGCGGGATGAACAGAACCCAGGGGCTGGGGGAGAGGTGGGGGCCACAGGGGCATGAATAATTCGCTCTGAAAGAAGCATGTCACAGGGAGATAGCTCAGCCAGACACTTCAAATAAAGGCAAGCAGCCGCAGTGACAGGGGACATTCTTTGCCACCGATGCGCTGCTGGGACCTAAGTGCTGAGATGTCGTGAAAGAAAAGCGCCTTGAACCCTTCATAGTTATTTTTATTAACAAAAAAAAAAAAAAATTGAGAGAGAGAGAGAAGTACCACCACTGAAGCAGGGATGAGCCTGTGAGCCCTGAGAAAGACCAGATAATGAATTCTAGCACCTTCCTTTTACCTTTATTGGGAAGAACAACGCTTCCTGGACACCCTGGGGAGTGCTGTGAGAACCGGGTCTGCTCATTTTTCCTGCCTCTGCATCTTCGGCCACGTCCTCCCCCTGCCCGGGTGCCCTCCTGCCACCTACCCGAACTTCCAGAACCAGCCACGATGACCTCTTCATGCAAGAACCCCTGTGGCCGGACACCCCAAGTTCTCACTCCCTCCTCCCGTTTGGTACTCAGCATGGGACCCTATCTTTTGCCATATTGACCCCAGCCACCCAGCCAAAGCTCACAGAGCAAGGATCCTGTCCAGTTCTGTTCCGTGTCCCCCGACCGAGTACAGTGGCTGCCCGCTAAATGTCACGTGATGAGGACAATGACAGCGGTTTCTTCTTTCCTGGGGAAGCAAGGCAATGAGGCTACAAATAATAATAGTCTAGTGAAAAACTGACCCCCTCGATGTCCATTCATAAAGGAAGAAAATTATCACAGAGCCCAACAAGGGACTTCTCTGGGGCCCCTCGAAAGAGTGAGGTCGACCTATGAATGCTCATGTGAATGGAGGTCACAGAACTCAGCGGATGAGGTTTTAGTATGGCATAGACAGCACAGGAAAATGTGGGGAGCCACATTTGGTGGTGCCCCCCTGGGGCACCTCCACAGACTCTGAATTTAAAGGAAGAAGGAAGGCTGAGGGATGTTCACTTTTTAATGTACACACTTGGGTATATTTTTATGTTTTACATTGAAGATGTATTACCTCTGTAACTTAAAAAAATTCTTAATCCGTGTGGCCTAGCCAGAGCTGAACCTTTCCCAGGTGGGGGCTCCAAGGCATGTCCTTACTCAAAGAAGAAAGAAGAGGGGTCAAAAGATGGCCACCATTGCTCCATGACTCAAGGAAGGACAGCAGGGGATGGGCTGCCAGCGCCCTTTCCAACGACAGTAAAAGCTTTGCCTGAAATCCTCAGGGAAGACGTCTCATTGGCCAAACAAAACAGGTCACGTAGTCACCGGAGCTGCAAGGGAGGCTGGGAAGTTAGAGGCAGGGTTGCCATGCAAAGCTTAGACCAAGAATGAATTTGATCTCAGGGGAAGCCCTCCTCTAGCCCAACCAGCCTCCCCTGCATTTACTTTTCCTCTTGTTTTGAGTGTATTGGGCCTTTTTCTCTTCTCTTGAAACAAGGAGTTTCACTTCAAAGGCCAAAGTTCACAGCTAATGCCTGTCCCTGATCACGGAAACTTCCTCCAGTTTCTGTTGCTATTATTCAGCCATATTTCTTTATTATTATTATTTTTTAATTCCCCACAAACACTTCAGACTTCTGCATTTCATTCTCAGCCTGCCTGCCTGAGGATGTAGGCAACAGGGAAGAAACCAGAAGAAAAAAGCTGGGGAAACTTGGAAGTCCTTTGGACTCAGTAAAGCCCCCAAGATGGCGATGACTAAAACTACTCTGGCTTTCTAAATGAATGAACCAATAAATCACATTTTCTTCTTATGTCAGCTGGGGTTGACTTTCTGTTTCTTAAAACCAAGAAAAAAAAAAAAAGTCCTGACAATCCTAGAAACAATCTAGAGCTGAGTTTAATCATGTGCCCTGGCATAGAGCAATCTAATCCTGGTTGGGGGTGTGTATGTGTCAGGTCCTCATATGTCTGTGTAAAACCCAGATGTTCACTGAGGTCACCATCGGCCTTGGGAGCTCAGTGGGGTTGGGTCATATCACCAACCTTTCATCCGTGGCGTTCTCACCAAGATTTCGACAAGTGCCCCGGGGGTTCCTCCTCTCTTGACCATCTGTGACTCCACATTGACTCTTGTTCTCACTCATTCCTCTGCCTCTTGGGTCTTCCCTCATCGCCACACTGACCTGGAAATGAAACTGTGCTCTTTTCCTTAATCTACTCCCCAGGCTTCCAAAACCGCTCACATAAGATGGGTTTTACTGAAGCTTTGGGCAGTTTAAACGACAGCAATGTAAACCTCAATCAGATAGGAACATCTTAATTAAGAATAGTTAATAAGATCGGCGCCTGGGTGGCTCGGTTGGTAAACGACTGACTGTTGGTTTGGGCTCAGATGATGATCTCACAGTTTATGAGTTCAAGCTCCACGTCAGGCTCCGTGCTGAGCAGAGCATGGAGATTCTCTCTCTCTCTCTTTTTTAATGTTTACTTATTTTTGAGAAAGAGAGAAAGAGGGGGAGAGAGAGACAGGGAGACAGACTCTGAAGCAGGCTCTAGGCTCCAAGCTGTCAGCACAGAGCCCTTACGTGAGGCTCGAACTCACGAACCGTGAGATCATGATCTGAGCTGAAATTGGACACTTAACTGACTAAGCCACCCAGGCGCCCCAGAGATTCTCCCTCTCTTAAGAGATTCTTAAGATTCTTTCT
Source organism: Prionailurus viverrinus (assembly GCF_022837055.1). NCBI lineage: Eukaryota > Metazoa > Chordata > Mammalia > Carnivora > Felidae > Prionailurus > Prionailurus viverrinus. The sequence goes on along the minus strand of NC_062562.1, from coordinate 56,943,756 downwards.
CTCCCTCTTCCCTTCTCTGCCTCTCACACATGCTCTCACTCTCTTTTTAAAATTAAATATATATATATATATAACAGTTAATAAGCATAATTAAGAATCCAACAACAACCCCACCACCAAGTGTTTCTTATTGCTTGCTTTTCCATGGGCCCCAGCCCCCCACCCCTCCCCTCTCTCCCAGCTCCCTGCCCTCCCAAATTCCAGCTCCTCTCCCCCAGCTCCCATACACAACAGTGTAGCTCTATTTATTTTCTCATCTCCTTCCAAACCACAACTCTTGCCCTCCCAGCACAGAGGTATTTTCCTGAATAAAGAGGGTCCCTCCCTAAGAAGAGCTCTGATGCTGGCTATCTATACTTACTGTCTCCTGGCCCTTGTTTTTCCCTCATAAGTGCCAGAGTGCACTCTGTGCCTGGGGACTAAGGGTAAAAGAACATGGTTCCTGAAACAGGAAGTAAACCAGCTGGATTGAGCAAGAGAAATCAAAACCTGTAGATGCCTAATCTGAACGAACAGATAGATTCACATACCAAAGCAGATCTCTGGGCAAAGTGTCACCAGTTTTATTCTCTTGGGCATTCTTCCACAGTGCCAGCCGGCGACCAAAAAGTGGCAGTAACCTGGCCCTTGATCTTCTCACCTTCCTTTTAGTAAGCATTGAGACATTCAGAGCAACTTACAAATACCCTCCCTCCAAGGGAGGGTGGCTATAAGATTAAAGACTCCAAGCCTTGAAGAAATAAGGTTCGGAGGGAGAATCATCTCAGTGAAAGATGGCGGAACTTCCTTGCCAGCCTCCTCCCTGGTTGACCCATGACCACATTATGGTCAGGTGCAATCTGCAGGTCTGAGGCTGGAAACGTTGTCTGTAGAGCATTGGGGAACTCTGAGGACATCCCAGGTGCCTTCTTGGGGGTCTCCCCACCCTAGCATCCCCTCCAGCCCCTCCTCCAGGACATGCTCTTGTCATTTCTCAACAAGCCAACAGCCTAATTTGATTATTCTGACTCCACCCTCTCCCCTCCACATGACTGCAGTTTTTCTAAACCGCAAATTGGATCCCGTTTAAAACACACAAAGGAAACGAGCCTCCCTCCTGACCTGCCTCCATCCACGCCCCCAGTCCCTTCTGCCTCAAAGTGCCCACCTTGCAGGTTGTAGTGCACCCCTACGGTCCTCCCACCTGGGCCACTTCAGATGCCAAAGTGACTGCCAAAGCCAAGTGTGCCTGCAGAGGCTCCTGGGTGGGGTCTGTCTTGAATCTTTTCATTCAAATGCTGCACCCTCGCTTCAACCTCCCCTGATCTTGGACCTCTGCATCCAACTGTAGCCATGCCATTTTATCATTTGACACCATCCACAGGCAACTTGCCTTTTCAACCTGTTCCAGGGTGTTTTCTGATGCCTCGCCTCATGCACGGCAGAGATCTCCCTGACTACCCCATCACACCCGGCACTCACCTGGGGAATTTTAAAGCCATTGCGGTCGAGTTCCTCCAGGGTGGGATACCTTAGGAAACTCTCCAAGGTGAGTCCAATGTGTGGACGGCGTGGAAAGCCCTGGCCGGAGAACAGGGTGTGCTCAGAGTGGCACTGGCCAGTGTCATTCCTCTGTGTGCAGCATGCGGTTAGCAAGTCAACACTCGCAAAATGAAGACCAGCCTGGACCGTTCGTGCGTGTTTGTCCTCAGTACCTATCTGTGGGTATATTCAAATCAGTGGGTAGAATCACACTTTGCTTCTCAAAGTGTGGTCTGTGGGCAGAGCGGCATTAGCATTACCCACAAGCCTATTAGAGGCGGACAATCTCAGGATCCCCCACCATCTACTGAACAGAACCTATATTTTAACAAGATCCCCAGGTGATTGCAAGACGTTCAAGTCTGAGCGGCCCTGCTCTTAAACTTGAAAATGCTACGGGTGCCTGGGTGGCTCAGTCGGTTAAGCATCCGACTTCAGCTCAGGTCATGATCTCTCAGTTTGTGAGTTCGAGCCCTGCATCGGGCTCTGTGCTGACAGCCTGGAGCCTGGTTCGGATTCTGTGTCTCCTCCTCTCTCTGCCCCTCCCCTGCTCATGTTCTGTCTCTCAATAATGAATAAACGTTTAAAAAAAATTGTTTTTAAAAACCTTGAAAATGCTGAAGGACGAGCCCATGTATTCCTTATTCCGGGTCGATGCCCACAGGAGTAGGCAGGAGGCATAAATGAGTGAGGTGGCCTGTATGAGGCACTAAGGAGCACTGGGGACCATGGCTAATGAAGGGCACCACAGGCGTGGCCCCTGCCGATTCTGACCAGTCGGAATCCGAACCCAGGGACTGCCAGAGAGTCTTGTTCTTCAGGACAATCCTGAACTTTGGGGTTTCTTTAGGTGAAATCTGCAAGTTGGTCACAGCTCCCTGCCCATTCTGCTCCCCTTTTCAATGTTTTCATACAACACGTTCCCTCACGCTTTCTGCAATGTTCTTATTTGCTGCGCTTATTGCTTCTTATCTGCTGTCCTTCTAGAAGGTGGGGATGGTTGTCTCTTGTGTTCACTGTTGTGCCCCGGGAACTTGGAAACAACTATCTCTGGCAGTCTCGGAGTCACGAGTTCAAGCCCCACGTTGGGCTCCGTGTTGGGCATGAAGCCTATTAAAAAAAAAAACAAAAACAAAACAAAACCATTTCTGGAAGGCAGTAGGTGTCAACAAACAGATGTGGAAAGAATTTACTGTGCAGGACAAGCCAGAGAACGTCTGTGGCTGACATCTAGCTGGCGGCTCCGTGGCTTTGCACAAAGGAAGTTTGGCCATCGTCCTCTAGCAATGGCACCCGGCCTGGAAGGCCTAGAACCTCGTCCTCAGGAGGATCTAAGAAGCCATCCTCCTGCTTCCCTGTGGGATCATAGGCGTGGAAGAGGCCCTGGGAGGGAGGCCTGTGAGTCCCCCTGTGAGCCTCTGAAGAACACTCTGGTGAGAAACCAGCCAAAAGGCGTCTGTGAGGCAACCCAGAAGAGGTCAGGGACCATTTTATCTAAGCTTTGCTTTCATGAAGAACCTTAAATTTAGACTTTTTGATATTGTCGCCAAGTAAGGTTACATCTACAAAAGGCTTTCTTCTTAAAGGTATTAATCTGTGCAGTGGAAACACTTCTAAGATCCCTCAGTCGGCCACGATGCTATTCTGTCTTGTTTTCATTGTTTAATATTCTAGAAGGTTCTCTCACTTCTGGAGGGAGAGGCCCTGAACAGAGATCATAGGGGCCTAAGGGGGACACTCTCTTCATTGTAGGTCTCTTCCCCCTGCTGAACAGGCCATCCCTATCAGGGGACCCTTGGGCCTTAATGTCGTGCCTCTGGGGCCTGGTCGGGAGCCCCTCGAATTGCTGTGAGAGAAGTAAATGCACGCGAGTCATGCTGAAGTCTCCTTTTTGGAGGAAGCCCTTTCCCCAAACCACTGCTCCTTCAAAAGCCACCAGGGCTGCCCTGGACGTAGAGGATAGGGCCCAGCAGTGCCCTCCGGGACCTGAGCTCCTGGCCCACAGCTGCACTGGAGCTGGGCCATCTCTTCCCTGAGCGGTGGCTGCCCCCATGAGGGCAAAGATGGCAACCAGGCCTTCACCTTTGCAGGGAAGCTGGCCGAGGCGGTTGCCAGTGGAAGAGGAATGGAGGACGTCTGGGGTGGGGAAGCTGTGTGCAGCCTGCCAGGATGTGTGGGCCCCAGAGATTCCCGTGGGATTTATGAGGAAAGGCCCAGCCAGATTGCCTGTGTGAGGGGAGGCCTGTGATGGGAGAAGGTGAGCCTTAGGGGGGCCCTCCACAGGGGGACAGGGAAGGGGCCAAGTCAGCTCTGCGAAAAGTGTTATGTTTTTGGTATGTGTTGTTCATCTTTTCGTCTTGTTACCTTTGTTATCAAAAACTTCAAGCTTTTACATAGTAAACAGTGTGCTCCAATGACCCCTTGCATACCCATCAACCCATGTCCAACAAGTATCAACCCAGGGCTGATGTTCTTGCCACTTGCTGACTGACTTATCACCTTTCCATATTACTGTGCAGCAAATACACATCATAGCATTTCACTTATACATATTTCAGTATCTTTCTCTGGAGGAAAAGGAACTTTTAGAATATAACCATAATACCATTATCATACCTTTAAAAGATGAACATTATTCCTTAATATTACCAAATATCTTTTTTTTTCTTTATCAAAACAAAAGATCAGAATGTGACCTTATTTGGAGACAGGGTCCTTATAGAGGTGATCAAGTTAAAATGAGGTCATTAAGGTGGGTCCTGATCCAATCGGACTGGTGTCCTTATGCGAAAGGGGAAATCTATCCAAGAGACAGACCGGCCTGGGGAAAACATTATGGGAAGAGATACAGAGAGACCGCCAGGTGAAAACTGGAGATATGTAGTCACGAGCCAAGGAGTGTCAGGGGCTATGGGAGCTGGACGAGACAAGTAAGGACCCTGCCCCATGGCCTTCAGGAGGAGCATGGCCCTGTCGACACCTTCATCTTGGACTTCTGGCCTCCGGAAGTGCGAGACAATGAATTTCTGATTATTACGCCACCCAGTTTGCCATACTTTATTAAGACAGCCCTAGAAGGGGCGCCTGGGTGGCTTGGTCGGTTAGGCATCCGACTTCAGCTCAGGTCATGATCTCGCGGTCCGTGAGTTCGAGCCCTGCGTCGGGCTCTGTGCTGACAGCTCAGAGCCTGGAGCCTGTTTCGGATTCTGTGTCTCCCTCTCTCTCTGCCCCTCCCCTGTTCATGCTCTGTCTCTCTCTGTCTCAAAAATAAAAAAATTTAAAAAAATTAAAAAAATTAAAAAAACGTTAAGACAGCCCTAGAAAGCTACTCTTGTCAGAGTTCAAATTTCCAATTATCTCACAATGGTCACCATTTTTTTTAGTTTGTTGAAATCAAGATCCAAACAAGGATCACCAGTTGTGACCAGCTGATAGGTCTCTTAAGACGTCTCTTAAAACAAGTTGGCAATGTCTTTGTCAAAGAAACTCATGTTGTTTGTCCTGTGGCGTTCACCACGGCGTGGATTTTGCTGTCTGCATCTCCATGGTGTTGTCTAGACCTCACTTCTCACGGGGAGCACGTCTATAGGTCAGCAGCAGCTGCCTCACCTGGGAGCTTGTTGGAAATGAGGAGGATTCCAGGCCCACCCCAGACCTGCTGGACCAGAACTTCATTTTCACAAACTCCCCATAATTTGTGCACATGCTGGAGCCTCAGAAGCCTATGATTCACATTCTTCTCTCTGCCACCTTTCCTATAATTGGTTCTTGGAGCTGAGTGTTTGATCAGAATCAGGTTTGATTTTTTTCACCAAGACTGTCACAGGTGGTGATTTTTCTTCCATCAGGACGCATACCATGCCTGGCTGTCTGTTATAATGTTAGCAGAAATTGACCACCAATACTTATGCCCGTTCCTTCATTAGGGTTGCAAATGGTGGCCTTCTATTCCCATTATTTCTCTTCATTCATTAGTAGGAATGCATCCATAGAAGAAAAGTTTCTCTCACCTACTATTTGATTACCCAGTGGTATAGAGATATAGGAGATATAGGAAGGATAAATGCTAAATTCTTTTCCTCTCGTGGGCCATTTTGCAAAATGGTGGGTAGATTCCCAATGGTGATGGTGAGTTTTGTTATTTTGGTTCTGTTTTTAGCATTGAACTCATGGATTTAAGCATAAGTGTTTACGATCCATTACCATTCTTATTCTTATTGATGTTCATGTGGTTGTCCCATTTTTGGCTACTGGGAATCATTATAGTTGGCTCCTGAGTCTTTTGAACAGAACCCTACTAGTCTTGGATAACATAGCAATCTCGTGTGACCAGATGTTCCAAACTCATCTTGGGCATCTCCTGCCCTAGCACTGGAATTGGTTATTTCTCCATAGACCCCTAGTTTCATTCAGTGAAGAAAGGTAGTTAGAGACCACAATTTGAATGTAAGGGTGCTCACTGCTATGGGTTGGCCTTGATTTGGGGTCTTTCATTGAATAAAACACATTTAACATTTTAACATAAAATACGTGAGTTTGTACTTCCAACCAAATTCAATATCATGGGATTTTTTTAACTTAAGTTTTTTTCAGTTTCAGATAAGTATCGCCTTTCTCCTAAGCAACGAATCCAAGTTCACAGTGACACTGGGTATGACAGAATTAGGATATCCCATATTTGCTCATTTGCTTTGCCCCCCATGGCACGATCAGTGATACCACGTGAAAGGATCTCCAGTCAGGGTGGTGCCTCAAGTACTCCAGGAGGAAGCACTGCAGACTGGCTGGGAGGGAGGCCCGCAGGATGACACTGTTGGGCGCGTTGGGACAAAGTGACATGAGACCTTGAGGGTCACAAAGTGGACAACAGAGGGGAGGGCCATCTCAGGACTGCACAGAATGGGAAGCTTGGGTAGGACACCACGGGAGGGAGAAGAAGGCCCAAGGGGTGAGACATTGCCAGCCTATGAAAGGGACTGAGGGTGGAGCCAGGTCGCCTAGGTGGCTCAGCGAGTTGAGCGTCCGACTTCGGCTCAGGTCGTGATCTCGTGGTTCGTAACTTCAAACCCTCTGAGCTGTCAGCACAGAGCCTAGAGCCTGCCTCTGATTCTGTGTCTCCCTCTCTCTCTGCCCCTCCCCTGCTCACGCTCTGTCTCTCTCTCTCTCAGAAAATAAGTAAACATTTTTAAAAATTACAGAAACGCCAAAACATGGTTACATTAATTAGAAGATACTTTAAGTGTTTCCATTTAACTAATAATTAAAGCTCTTACAATAAAAGCTATGCCATCATGTCATGATACTCACACAAGATAATTAGGAGATTTATACAAATATGTATATATTAATCTGGAGACTCTATAAGGAGTGAGAACAATGGTGAAGCACAAATTTAAAGCCAAATGAGGAACATCATCTTCTTTCAACCCTGTCACTGGAAAGTTCCCCTATACCCCCTGCCCCCACACATACATAACCCCACCAGAGTGGTGCATTTGTTATATTCAGTGAGCCTCCACTGACACATCGTTATCACGCAAAGTCCATAGTTTACATGAGGGTTCATTCTATAGGGGTCAACAAATGCATGAGGATATGTATCCACCATTATAGTATCACACAGAGTAGTGTCATTGTCCTGAAAATCCCCTATGCTCTACCTATTGATCTCCCCCCCTCCCCCTACCAACAACCCCTGGCTGCGGCTGATCTTTTTACTTCTCCGTGGTTTTGCCTTTTCCAGAATATCATATAGTTGGAATTACACAGTATTTGAGACTGGCTTCTTTCTCTTAGCAATGTGCATTTAAGTTTCCTCCGTCTCTTTTCGGGGCTCGGCAGCCCATTTCTATTCAGCGCTGAATAATATCCCACTGTCTGGATGGACCACAGCTTCTCCATCCACCTACTGGAGGACAACTTGGTTGCTTTCAAGTTTTGGCAGCCCCGAATAAAGCTGCTATAAACATCTGTGTGTAGGCTTTTGGTGGGCGTAAGTTTTCAACTCCTTTGGGTCAAATACCAGGAAGCGTGATTATTGGATCATATGGGAAGGGGATGGTTAGCTTGTAAAAAACCGCCGAATGGTCTTCAAAAGTGGCTGCGCCATTTCGCCTCCTCACCAGCAATGGATGAGACTTCATATTGCTCTACATCTTTGCCAACATTTGGTGCTGCCAGTATTCTGGATTTGGGCCATTCTGATAGGTGTGTGGTTAGAATCTCATTTTAGGGGCACCTGGATGGCTCAGTCAGTTAAGCGTCTGACTCTTAACTGACTGGGTTTCAGCTGGGGTCATGATCTCACACTTTTGTGAGTTTTGTGAGTTCAAGTCCCACATTGGGCTGCACACTGGCAGCAAAGAGCCTGTTTGGGATTCTCTCTCTCCCTCTTTCTCTGCCTCTTCCCCACTCACACTGTCTCTGTCTCTCTCAAAATAAATAAATAAATAAACTTAAAAGAAAAAGAATCTCATTTTATTTAATTTGCATCCTCCTGATGACATATGATGTGGGGCATCTTTCCATATGCTTATCTGCCATCTGTATACCCTCCCTGGTGAGATGTCTGTTCAGGTCTTTTGCTCATTTTTTAATTGGGTGGTTTGTTTTCCTTTTGTGTGTGTGTGTGTGTGTGTGTGTGTTTTGAGAGAGAAAGAGAGAGACAGAGCACAGGCAGGGGAGCGGCAGAGAGAGATAGAGAGGGAGACACAGAATCCGAAGCAGGCTCCAGGCTCCAAGCTGTCAGCACAGAGCCTGATGCGGGGCTCGAACCCACGAACTGGGAGATCATGACCTGAGCTGAAATTGGACACTTAGCCAGCTGAGCCACCCAGGTGCCCCTGGGTGGTTTGTTTTCTTACTGCTGAGTCTTAAGAGTTTTTTGGGTATCTTAGATAATAATCCTTTATCAGATATGTCTTTTGCACATCTTTCCGTGGTTTGTCTTTTCATCCTCTTTCTGTCGACTTGTTTTAAGGAGAATGTTGAAGTTCTGAGTTTGAGACCTACCCACGTGCAACACGAGTGGGACCCCCACCCCCTCGTGCCCCGTGCGTGGCCCCTGAGGGCAGAGGAAGGGTCCATGAAGGAAAGGACCAGACCTCACAGGAGCAAGGAGGAGGAGGCTCGTGGTTGGCAGTCTGTGAGAGGCTCCTTTCCAGAAGGAGACGTGGACATGGGGCATGGAGGGGAGCTGCGTATGGGAGAGCCGGGGTCCCCCCTGAGAAAAACCTAAGTCTGAGAAGGAAGACATTCAGAGGGTGGGGGAAGTGAGGAGACACTTGGAGGCAGCCAGGCACAGGCAGGGAGACCCGGTGGGAAACAGACTTCAAGTAAGGCTATTGTCCCCGAGGCTGGGGTGACAGTCCTGGGACGTCTTGGAGGCAGATCCATGTGGACTTTCCTGTGCCAGGGCAGGTGGACCCTCGAGCCAGCCAGCCAGCCAGCTGGACCGAGTACAGAAGCGGCACAGCCCCAATGTTGTCACCAGGGGTCCTTCCTGAGCCACCCCAAAAGCTTGTTGTCTGCCGTAGTCAATCCATTTCTCACACAAGAACCACCCCACCCCCCCACTTTCAACAGACAGATCCTTAAAGAGCCAGTAACCAAATATGAACGTCAGGCTTTACTATGTTCACCTGGACATCCTGGGAAAAACCAAGACTTTCTAAAACACACACTCCAAATCCAAACCCTTCCCAGTGCCCCGCATCAGGGAGTTGCATTCTGGAGAGAACCTTCACTGAAATATTCCCTGACTCGACAAAACAGGCTGCTTTAAGGGCACGTCCATGACATTGTTAGCATTTGATTTCCTTTTGCAAAACCCACACCACGAAAAATACTCAAAGAGGTAAACATGACACGAGGCTGGAGCCCAGCTGGTCTCTTCAGTCCTGAGTTGTTGCCAAGTTCACACAAATTCATCAACTGTCAGAGCAGAACCGTAGCTCTATCCCCACCGCCCCAGGAAGAACAGAGGCTGTCACCATGGGCCCTGATCACAAGATCTCAAATCAGAAACCTTAGCCAAATTCTCTCCACTCCCACCTACCTGGAAATAACCCCGGGAAGGAACCTAAACTCTAATAGTCTGGTTCAGGATGACCTTTTCGACTCACTAATGCCAGGAGATCCCCATAGGATCTCAGATTTGCTACCACTCGACGGGTAGGAGGGTGGGAGGCAGGGAGGCTGGAAAAAGTGAAAGGCAGAAAGGAAGTAAGATTGATATTGAACAGCATTCTGAGTCACCAACCTGCAAATGTCACGGGTAGGAAACGCACTGACACACACAACCCCGTGACGACTGGGCACAGTGACTCCCTGGGCCTCAAGGACACTTGACTTCTGGCGGTCACATATGCTCCAAAGAGCACTGGGAGCCCCTGCCCCCACACAATTTCTCCGTGCCTGTCGCTGTAGCTGATGTTCCACATAGGACAACTGGAATCAGCCTGAATGGACATAAATAAGAGACTTGTGATAAATTACAGCACACCCCTTGCAATGGAGTACTATGCAGCTGTAAAAAAAAAAAGAAGAAAGAGAATCCATCAGTGGATCCCTAAGAGACACTGTTCAGGGAGACAGACCAAGGTGCAGAACCCATTATTATTCAGCCATAAGAAAAAAGAAGGATATCCTACCGTTTGTGACAATGTGAACAGACCTTGAGGGCATTATGCTAACTGAAATAAGTCAAACAAAGACAAATGCAGAATTTAAAGTTAAAACACACATGGGGCACCTGGGTGGCTCAGTCGGTTGAGCGTCCGACTTCGTCTCAGGTCACGATCTCACAGTTCATGGGTTCGAGCTCCGCATCAGGCTCTGTGCTGACCGCTTGCTCAGAGCCTGGAGTCTGCTTCGGATTCTGTGTCTCCTTCTCTCTCTGCCCCTCCCCCACTCATGCTTTTTCTCACTCTGTTTCTCAAAAATAAATAAAATGTAAAAAAAAATTTTTTTTAATTAAACACACACACACACACACACACACACACACACACACACACACAACTGAGCTCAGAGTTACAGACTGGTAGTTGCCAGAGGTAGGGGGGTTGCAAAATACGTGAAGGATATCAAAAGGTACAGACTTCCTGTTATCAAATAAACAAATCCTGGGTAGTAACGCCCAGCATGGTGACTATAGTTAATAATACTGTAATGTGTGGGCACCTGGGTGGCTCAGTCGGTTAAGCATCCAACTTCAGCTCAGGTCACGATCTCGCGGTTTGTGAGTTCAAGCCCTGTATCGGGCTCTGTGCTGACAGCTCAGAGCCTGGAACCTGCTTCAGATTCTGTGTTTCATTCTCTCTCTGCCCCCGCCCCCCCTCCCCCCCCCCCCCCCCCGCCGGTGCTCTGTCTCTCTGTCTCTGAAAAATAAATAAATGTAAAAAAAATAATGTTTTTTTAAATAATACTGTAATGCGTGTTTGAAAGTTGCTAAGAGAGTGGACGTTAAAAGCTCTCACCCCAAGAAAAATGAATTCTGTAACCATGCATGGTGGTGGATCATTTTGCAACATATACCAGTGTCAAAGCATTAGGTTGTATACTTAAAACGAATACAACGTTATGTATCAGTTACGCGTAAATTTAAAAAGGAGGAGGAAATAAATAAATAAATATTAAAAAGAGGGAGGGGGAAAATGTACATGCCTATATGCTTGTCTGGGAAAGCCGTCTCCAGAAGGACTCCCGAGGAACTAGAAACACTGGCTGTGTCTACACACAGCATAACTAGGACAGGGGCAGTGGAAGCAAGGGGCTTTCTACCTTTCGGATCTTAAACGACAGGAATGCATTATCTTTTACGATACATTTAGATTTAGGGGACGCCTGGGTGGCTCAGTCGGTTAAGCGTCCGACCTTTGATCTCAGCTCAGGTCTTGATCTCAGGGTCATGAGTTCAAGCCCTGCATTGGGCTCCAGGTTGGGCGTGAAGCCTACTTAAAAGAAGAAGAAGAAAAAGAAGAGACATTTAGATTTAAAGGAGGGGAATGAAAAAGATCTAGATATGGAGACCTGGAGAGATACACAAGATCATGATTAAATGAAAAACAGTTGTTGACAGGGGGTCTCGTGGGAGTCGATCTGTGTTGGGTTTTTTTTTAATGTGTATTTATTTTTGAGAGAGAGAGAGACAGAGCATGAGAAGGGCAGAGAGAGAGGAGACACAGAATCCGAAGCAGGCTCCAGGCTCTGAGCTGTCAGCACAAAGCCCGACGCGGGGCTCGAACCCACAAGCCGTGAGATCACAACCTGAGTCAAAGTCAGACACCTAACTGATGGAGCCACCCAGGTGCCCCTGTGTTTTTTGTTTTTTTTTTTAATTAAAAGGAACTTTCATTTAGACTTGTAAATACGGAGAAAAAGACTTGAGGGGTACACAGGAAAACAGAGCTTCCCTTGGGGAGTCTGGAAAAACAGAGAGGTCCTGTGATTTCCATTGTGTCCCAGTAATGTGATGGTTGAGGCAAATGGAAAGGTGCACGGACGTCACATGGTCCTGAGCCAGTCTGGGTCCCACCACCCCAGCAGGGTGATGATGCCAAATTTCACTCCACGGTGGGCCGCCCGTGTAGACCTCCAGGGCTGCCGAAAAACTCAAATAAGGAGCCCGGCACCGGGAAGTCCGCCACCTACGAGAGCCTGTCATTGAACCCCACGCATGCAAGGACAACCGAGGAAGAGCCGTGAATCCACGATCACGTGAACACAGATTTCCAGTTTTAAAAGTGCACATGTGTCCTGCAGCTTCAGAAACTTAGCCTTGGTTGGGAGAGAGTTTCTGAGTGTCAAGGACGCAGCCCAGATGGGATCAAGGAGACGAGCCCCCGAAAGACGCAAGAGGACAATCAAGGCATCACCAGCCCTGCGGTCCACGCAGAGCCCTCTGAGGAGGCAACAAAGGAGCCAGGGCGGTGCCCTCCCTCGGTGGCACAGGGAGCTGGGAGACTGAGAAGCAGGCCTCAGTTCCGGGAGGCTCGGTCCAGTGGAACGGAGGGCAGGGAGGGGAAGGACAGGTGCCAAGGAGCTCTTTGTCCGCTCCCTTGGACAAAAGTGGAAATTTCGGGGTCTCCCATCTGGGAGGCAGGCCCAGCTTGAGCCCTGGGCAAGCCTTCACCCTGCGGCCTCTGCTCTTGGAGCCTCAGCCTGCCTCGCCGGTCCCGTGGGGTCTGCACGGGGACCCTGGCAGTGTGCTGGGGAGTTAACGACACACAGGGCCAAATATATCTAGGGGCACCTGGGTGGCTCAGTCGGTTAAGCGTCCGACTTCGGCTTAGATCATGATCTCGCGGTTTGTGGGTTCGAGCCCCGTGTCAGGCTCTGTGCGGACAGAGCCTGCTTCAGATTCTGTGTCTCCCTCTCCCTCTGCCCCTCCCCTGCTCATGCTCTGACTCTATCTTTCAATAATAAATAAAAATTAAAAGAAAAAAAATAAAATAATATAAAAGAAACAGATATTCTAAAAGTGTCTGCTGTGTCCTCAGGAAATGTCATTTCCTTCTCCTCGGAAAGCCAGAGTGATGGAGCAGAGAGTTCTGTAGTCTTCTGAAGGGCATCCCTCCCACCTGTTCCTTCCGGCGGGAATCACACCCGGAAAGACAAAACGTGTGTGTTTGGATGCCCAAAACACCAGCAGGGCATCCCTTCACAAGAGATGCTTGGCTGGGGCAGCAACCCTTCGTCCTTGAGAACTTGCCCGCGCCCCCCACCCCCCCCACCCCCCCGCCACGTGCGAGCACCAGGCTGGGAATGGCGGTGTGTCTGGCCTCTGTCTCCTTCAGGCTGTGTGACCCTGGGCAAGGCCCTTAACCCATCTGTGCTTCTGTTTCCTCATCTGTAAGCTGGGGCCCAGGATGATTAAATGGAGATGATATAGACGAAAGGGGCGTGCATTTGCCATTATTATTATCAGTCCCTTTGGTTGAAGACTGTTATCTCCTGTCCTCTCGCTGCCACGTGCCAACATGGACCGATGTCCCAGTGGATCCGATATGTAGGAGTGGTCACAGGTGGGCAAGGTGGACCCTGTGGGTGCTGGCCATTGCCACATGGAGGCCAGACAGTGCTGTTTCAGCCCCCGGGGGAGCCAGTCATCCAACCACAGTGTGCTCTGTTAGGCCTAAGCCTTCAAATACACCTGAGTCAGCATGTAAATGCTGAAGGATCACACATTTTTTAAAAATCCAAATTTGGGGGGCGCTGGGTGGCTCAGTTGGTCAAGCATCCGACTTTGGCTCAGGTCATGATCTGACAGTTCATGAGTTTGAGCCCCATGTCAGGTCCTGTGCTGACAGCTCAGAGCCTGGAGCCTGCTTTGGATTCTGTGTCTCCCTCTCTCTCTGCCCCTCCCCCCCCCACAAAAATAAATGAACATTAAAAAAATATTTTTTTTAGGGGCACCTGGGTGGCTCAGTCAGTTAAGCAGCCAACTTCGGCTCAGGTCATGATCTCACAGTTCGTGAGTTCGAACCCTACGTCGGGCTCTGTGCTGACAGCTCAGGGCCTGGGGCCTGTTTTGGAATCTGTGTCTCCCTCTCTCTCTGCTCCTCCCTGACTCACACTCTATCTCTCCCTGTCTCCCTCTGTCTCTCAAAAAGGAATAAACGTTAAAAAAATTTTTTAATCTAAATTTTTGATTTCTCTAGGGAAAAAATGGATGGTCTGCTAGCCCTGGGCCCACATCCCACATAGCACCCATCAGCTGGAGCTGAACAGCAGTCACCTCCTTATACGTTCCCTATTGCCACCAGGACACAGAAGCTGCAATACTGTTTTCACTTCTGAAGGCCTTTATGCCGTTGCTCTTCCTATGGGTGAGACACGGCTCTTCGTATCCGTGTCTTTATCAAAAATTGGAAAATGGAAAGTAAACCAAAGAGCCATGGGTTTTACTTTATGGAAGTGAGGAACATTCCTGTGGAGTCAATCTGCAGACACGTGTCCTGTTCACTCATGCGCACGACCAGCTGGGCAGGTTGTCAGGGTCGTGCACTGCTCATCTCCAGGGGGCCCCACTGGGCCATAATTCGCCGTGAATGGCACCTCCTGTAAGTCACAGCCTGCACAGCCTGACATGGCAGCGGCCCAGCACTCAGGTCACAGGGCCCTCCACCCCTCTTCAATCGTGCCTCCAAGATTGTCCTCCTGTGTGTTCCATACTCCCCTTCCGTGGTGTGCATCCTCTCTCACAAGAAAGCCCCAGGGCAGGGCTGTCTGGGGCTGTGTCAGTCTCTCCCAGGCCTTCACACTTCCTGCAAGTGCTTTTGATAATGCAGTGAAGAAGACCGCCAGAGATAATGATGCCTGGGACCTCAGTGCTTCCCAGAAGCCTCTGAAAAGTGATCTAAGATATATCTTCTGATCTGTGAAACCCCCATATTCAGCCTCCACGAATGGGAATTCCCTTGTTCAAGATTGGGCCTCACACCATAGCTACCACAAACCATTAAAAAAAAAAAAAAAAGTAAAAAAACAACAACAACAAAAAAAAATCTTACCCCCTTGCCCCACATGTCTATTTCTGGAAATCTAGCCTCAGAAAGTCAGAAAACAAGAGAAAAAGAGAGAAGGAGGGAAGGAGGGAAAGAGGAGGAGAGGAAAAGTTATATCCATGAAAATGTTCACGGGGCATGCCCAGCGAACATGCCTAATTGATCACCATGGGTAGTTTAGTGGAAAGATTTTGTTCGTTCATTTTGTTTTCGTTATTTTGAAAACTTTCTGCAATGCTATATTAGTTTGATAATTCAGACTAAACCAATGGAACCTTAAAACTTGAGGGATCTCAAGGGCTCCAGGCTACCCCCAGTAGCCCCTTTTCCACGCAGCTAGTGGCCAAGAGCAGACCCCAGAGCCAGAGTGCCCGGGGTTTCTTCCACTCCCCTGCTGAGTGTCGCTGGCAAGCTCCTTGAACCCCCCCCACCCCCGGCTCCATTTCCTTATTTTTAAAATGGGTGCTGGGGCGCCTGGGTGGCTGTGTCAGTTAAGCATCCCGACTTCGGCTCAGGTCATGATCTCACCGTTCCCAAGTTCAAGCCCCGCGTCGGGCTCTGTGCTGACAGCTCGGAGCCTGGAGCCTGCTTCAGATTCTATGTCTCCCTCTCTTTCTGCCCTCCCCCTGCTCTGTCTCTCTCTCTTTCTCTCAAAAATAAACAAACATTAAAATAATTTTTTAAACTTTTTAATGGGTGCTGTAATAGTATCTATCTCATAAGGCTGTTGCAAAGACCAACTGAGTTAATAAATGTAAAAATGCGTAGAATAGTACCTAGTAAGACCTTAGTAAGTCCTTCTAAGTTGCTATTAGTGACGATAACAGTGGGTTGTGCTACCACTTCTTACTCAGCAGCAAAAACCCCAAACCCCCACTACTCCCAGCATCACCTTGCCCATCTTCCTCGCTCAAATGTACCCCAAACCCAACCCTGCCCTGGACCACCTGCAGCATTCACCTCCAGCTCCAGCAGAGGAGGAAAGATTGGGTGCCAAAAGGCCACCCCCACGCAGCCACCCTGCACCCCCGCTGCCTCCTGCTGGACCCTCTGGCCCTCTCCGCTCCCTCCAACCCCACCTCCTCAACTCCCCTGTGCTCTGCCTTTGACGAGCCCTCTGTCTTCGGAGCCACGTCTTCCTCGCCCTGTCCTCAACTTGATGACCTTCGTCGCTAAAGGACTGACGTGAAACTCTGATCCAAAGTTAAACAGCAGAAGGAAGCTTTAGTTCATTTTATTTTTGATTTATCGTTGAGAGAGAGAGAGTGAGTGGCAGAGAGAGAGGACAGAGGATCCGAAGCAGGCCCGATGTGGGGCTCGAACTCACAAACTGTGAGATCGTGATCAGCGGTGAAGTCGGACACTCAACCGACTGAGCCACCCAGGTGCCCCAATTCATTCTATTGTTCATGCTGACGTGTTTCAAAGTAAATCACAGATCTCACATCACCCCACCCCTGTGTGGTATTTGAAAACAATACCACCTGTTGGGTACATAGTCGAAATACATTATCACTAGCAAAACAATATTTCACTGCTTTGGAGGCTTTAACAAGTTCCAGGAAAACTAAATGCGGTCCATGACCCTCCACTGGGTCTGTCTGGAGGCAGAACTGTCAACAAGGGACATTATTGGCTCAACTAGTGGGACAGGATCACAGCTAGTAAATTAGAGAAAAGTACAGCCCTGAGGCTAATAACTGTGTTGTGTTCAGGTAAAAGATCCCTACTCTTAGGAAACATACACGGAAGTCTCTAAGGAAATCATGATACATACAATATCTTCTCCAGTGCATACTATATATGCATAATTTGCATTATATATAATACACATAGGGAGGAAGAGAGAGAGAAGGGGGAAGGGGAAAAATGATCAAGTAAAACCGAAACAATGGGGGCACCTGAGTGGCTCGGTCGATTGAGCGTCCGACTTCGGCTCAGGTCATGACCTCACAGTTTGTGGGTTCGAGCCCCGCGTCAGGCTCTGAGCTGACAGCTCCGAGCCTGGAACCTGCTTCCGATTCTGTGTCTCCCTCTCTCTCTGCCCCCTCCCCCACTTGTGCGCGTGCTCTCGCTCTCTCTCTCTGAAATAAATACATGTAAAAATATTTTTAAAGAAACGCGGACAGTGGATGAGCTGGAGTAAATGGTATACAGGCGACTTTTACACTACTCTTACTCTTTTTTCTAGGTTGGAATTTATTCCTTTTTTTAATGTTTATTTATTTTTGAGAAAGACAGAGCATGAGTGGGAAGGGACAGAGAGAGGGTGACGGGGGGGGGGGTCATCCTCATTTAAAGGACAAGGAAAAAGAAATGGGTGTGAGGACTCAGTTAGCCCTCAGGGACTTGCCAGAGGGACAGGAGTCCTGGGTTCGCTGGGACCATCCTGACTCCAAATGTTCCTTCCACCCCTTGTTAGTGCCCTCAGACATGGCCAGCTGGGAGTCTTGAGGTGGGGCTTACAAACTGTGCAACCATAGTTTGGGCATGTGGCCAGACGGCCCCTGCCAGCCCAGTCCTCCCCTCAGCCCTGAACAGGAAGGACAGGACTAGTCTCCCAGACTCAGGACCTGGAGCCCCTTTCAAAGCTCACGGGCTGGGCCACCACCAGGCCTGGCTTTCAAGGTCTTTGCGGCAACCCCTTCTCCCCGCTACCGGGTGCTCGGGCCTAGCCTGGCCAATGCTGCCTGGTAGCATCTTGCTGAGCAGATGGCCCGAATCCCGGACCCTTGTGGGAAGGATTTCCTGTGCCAGCCAAGCCCAGGCCCCACTATCGCGTCCCACCCGGGGCTGGGGCCTCCTCACTGGCGGTCGGTGGGAAACCTGCAGAGGAGGAGATGTGATTGGCTCCTCCAATCCCTGCCCTGCTTCGGGCCCTCCAAGAAGGCAGCTTCTTAGAGGAAGGGCCAAGACTTTTCAGAGGATTTTAGGGAGCAGGAAGCAGAGTGGGGACCCCTTGCCCTGCCAGCTTACACCACTCCCATCAGTTGGGGCCAGAAGAAGAGAGAAACTTCTACCCGTGTGCCTACTCTGGTCAGTTCATAGTGCTTCCGGGCACCATGACGAGAAAGGACCTGAGGCCCAGTCCAAGCTTGAAGGAAAGAGTGTACCGGTGACATATTGGCCATGTCGGCATGACGTGGAATGGGAGACTGGCAGGGTACAGACTGTGTATTTGTCATCCCGGAGGTACGGTCTTTCCTCTCCCGAAATTGTAGGCATCCCCTCCACTAGAGAGAGGTGGGAGAGGTTATTAGCAGACTAGCAGGAATGCGATTACTACCCTCATAGCTAACAATATCTAGCACCTACTTTTAGCCAGGCACTTCGCAGATGCTGTCCCTGGAACAGTCCTAAAAGCGTGGGGACAATTAGGAAGGGCTGGAGTCTCACTGACCTCTGACATTCTGGAACTGAGGGGTAGGTATCATAACCCCATTTTATAGCTGAGCTGAAGCATCTGAGGCTTACGACGTACTCGCCGAGGTCCCACTGCTAGTAAGTGATAGAGCCAAGAATGGACCCCAAACCCAGGCGCTCTTGAGCCCCCCCCCTTCGCTTCCCCCCATCCACTCTTCCCATCCCAGGGCCCGGCCTCCTGCTGCCTTTCCTGAACCGCCCTCCTCCCACAAGTCCCCTGCAGATATGGGGGGCGTCAGCCTACAAAGCTGTGGATGCTGCTGGGAGGGGCAGCAAGGTGGGCAGGGGCTCACCACCCCCACAGGCAGAGGACAGGGGCCTCCCTGCATCCGTTATTCACCCCCCAGCCCAGGCTCTGCCCACCACACAGCAGTGATAGATAGTTTGTGAAATACCCCAAGCTTGCGGTTGACCAGAATTCTGAAATAATTCCATTGAGACCGGAATTCATGCAATGTTCTGTATCCTGATGTGGTAAAGAAGGCAGCCCGCAGGGGGGCGAGGGGATGTGAAGGCCCGAGGATGGTGAGGCAGCCTCCAGGCCCTGCAGCAGTGGCTCCTGCCAAACCCCCCCCCCTTGCCCACGGGCTCCGGAAGGCCCATCTGACAGGAGCGGAACCCTGATAAGCACCACCTGACCAGGAGGCCCCAGGCAGAGAGATTAATGCACAAATTGTCAACAACCTCCCCACGATGCACCCCCACAGGGGGAGCAGGGGCAGATGGGGGGGAGCACTGGGAAAGGAAGGACAGAGAGGCCTCAACCAGAGATAGGCAACAGGACAGCTCAGCCCACCCCAATCCCTCGGCTTCGGACTCGCTCCCCAACCTGC